>NW_022436965.1:8596818-8701644 GCF_009761245.1 Sapajus apella
TTTGTAGTTTTAGTAGAGACGGGGTTTCACCATGTTGACCAGGATGGCCTCGATCTCTTGACCTTGTGATCCACCCACCTCCGCCTCCCAAAGTGCTGGGATTACAGGCGTGAGCCACCGCACCTATACCCCTCACGTGATTGTCAATAGGCACACTCTCCTCCCTACTTATCTCAACTCACTAAATCTAAAACTTTGAGATGTTACAGATGCCTGATTTTTTTTTTTTTTTTGAGACAGAGTCTTTCAGTGTCTCCAGGCTGGAATGCAGAGGTGTGATCTCGGCTCACTGCAACCTCTGCCTCCCGGGTTCAAGTGATTCTCCTGCCTCAGCCTCCCGAGTAACTGGACTACAGGCCTGCGCCACCACACCCGGCTAATTTTTTGTATTTTTAGTAGAGACAGGGCTTCACCATGTTGGTCAAGATGGTCTCAATCTCCTGACCTCATGATCTGCCTGCCTCGGCCTCCCAAAGTGCTTTTTTTTTGAGACAAAATCTAGTTCTGTCACCCAGGCTGGAGTGTAGTGGTACATTCTCAGCTCATTGCAACCTCTGCCTCCCAAGTTCAAGTGTTTCGCATGCCTCAGCCTCCTAAGGAGCTGGGATTAAAAGTGTGTACCAATATGTAGAATTTTAAATTTTGTATTTAAAAATACAAAATTTTTAAATTTTTATCAGGACAGCATTTTGCCATGTTGGCCAAGCTGGTCTTGAACTTCTAACCTCAAGCGATCTGTCCTCCTCAGCCTCCCAAAGTGCTGGGATTATAGGTGTGAGCCACTTCCTGTGGCCATGGGTGCTAGACTTGTTTTGCTTTACACCCACTCAAATCTGTGCTATTGACAAAGCCTTTTCAAAATCTCTCCTTTTTTATTTCTTTAGCCCTAACCTTGGTTGTCATTTAGAGGGGAGTAGTAAGTATAGTCCGGATGTCAATTGGAAGCCCAGAATAAGTCCCAGTTAGCGATCCCTGGCACCCTCGCCATAGCACGCTTTAGTTCCCCTCAGCCTTCCAGGTCTAAAAACTCAGTAATGCCAGTGCCCCAAATTGGACATAGAGGGAAATGAGTTACATGAGCCAAGTCTCTGGAGATGGCTATATACAGCATTACAGTAAATCAGCCTTGCAGTAAAGTCCCCCGAGTTGCACATTCGTCCCTGGTACGGACTCTCCAGGCAAGTCAGTACGTGGTTGGAAGAGGTTTTGGTGAGCCTGAAACTGAAGTCGTAAGCTAGTGGTGTGATCCAAAGGGAATCAAGCTGTGATGGCCCATCTCCACCCAGACGGTCCTATCTCCCCTGCCCTGGGTGGTTCTGAGTAAGCACTGCCATGCTCCAGCCTTGCCAGCCATCGTGCCGGTGACTTGTCCTCGTTACCATGCTGCTTAACAGCGCTGGCATCACCTGGCTCCTTTGGAGCCACTCCATTCATTTTGATCTGAACAACTGCCTTGTAATATAAAGTGCTGAGTTTTATTAGCCGAACCCTTGCAGGTTTGGGGGTCCCCCACTCTTATGCCCACCTTGCCCATTTGTTGGCTGATTAGCCAGTCTCACCACCTCTAGAAAAGCCCTTCCACAGACAGTGTCTCAGGAAGTCCTCACAATGAGCTTGGGAAGCAGGTAAAGCCTGGGTTACCACTCCTATTTTATGCTCCTATTTGGAGCCGAGGCTCAAGAACAAAAACAAAGCAAAACGACAACAAAAAACAGTTATCCAAATTGCCGTAGCTTGCTGCAGCTGATGTGCCCCAGGGCCAGGCCTGGGACTGCGTCTCCTGACTTGGGGGTCCCGTGGTTTCTCTGCCACCTGCCTCCCTGTTCTTTCTCCACTGACGTTGCCAAGATAAAAGTTCCCACTCCCTGCTCAGAGTAGAGTGAACTTCCTAACAATGGGTTTTCAGGCTGCCACTGGCATCTGACTCCTGGCTCCCTATTTCCCAGATTTTCCTTTCTCTCAGTCCGTCAAACCCTGCTCCCGTTCCGGCTTGCCTCTGCTGCAGCCCCTGCCTTGGCAGCACTGAGCACAGAGAAAACAAGTTCAGAGTGTGCTCCTGGGTCCCGTCTGAGTGCCTTTCCCCAAGCTTCACGGGGTATCAGTTTGGCAGGTCACCTTCTGCTGGCACAGGGCTCGAGGACCTTGAGATGGCGAGGCGGGGGGGAGGGATGACCAACTGAGAACTGAATATTTTCAATGCATGTTTGAGCCTCATTTCCATTTAAGGCTCCTCATTAGGCCACAGATGCACCACGGACCTGTTCTTCCTTTTGAGCTGGCACGGCCCAAAGCCCCATTAGCAGTAATGTGCACCAGGGGGACTCCAGGGAGAGGAAGAGGGCTGAAAGGGCTGGAGTTCCTGCTCCAATTTTTGAAGAAAAGAAGAGAATAAAAGGCCCATAAAACTCAGAAACACTTCTTCCCTTGGCTCATTCACATGGAAATGCAAGGCTGATGATCATGGACAAGGAGGTGATGGCCCCAGGAGCAGGGGTCAGGGTGACCTCCAGCTCCTCAACTCCAGCCCTGTGTGCACCAGCAGGGTTCACCCCCAAGCCACCAGTGCCAAATGGAAAAACTTTATTGTCATGTCTTTGGACACTTGGCAGGAAGTACCATGGGTGTTCCAATTATTAAACTAATAAGCACTCGACCTGGGACAGTCCTTTCTGGTGCACGTACTCCTAAGAGTTGGGTGCTGGGAAAATCCCTCATCATGCATGAGGTGCCCCTTTGATTGCTATATTCACGATATGGGGCAGAAGGAGGATAGCTCTAATGACTTTGGCACTGGCTCTCCAAGATTGTTCTGAAGGGTAGGTGTGTATGCAGGTAGGGTGAGCTCAGGCCCGGGAGGTGCCAGGGTTAATGCTGGGAAAGTTAGCTGTAGGTCTTGTTTCCTGAAGCCTAAAGAAGCAGATATTGAAATGACATCCATGATCTGCAACCTAACCTCTTGGTGACAGAGGCGATAGGGCAGTACTACCTTTGTTCTGTCATTCTGCTTGTTACTTAACCCGTGAACACGCCTGCCCTGAGCATAGCGTTACAGATGATGCACAGAAAAATGACAACCCTGGTTCCATTGGCACAAGCTTCACCTTCATTCACTGGAGTCTCAGCCCAGTGGTAAGAGACTGGGAGGCAGGCAGGGTGGTGGTAACCTTCCCATCTCTGAATTGGCATATAAGGGATTTGTCTATGGTTAACAGAGTTAAGACTCAAACCCTGGACTTCTGACCAACTCCAATACTTTTTTTTCCAAGAATTTACCTTCTGAAAAGATCTCAGGCTAACCCACATGGTGAGGATTGGGAAAGCACATCAAATTTGGACTGTGAGTAACTCTCAGTTTGAAGACAAGTTTCATGCCATCTGGGTTTCCCAAAGAACCACCAGTTACCAGGCTTTCAGTAGAGACCTAAGCTGAGACTTTCGTCTCCAGGGATAGGCTAACACTAACATCATCAAAACAGATGAGCCGTGTCCTTCAGTTTAGAAAGCTGACTTCCCCTGCAGTTTCACATTCTGCTCTCTAGCTGGGGGCCAGGTTTCTCTTCACCCTGCCACTCACCTGAGCCTCCCTCCGTGGCTGCTGACCTTTTTCTTTTCTTTCGCTGGGTTTATTGCCCTTCTTGCTGCCTTCTCCACGTTGCTATTTGAAGATGATTGTGGATGGAGACCAGAAAATTTTACATCAGCACTTTGTGTATATCGGAGAAAGAAAATTGAGAAAGGGAAGATGGCGCCAGGCGTCTGTCTGTTTCACCCTCAGCCAGGACAGCAGCCTCTTCCACTTGCCTCCTCCGACCTGCAGTCTGAATTCCATTCCTAGGACAGTGCTTGCCCCAGGGAGGAGACCTCCTTCTAGAGCATTCAATGAAACCGCAAGTGTACTGGTGTCCACAGTCAGCAGAACCTCTCACGACCATTGATCATATGCCTGGGGTCCTCTTATCTGTCAAACAGGAAGGGTGCTGTGGAGCTGCACCAGCCGGTGCGTAGCCTCAACAGCCTAGAGTGCTGCCTCGGGAATAGAGGGTCTTGGAAAAAGTGAGGTGTGGTTCCTCTACAGTGACACAGCTAGTCGGAGGCAAAACCGAGGCTCTTTTCTACTTGTGTTAATCTCTTTTTTTTTTTTTCCTGTAATGTGTATGATTGAAGGATTGAGAGGAATACCCTGCACCTTTTTCAAAGGGAAAATAAACTGTTCAAGTATCCACTCTTAAGGGAGAGGGGAGTGTGGTGTTGGACACCAGCATTTCCTTACAAGAAAATTGCCCTGCTAGCACAGGTGTGAGAAGACAACACCTCCCAGGGCATGCAGTCAGTGCCGTCACCTGCCTTAACTCCCCAAGGTGCCCTCCTTGCATTTAGCTTTCTCTCCCACATTGACCTTCTCTGGAGAATAAAAGTTATGAAGAGTGAGGAAGTGCATGTGATTTGTACTGGGTCCCTGGATCCACACCCTCCTTCCCATCCCTGTTCCTCCAGGCTGGCTCCACTGTGGCCTAAATAAACAGAGGGTGGGGGGCCGATGAAGAAACCCAGAGAAGACCTGACTGCAGTCTGTGGTGTGGGCTGGCCTGGGTACAAGTCAGTGGAGGCACATTCCATCAGTTGAGCATAATAACTTCTGCAAGTGATACAGATTGTAGCCTTGTAGCCTAAGTTCTACAAAACTTCTTTAGAATGTTTTCTTTCTAAGCATGCTCAGCAAAGGCAGTTTACTATTAGTAATATGAATCACAGACCAGTCACAATGTTGTTGTGTTTTCAATATTCCCTATTTTCTTACACTAAGTCTCTGACCAGTATCAAACAAAACAAAACAGAAACAACTTCAGTTTGTATCATCCTCACCTAAATGAGTAAGTCTATGAAAAATGGCTGTTTCCATTTTAGCTTCTTTGGACACTTTGGAGCAGTTTTGGTTTTCGACTCTAGTCCTTCCCTTCCATAGAGCAGCCTTGTTAAAAGACTATTTTAGATCCCTGATTCTGGCTGCTGGTGAGAGCTACCAAGGGAAGCAGCCATCCCTCGGTGTCTGTCCCACCTGCAGGCCTAGACAGTGGCCTCCTCCACCTGCCTTCTCCAACCTGAAGTCTGCATTCCATTTCTAACACAAGGCCTGCCCCAGGGAGGGGAACCTCCTTCCAGAGCATTCTTCCCTACAGTTCCTGATGGCTGTGTTCTGAGGTAAAGTAAGGCTTGTACTCCATCTTCTTTTTTTTTTTTTTTTTTTTGAGATGGAGTTTCACTCTTGTTACCCAGGCTGGAGTGCAATGGCGCGATCTCGGCTCACCGCAACCGCCGCCTCCTGGGTTCAGGCAATTCTCCTGCCTCAGCCTCCTGAGTAGCTGGGATTACAGGCACGCGCCACCATGCCCAGCTAATTTATGTATTTTTAGTAGAGACGGGGTTTCACTGTGTTGACCAGGATGGTCTCGATCTCTTGACCTCATGATCCACCCGCCTCAGCCTCCCAAAGTGCTGGGATTACAGGCGTGAGCCACCGCGCCCGGGCTGTACTCCATCCTCTTTGCCAAGTATCTGTTTATCACTAAGCAAGGCAATTGGATGTTTTAAATGACCACTAACCAAATTCCCATGCAGTCCACATCATCCGGTTAATCGTTTTGAGCAGGCCGGGCATGGACAAGCCCTTGAAGGCGGTCAACACCTTCAATGAGGATAAATATCAGCATGCCCTTTTGCACCGAATGTGTGACACTGACCTTCAAGGATATGAGCTCTGCCAGGGTAGGAATTTTCACCTGCTTTTTCTCCAATCTATCCCCTAGATACACCTAGAATGCTACCAGAACAGTACCCAGATGAGTGCCAGGGACATAGTAGTATTCAAGAAATGATTATTACTTTTTCTTTTTTGCAATTTATTTAAATTTTATTGTATATATTTAAGGTGTGCAACATGACATTTTGATGTACACAGTGAAACGGTTACTATAGTCAAGCAAATTCACGTATCCAGCATCTCATATCATTACGCATTTTTTTTGTATGTGAGGCAAGAGCAACTAAAATCTACTCTTTTTTTTTTTTTTTTTTTGAGACAGAGTCTTGCTTCATCACCAAGGCTGGAGTGCAGTGGGGCGATCATGGCTCACTGCAACTTCCATTTTCCTATTTCAAGCAATTCTCCTGCCTCAGCCTCCCAAGTAGCTGGGACAACAGGCATGCACCACCATGCCCAGCTAATTTTTTGTGCTTTTAATACAGACGAGGTTTCACCATTTTGGCCAGGATGGTCTTGATCTCTTGACCTCGTGATCTGCCTGCCTCTGCCTTCCAAAGTGCTGGGATTACAGGCGTGAGCCGCTAAAATCTACTCTTTTAGCAAAAATCCCCAATATAATCCAATACTATTAGCTGTAGTCTTCATGCTATACATTAGATCTCTAGACTTGTTCATTCTACATGTCTGCTGCTTTGTGTATTTTGACCTTAATCTCCCTATTTCCTTCCTCCACCTGCTCTTGTAGTTACTGTTTTATTCTCTATTTTCGTATATTCAACTTAAAAATATTTCATATGTGAGATCACATAATATTTCTCTCTGTGTTTGATTATTTCACTTAGCATAATGTCCTCCAGGTTCGTCCATGTTTTTACAAATGGCATGATCTCATTCTTTTTTAAGGCTGAATAGTATTCCATTGTGTATATGTACTATAGTTTCTTTAGCCATTCATCTGTCAGCAGACACTTTGATTATCTTTGCATTGCAAATAAGGCTGCAATGAATATGGGGATGAATATATTTTCTTCTCTTTCAGGTATTTACCCAGAAAAGGGATTGCTGGCTCATCTGGTAGTCCTATTTATTATTTCTTTAGGAACCTCCACACTGTTTTCCACAGTGGCTACACTAATCTACATTATTACCTACATTCTCCCCAACAATGTAATAAGGTTCCCTTTTCTCCCCACCCTCACAAACACTTGTTATCGCTTGGCTTTTTGATAATAGCTGCTCTAACAGTTGTGAAGTGAGACCTCATTGTGGTTTTGATTTGTATTTCCATAAGATTAGTGATGATGAACATCTTTTCATATGCCTGTAGTCATCTGTATTTCTTCTTTGGAGAAATGTATATTTAGGTCTATTTTTTGATCAAGTTATTTATTTTTCTGATGTTGAGTTATATGAGTTCTTTATACATTTTATATATTAACTTCATATCAAATACATGGTTTGCAAATATTTTCTCCCAATTTATAGGCTGACTTTTTATCTTCTTGATTATTTTCTTTGCTGTGCCAAAGATTTTTAGTTTGATGGTGTAGTCCTGTTTGCTTATTTTTGCTTTTATAGCCTGAGCTTTTGGTGTGATACTCAAAAAATCTTTGCCAAAGTGAATGTCAAGGAGCTTTTTCCCTGTATTTCTTCTGGGAGATTTTCAGTTTCAGGGCTTACCTCTGGGCCTTTTATCCAATTTGAGTTTATTTTTGTGTATGTGTAAGACAAGGTTCAATTTGATTCCTTTGCATGTGGAAATCCAGTTTTCCCAGCCCGTTTGTTTCCACATGGGAAATTCTATCCTCATTGTATTCTCCTGGAGGCCATGTCAAAAGTTAATTAACCATATATGCTTGGGTTTATTGCTGGGCTCTCTATTCTGCTCCACTCATCTATGTGCCTGTTTTTATACCAGCACTTTTTTGATTACTGTAACTGTATAATTTTAAGTAAAGTAGTGTGGTGCCCCAACTATGTTTTTTCTTTCTCAAAATTGCTTTGATGATTCAGGGTCTTTGTGGTTCCATACAAATTTTAGAACTGTTTTTTCTATTTCTTTGAAGAATGCCTTTGGAATTTTGATAAAGATTTCAATCTGTAGATTGCTTTGGGTAGTATGGACATTTAAAGAATATTAATTCTTCCAGGCCAGGTGTGGTGGCTCATGCCTGTAATCCCAGCACTTTGGGAGGCCCAGGTGGGTGGATCACTTGAGGTAAGGAGTTCAAGACCAGCCTGGCCAACATGGTGAAACCCCGTCTTTACAAAAAATAAAAAAAATTATCCGGGCATGGTGGCACGCACCTGTAGTCCCAGCTACTCGGGAGGCTGAGGCAGGAGAATTGCTTGAACCCAGGAGGTGGAGATTGCAGTAAGCCGAGATTGTGCCACTGCACTCCAGCCTGGCTCCTGGTGACACAGCAAGACTCTGTCTCAAAAAAAAAAAAAAAAAAAAAAAAAAAAAAAAGATAGGACTGTTTTCCTTTTTGGAGAAGTCATTATTTGTGTATAGAAATGCAACTGATTTTTATATGTTAATTTTGTATCCTGCAAAGTTACTTGATTCATTTATTAGTGCTAAGAGTTTTTTCTGGAGTCTTGGGATTTTCTACATACAGGGTCATGTATTCTGCAAATATAAATTATTTTGGTTCCTTCTTTCTGATTTGTGTCTTTTGTTTCTTTTTCTTGCCTAATTGCTTAGGTGAGTATGTCTAGTACTATGTTGAATAGAAATTACTAGAGTGGGCAGCCTTGTCTTGTACTGGAACTTAGAGAAGCTTTCCATTTTTCCCATTGATTGTAATGTTAGCTGTGAGTTTTTCATTAATGGCCTTTATTTGGGTATCAGACCGGTACCCAAATGAGTTCTAGGGCCACAGTATATACTTAAGAAATTTTTAAAAATTGAGCTAAACTTTCCTTCTGGTGAAATGCACTGATCATAAGTATACTATTCAAAAAATTTTGAACAAATGTATACCCCTATGTTACCAGTGCCCTTGTATATGGAACATTTCCATTATCCCAGAAAGTTCCTGAAGACTATCATCACCCCTGAGGCTGCTATGCTGGAACGTAAGAAGAAAGTTAGTTTTCACTGGAGCATGAATCTCATTGAAATGAATCTGAGAGAAAAATTGTAAAATCTAAATCAAAAAAAGGTTGGGGGGAGTCACACAAAGCTAAGAGCTCCAAGTTGTTCTTGTCCTAATCTTATCTGCCTCCTACCCAGAATCCCACTGAGGTATATCTTGGACCGTTCTGCAGTAAAACCTGGTTGCTTTTCTGAAGCTTTCCAGAATTTCTGTCTAGTGAACAGATGGCATTGTTTTCATACAAAGAGCAAAAGAATTTCATGTATTCAAACACCAAAAACTTGGAAAAACACAGAGAGCATGAGTGGTTATTATAATAGGGGAAAGAACATGGTATGTCAGCAGAGAGCTAGACTCTGTCCAAAGAAAGAATCCATTTGAGTCCTTGGTCGGTCATCTGGACTCTGCAGGGGAGTGTCAAAGTTGAGGACTGATGTGCTACACAAAGATGTGCACTGATGTGCTAAAACAGGTGCAGGCCTGGCTAGGGTTTCATTTACAAGGATGACTGAATTGTTCTTTCTATATACAAAGTTCCTATTCTATGATTGCCCTTGAAAAAATGTCCAGTCCCTGCCTCCAGGGCTTGCAGCATGATGGTGGAGACAGACTTATAATAGAGCCACATAGAATATGAGAACAAAGTGTAGGGGCTCCTAACTCAGCCTGCAGGAATCAGAGGAGGCTCCTGGGAAGGTGATGCCTGAGTGAGGCTTATGAGGTGGCTGGAAGCTGGCCAGGGGAGGGGTAGTAATGAGGTAACGGACAAGATGAAGGCTTTCCAGCCTAAGGGGACAGGGTGAGCAAGGGCATGGAGGCCCCAGGAGCAGGGTGAGTTCAGGGAGGTCATACAAGCAGTTTCCCGTGGCTGGATAGGACAGGGAGTAGCAAAACGTGAGGCCAGAGATGCAAGCTAGGTGTTCGAAAATATCTGAATATAGGGAAATATCTGAGCACATCATTATACAAGTTCATGCAAATCACTTGCAAAACAAGATGTATCCTGTCAATAAACCTATTCATAAGGTTGAGAGGGTGGACACATTGGTAGTGGAACTTCACTGCCAAGATCAACGGTTTGCATGCAGGAAGAATTATTTATGCATTTATTTAATCTAATCACATATATACAGCATGTGCTAAATACCAGGCACTACAGGCCCCATGATAAATTCTATATTCCTAACACAATGACTAGCACTTAGCAACTCTGTCCAAAGTGAGCATGCCATAGCTGATTGTTGAAGGAATAAATGAATGAGCAATTTGTGCTTTTGCCCAAAGAGTTTACAGTCTAGTGGGAGAATCAGAGAGGTAAGCAAATTATAATCTATCAAATTATCATACTTAGGATAGGGCTGGGAATTCATCCTAAAAACGCCTGCAAGTGCCAGGCAAGCAGAGTAATGAAGTAGAAAACATCTCCAGGTGTAAGACAATAGGGAACAGTGGAGAACACTGCAAGTGGTGAGTATGAGCCCATTCTACAGGGGAACATCTGCTACTCAATTCCAAATCGATTAGGATCAAAAGGAGCAAGAAATGTGTATTTTAGTCAAAGGAAATGTTATTTTCTAAATTGGTTTGCTCCCAGATGCTCAGGATTCCAGTAGAATTAGCCTGGTACCTACATGGAGGTAATGGCACAAAGGAGGCAGTGGTTAGTAAGAGAGAGGCCTGACAAACTTCATTTCTGGATGGACATGGTATGGGATTCAGTGGCTTCCATAATCAGAGGGGGACACCACAGCCCTCAGTGCTAAGAGGGTAAACCGTGTCAGGTGCTGCCAGCATCCAAGACCCCTGCTCCTTGGTAGCCCTTCGGGCTCCTGTGCACCTAATGAGGCCCTAACTTTAAGTCAGTCTCTGACCTTCTTAGGTCTGGCCCAGGCTCCAGAGCAGCTCCTCCCCCAAACTGCCACAGGATCTGTGTGGCAGTGGCTAATTCCCTGGCCATGGGGATCTGTTTGGGGCTGTTTGTTTTGCAGAAGAAAACAGAAGGCTTTAGTGTATCGGAATCCTGCCCCTCCTCCTGCACCAGTGCCTCCCCCACCACATGAAAGCTGCTGAGCAAACAGAGAAATCAAAGATGATTATACGCTGCTGGAAACCCGTGTGCTTCCGCCTGGCTGCGTCTCCCTGCCAAACTGTTATGTAAGCCACAGCCCCACTTAGGCCTGGAATCAAACAGAGATGCCATTGAGAGCCCTCCCTTGACCCACTCATCACCTGCAGCCTGGCTCAAACCATGTCTCACCTGGAGTAGACCTACCCAGGGAGGGCCATGCACGATGTGTAGCTGGCAGGTGGCTTTTCCATTTGTTTTGGGATTTCCCTCTCTCCTTTCCCATCCAGCACAGAGGTATGGGTGGGTCAGGACCAGGCATTTACTTTGGTTAGATTCCAAATGACTAAGATATTTTATAATGGAAAACTCCATTTGACAATCCCAGGGAGTTGAGTATTTTTCACCCTCATAAGTGAATAATTCACTTTGGCTGTCTAGATACCAGAGCTGAACAAGTAGCTCTGGAGCCTGAGATGACCTCCTCACCAGAAAGGGCCTACCCACACTGCTCTGATGATCAGTACTTACTTCTATTTAGCAATTCTGGGCATCTTCCTCAGCCCCAAACCACCTACATGGACTTATAAGAGCTGTTCCTTAAATGCCTCAGTGACTTGGGTAAATGAGCTGAATTCTCAGGGCTTTAGTTTTTTCTTTCTGCATCGCAGGGTGAGGAATACTCAATGGCTCCACAATAAGTGTGCTAGAAGTTTTAAGTGCTAATATTGGCTTTTGGACACTGTTATAATTACATCTGAAGTGAGATGTCAGGCTCTTTGGTGTTGACAGTGCCCAAGTGTTTATGCTCGTATCTATTCAATGCTGAAATTCATTACTATCTCCCTTTTGCAGCCTTAACTGACTATGCGCCAGTGTGAGGGGCTCAAATCTCAAGTAAAAGAGGTCTGAACTTTGGAGCAGATAACACCTGTACTGGAGCTATATCTTGGTCTTTCAGAGACTATGCGGCCTTGTGCTCTGGCCAAAACTGTGCTAAGTCCCTGGAACCTCCAGGTTTCTCTTAATTTTCCTACATTTAATCAGAAACGCATAAAGATTCCAAGAGGGCCAGTCCTGGCTTTGGAAAATGATTCACCATCTTCCACTTTACACTTGTTCCAGTCTGGAAAGGGTGAATAGGAAACCCTTTGCTGTTCGGTGAGATTGCCCCAGGAATGAGGAGCTGGGCTGGGGTCTCTGGGCCCTTGACTCTTTTCCCATCAATGCTGGGGGCCGGGGCACCTCAGAAGCCAAGACGTCTGCTAGTTGTTGGACTCATTCACTCTTGATGACCAAGGTACTGTATCTAGTCATTGACACAGATATCTCTTCCTGAGAAGATGAATAGCAGGTTCATAGTCCTTGCACAGGCATTTAAAAAATGCACAAACCGAAGAAGAAATTGCGTTGTCTAGATCCCAATCCCTAGCAAGACTAGTCAATAGGTCCCAGTATCCAGACAAGAGAAGGGATTTATGGGAGCACACCATAAGCACATGGCAGGGAAAGAGAACACATTCTAAACGTCCTGAGAACTGGTTTTACCAAGCACCGCGGCCATCATGTTGTGAAAGTAATAAAGCTGCCCTCCCATTGTCTGAATCTGAATAGGGGAACCAGCCTCCAAGTCCAGCCCCCTTCTTCAGGGAAACTTTGCTTCTCACTGTGCTTCAAGATGACCTTTGGCTGCAAACAAAAATGTGAGCCTGCATTTGGTAAAGCCTGGGTCTTTTCATTCTTCCCAGCTCTCCCGGTCCAGAGGGATAAATACCCCTGCTCCTAACACCCAGTGGTCTCTGTGAATGAGCTCATCCAGTCCCTGCTGGCTTTCTGTAGAGTAAGGAAACTCATGTTGACCAGCCTTTCTACATTGTTATGTCTGTCTGTCTGGCTATCTACCTATCTATCTATCTAGACATATAGCTATATATGATTGATATATAATATAAAGCTATATATGTATTAAATTTATAAAGATAATGCTGATGTTGTCGGGGCAGGAGCCTGAGAACTGAGGCTTTTTGCATCCCTTTCTCTCTCTGTCTCCTCCTGAGATCTCCACCTGGAGAAAGGGGATGAGAGCAGAATGAAGTTGAATATCTTGACTAAGGGAGGTGGTTTCTTCATCAGACATGCTCCTCGGAACCTTGATGGTAGTTGGAAGCTGGAGCAGGAAGGTAACAGGGAATAGCAGCCTAGTTAAAGCATGGAGCCTGCCTCAATGCCACCCTCAGCTACTCCACAAATGGGGCACAACTAGAACAGGATGTTTAGGACCAGAGAACATTTTCACATGCCTGCAAACAAACAGAGTAAAATGACTGGTTATCCTATCTGCTGATTTGTGAGATCAGCCCCTTGGAAGCCTTTTCTTCAATCCCAGGCATTATGACTGAATTCAACAACTCTTAAGAGATGGACAGAGGAGCTTGAGTCAGGATCGTGGGGTTCAAATGGCTACAATTCCCAAAGATGTAAATAACAAAGTTTAAAAAGTATGTGATCATTTTTGTCAATTATGTTTTCTCTATAAAATAAAAAAATAAACTTCAGGAATCACTGACCTATGTATCTTAGTATTTAGAGTTACATTAACACGCTGGTATATAATTGTGGAGCTTCCATACTAACGTTAGGCATTAATAATTACTACTCAGTTTAATCTAGGCCATAACGTTATATACAGTAAATTGTTTCCAGAAGTTTCTAAGAATAATTCTGAAATATGCATGTGGCTGTGAAAAATGAGGTTTTGCTTTTTTAATAAAAAATAAACTTTTTTTCTTTTTTCTCATCCCCCAACTTTATTGTTTTACAACAGTTTTAGATTTACAGAAAAATTGCAAGGATAGTACAGAGCTCCATGTACCTCTCCCTCATTTTTTCCTATTGATAATGTCTTACATCTTATAGGACTATGCTACATTAGTTATGATTAACAAACCAATATTGATACATAATTGTTAATTAAAGCCATACCTCAGAGAATGGAGATTTCACAGAAAGTTGGCCTTGAAACTTCCCTGAGGTCTCTAAACTCAGGCCTTTCATGTGGCGGAGAGAAGCCTTTGCCGCCTTTGGAGCCCCATCGCCATTCCGGACTGCCTGCTGCCTTCCCAAGTTCTTTCTGCAAGGGGAAAAATGTTTTCTGGTCAGAAAACTTGGTTATCCATTGTAGAGCCACAATCATGAGTCTTTCTTTTAAGTTGTTCTCAAAAGCATTTTGCAATAACAGTGGAGTGAATTGGCTAAGAGTGGTGATTTTGGAATCAAATAGGTTGAAACCCAGTTCTGTCATGGATAAGCTGTTGTTTTATCAAACTTTATTGTTCTCATCTGTAAAGTGGAAATGATAATAGTGTCTTCCTCATTAATTTGCTATGAGTATTGAATAAAAAGTTTCAGAAGCACCCAGTACCATGCCAGGCATATAATACTAGTTCAATACTGGTAGCTTAAGAGGTGAGCTCTTTTTAAAAAGCAGTTATGACCAACAAGCTAATCAATGAGTAATCTAGACCAGTTTGATGAAAAATAGCTTTTCCAACAAAGATCAGCTTCAAAGAGCAGTAGGGAGAAGAGACATCGTTGTGGAAGCATACATTTAATTGCCTGAAGAATTCTCTTCACATTGGAAAGAACAAGGCAAGTATAGGGACTACTTGTGTGAAACCATGTGAGGAATCCCAGCCTGGGCAACGTGGTGAGACTATCTTTACAAAAAATACAAAATTAGCCAGGCGTGGTGGTGCATGCCCCCAGTCCCAGCTACTCAGGAGGCTGAGGTAGGAGGATTGCTTGAGCCCAGGAGGTCAAGGCTTCAGTGAGCCGTGATGGCATCACTGCACTCCAGCCTGGGTGACAGAGCGAGACCTTGTCTCAGAACAAACAAACAACACATGTGAGGAGGTGCTCACAGGGCTTTTTCTGCTTTCCCATTCTGCTTGAAAGATTAAGGTATCAGTAAAATAAGGTATCAATAAATAAGATATCTCTATTAGAGGCATTATTGAGGGACAAATGATGTCCCAGAGGGAATTAGGAGCATTATGGAGACCTGGCTCCTTCCTTCCCATCCCCACCTCCTCCCTCACCACCTCTTCCAGCTCGCAGTCCCGTAGGCTTACTGCAACACATCCGACAGGCAGGCTCTCTGGACTGGCCAAGCCCTTTCTTGCTCTACTGCCCCCTGGGTGAGCCACCACGCCCACACCTGGCTCTTCATCGAAACTCAGCTCGGCTATCTCCTCCTCTGGAAACCGTTCTCCCGTCACCATCAGTCTGGTCACCACATGCTCCCATAGGCTCCCTCGGCTCAACCAACTTCATCACCCCTCTGCCTCACTCCGTTGGGAGTTCCATAGGTATGCAAGCCTCGCATGGCACCTGGGATGTGATGAGAGCTCACAAAATGTTGCCTCATGCCTATTCTCCGAGCATCTGCAAGCCCAGGGGCTTTTGATGCTTCCCTCAAACGCTGAGGTGGAAACAGTTGGGGAGGCACGTAGATTTGGTGAACGTTGCCTAGCTACGCCTGAAGCATAAAGGAGAAAACTTTAAAGGTTTTCTCTATAAAGCATATGTATAGGATTAAACAGTAACAGATAAATTATTTCATGCAGTGGTTTCCAAGCCCCAGTGCAGGAAACAATGTTGGTCTGTTGTAAAGTTTTCCTAGGTTAATGGGGATTCTCTTCAAAAAATGGCCACTGGTCTTGTGAGGGTATTCAGTGTGGTGGGCAGGGGCTGCTGGCTGAGAATGACCACAGAGAGGGGGCCGCCCTGGAGCCCACTTCCTTCAGCAATCCCAGGAGAAATACTTGGTCTGTCCTAGCCCACCTTCCTAAATATTGTGACCACTATGATAATACAGTGGAGGCAGTAAAAGTAAAGCCATTCCTTTGAGGTCACACAGCTACTAAGTTTTGAAATTAAGATCCAGGCCCATCTATCTGACTCCAGAGCATTTAACCTCTGTATCCCTCAGCATCTGGCATTTTCTCATGTTGTCAGCTTGGTGCCTGGAAGAATACAGTCTACCTGTATGAGGTTGAGCTGACAAACCCAGGTTCATTTTATATGTACATGTATTTCCAGGCTTGATGGCATCGGTGCCCATTTATCATTTAGGAAGCATTTTATCCCACCTAATTGCCTTCCCTCTTCCGATGGGTCCCTCTGGGACTGGGTAGGAAGGCAAGGTTTCAGGGTGGATACAGAAGTATCTTAATACTTTATAATACCTGCTGCATAGTAGACTCCACTCTGCACCTAAGCTTCCAGTAGCATTCTTAGAGGTAGGATTAGTGCCATGGATTAAATAGCTCTGTAAGGGACTCCAGAAGTCTCTAAATAGGTAAATTGGACAAGAGCTTTGTATTTCTTTAAATAGATAAGAAGGGCATTGCTGGAATTTGGTAAATGTTTGTAACATATAAGATTATTTGTTATTATCTTGGTATTTTCTTGACATAAAATTGTCTTATATAAAATCCCTAGTGTAAGACACTCATCATTTTTTGATTAAATTTTTAGCACCTCATGGTTTATAGGGCAGTGCTATACCTGCAGCTGCAGGACAGATTCCTATGCAAAGAGGCCCTGGCAGCTAAGTATTGTCAGGGCGTGACTCCACACACAGCCCTGAGCAGTGCGGGCTGAAGAGCCCCTCAGCTCCATCGCGCCAGCCGGCTGTGTTGAGGAAGGTGCTCCCCGATCCCGCCGAGCAGCTGCACTAGGGGAAGCCGTTGCTATTTCTGTCAGGATGATCATCCCAACTGACAGCATTCCTTCCCTCTAAGGTGGCGAGCTAGCTCAGAGCAACTATGAGCTGATCCAGAAATGAAGACCCATCAAGCAGCCACAGAAACAGACAGAAGCCGAAGGCAGACCCACACCTTCCCTCTGGCTTCTGCTGCTGGGGACCCAGAGTGAGTATAGCTTTGCTGTTGCCTCCCTGGGAGTTTATTCTGTGGTTTTGGCACAACGCGGCAATCTGGGGGAGAAAGCAAAGTCTATGGATATGGTTGCCTTTTCTCCTCTAAGCCAACGAGTGCCTTGTTTTTCTGTGAGCCTGCCACTGTGGGAAAATTGCTCGAGTGTAAAGTTTCCCTCTTTGTCCCGAGCGCACTTCATTTACCAGCGAGCCAAGCTGGGAACAGAGCCGCCTCTCACACAGCTCATGAATGACTCCATTTTCTCAGGGCAGCCTGTGCCTGCCCATTGTCTAACTGTCATGGCCTCTTGTATAGGTGTTCCCTGCAGTCCAGGCTGTTACGTAAGGCCTGGGCAGGGAACACTGCGTGAGGGCAAGAGAGATCAGAGAGAGGAAAAACCCAGAGGGGAACCAAGACCAAAACATCTTCCTGGAGAAGAAGGGGGGGAAGTGCTAGCCATTTGTCAGCTCTTTTCCTCTGGCTTGCTTGCCTGAGTGATAAACTTTGGTTGCTGGCATACGGAGCCCCGTGCTGCTCCAGGAGCACTTCCCTTTACATCTACAGACAGGACATGCTGTTCCTCTATGCCAGGGCAGCGGCACCCAGGTCCTCCCACAGGACTCTGACAGAAAATCTCTTATGGCCTAGGAGCAAAGGACTTTCCCTCGCCCCAGGCTTTCACTTTCTGTTTCTCCTTCTCCTGCTACGTCTTTGTTGGCTCAGGGATCTTCTCAGTTCTGCTCAGAGAAGCACACACCTTCTGAAGGCTCGCCTGTGGCGATTTCCTGGTAGTTCTGACTCTTCATCAGGCTCAGTGTTGAGAGGCAGCCATCACCTGGCATCCACGAACGGCACCCTAACCCCCACAGCTGCATCACCTGGCTGCCACGCTCTAAGCTTATCTGTTCCCCATCATCCCTTTTGACCACACTACCAGCATTGTGAAATGAAGGAAGGTGAATGGGTGCATATCATTCTCTGTCTGCCTTGGCTTCCCCTCAAGCCTGTTCTGTAGAATACTTGCCCTGGGCCAGATGTGGTGGCTCATGCCTGGATTGCCAGCACTTTGGGAGGCTGAGGCAGGTGGATCACCTGAGGTCAGGAGTTCGAGACAAGCCTGGCCAACATACTAAAAATACAAAAATTAGCTGGGCATGGTGACAGGTGCCTGTAATTCCAGCTATTAGGGAGGCTGAGGCTGGAGAATCACTTGAACCCAAGAGGTAGAGGTTGAAGTGTAATGAGATCACGCTATTATACTCCAGCCTGGGGCCTGGGTGACAAGAGCAAAACTCTGTCTCACCCAAAAAAAAAAAAAAAAAAAAAAAGAAAAAGAAAAAGAAAAAAATACCAGCCCTGGAGCCACAAGAAGAGACTTTACAACAAGTGAAATAGGATTCCCCGGGTAGATATCATGGGGGAACGCTATATATTCTCCCCCACTCTTAGAAAGTCACAATGCATATCAGACCCCGAAATGTTTGCAGTAAAGAACAAATATCACTTTGTTGTGACATTTTCCCAACTTACTGGATATCTGGTCTACAAGCTCCATGAAAACAGGGAGCTGGCCTATTGTTCATGGTTGAATATCTACTTCATAGCTCTGTGGGTGTCCACTAAGTGTGTTAAATTGAAGTGAATTTAACTGAATCTTTATTCCAAGTTGTATCTGTTAACCCCACAGAATTAAGGTCCCGCAGAACAAACTTTGGCAAATGCTGGTTGATACCATGCACTAATTCTATCAATTACAGTGATGAGGAGGGAACAGGCACACAGGGAGACACACATGGAAGCTTTTCTGTTCCTCACATAAGAACAGGCTGCAGGAGATTGCTCTGTCCCTAGCTCTTTGAAAGAGCCTGGCCTGCCCATGAGCCACTCCACAGGGAAGAGGGAATGTGCATGTTTCTGGTGCTCACGCAGACCCCTTTCTGACTCGTCCCCTGTCCTCTCGTTTTGCTCGCCTATTCTTTGATCCCTTGGCTTTGGAGTCTGCCACACAGGAGGTTCCTCTGATCTGATGCTTCTCTTTATTATTTAAAAAAAAAATGGCCAGGTGAGGTGGCTTACACCTGTAATCCCAATACTTTGTGAGGCCGAGGTGGGTGACCCACCTGAGGTGAGATCAGCCTGGCCAATGGTGAAACCCTGTCTCTACAAAAAATACAAAAATTAGCTGGCATGGTCACAGGCACCTGTTATCCCAGCTACTTGGGCTGAGGCAGGAGAATCACTTGAACCCAGGAGGTAGAGGTTGCAGTGAGCCGAGATCATGCCATTGTACTCCAGCCTGGACGACAAGAGGGAAACTCTGTCTTAAAAAAAAAAAAAACTCATTAAAAAAACCCAAACAAAACCAGAAATCTTATCTTAGGCTTGCTAACTGTAGCTTAGTTAGGGGTAAGAAAACCCTAGATTTGAATCCAGATTTGGCCATTTTGTGGCAGTGAGATGTTTTAGAAATGTCTTGGGCCTATCAGAACCTCATTCTCCACTGTGTAAAATGAGGATAATAACATGTGCCTCATAGAGTTGTTGTGAGAATTAAATGAGCATGTACGCCTTGCACAGTGGCTGGTATTTGGCCAGCACTCGGCACATGGCTGCCATTACTACAATTGTTCCTTCCTTTTCAGCTCCCCGCATTGCCTGCTGCCTGAGTTTGGGCATCTGCCCAACTCCAGGTGAGCCTCTTTCTCCCTCTGCTGGGTTAGCTCCATGAGACCCAGCTGGGTCTCTGGTTCAGCTTTCCTCTGCCTCTGGGAACTTCTCTCCTCCCTCCTCATCGGTAGCTTCTTGGACTCATCCTTTTTACCACTTTTTAAATCTCTCTTTGGGGCCCCTACAGAAGGAAATAAGCCTTTATTAGCGGAATGTTTTGTAGTTTACAAGATTCTAATATAGCACCTCACTTAATCCTCATCATAATGCCCTGCAGACTGAGTTATCTGTCTACAGAGGAGAAAAAATGTGACTCAGTGACTTCATCACTCACATAGCAATCAAACACCAGACGCTGGATTGGTACGCAGGTCTGACTTCAGATGCAGCATCTCTGTCAGCCCTCACCACGGCTGCCACCTGGGTAACTGTGAAGCATAGCCCTGTCCTCCTGACCCCAGGATCCTGCCACCACCATCCACTTTCTACCTCCACTTAGGATTTGGCACAGCTGTAAAAGAGGCCTGCAGGGAGAGGACATGGGGTGAAAGAAAGAGACAGAGGAGGAACGTGGAGGAAGGGAGACCAACCAATCCTCCAGCCACATGTCCAAGATTCTGGTCCTGCTTCCTGACCCAAGGGTTCTCAGTCCCCATTTCCAGGATAGTAACACATCAAATGCCCACACCTACACCCAGGAACAGCAAACAAAGATAATCAGTGAAACACACAGAAGAAAAATCTGATTAGCATATTTGACAGTATAATATAAGGAACCTGTCACATTGTCAATGGGTAAAACACCTCAGAAACATCTAGGAAGACTTGTTTAGTCCTTGTTCTGTTGAGAAGAATACACACACACACACACACATATACACATCCCTAAGGTACTGAAGTAAATAACAAAGGGATCTTCCCTGTTAGACGTTCTTTATATCCCATCTGAAACAAATGTACAAGACCTAGTGACACATTCTAGGTCATGTAGGGATCTAGGACGCATTTGTCTCTGTAAATCACAGAGCCTGCGGATGTGGGTTCCTGTGAAGGAAAACATGGTCTGGAGCAGTAAGCCGAGGGTAGCACCATGGACAGTCGCTCACCTGTCTTCTGATCATGGAGGCCTGTGCCCTAGAAATGTAGGAAGTAGCAAGGAGAGGAGAGAAAGGAAAGGGGATCTTCTTTTTTTGTAGAAAGAATCTTGCACTCCGAAAAGCAGGGCTGTCTTGCTCTTCTGTGGGGGTAGTGAATACCATTTTTGGAAAATTAGGACTGTGATACATATGTGTAAGAAAGGAATGGTCATCCCTTGCCCTCTGGTCTGGAGGTCCCAGGCATAGCCCGTCATACGCTTCTCTTCCTTCTGGACCACTTTAATTACTGTTTCTTTCTCAGGCACCCTGAATCTCCTGTATTACATTCACTCAGTAGCCTGGAAACAAAGAGTTTAAAACCCTCTAACGTCATTTTTGTCTGCCATCCAAGAGTGCATTGAGAACTTAAGTTTCTACTTTTTCACAGAAGAGGGATTAAATAATTCTTCTGGTCTGAGCCCAGGTCATTAGGGGTGTTCTCACTACATATTCCTGCATAAAAAACCTCTCCAAAAGTGTAGTGGCTTAAAACAGCATTTGTTTCACTCACAAATCTGCAGTTTTGGCAGGGTCTAGAGAACATAGCTCATCTGTGCTCACCTGGCGTCAGCTGGAGCTGCCCTGAAGCTTCATGCCACACATGCAAGTGAATGAGCCTTCAGAAGGCTCCAGCCCCAGCCTTTGACTGTCGGTTCACTGGGAAGATGTAAAAATGAGAGCCAAAATAGCTGGCGCTCACTGGGCCTCTCCCTCTCTCTCCGTGATATCTCTACATGGCCTTTCTAACATGCAGCTTCATACAGTTGGACATCATACAGAGCAGCTTAGTGTTCCCAAGCTGTGGGTTGCCTTTTTTAAAAAAATATATACACGGTTTCACTCTATTATCAAGGCTGCAGTACGGTGGTGCAATCTTGGCTCACTGCAACCTCTGCCTTTCGGGCTCAAGCAAGCCTCCCAAGTGACTGGGACTACAGGCATGTGCCACCATGCCTGGCTAATTTTTGTATGTTTAGTCAAGACAGGGTTTCGCCCTGTTGCCCAGGCTGGTCTCCAACTCCTGGGCTCAAGTGATTCACCTGCCTTGGCCTCCCAAATTGCTGGGATTACAGGCACGAGCCACTGTGCCTGGCCAGGTTGCCTTTTATAACCCATCGTTAGAAGTTACTCAGTATCATTTCCATGACATGATACTCATCGAGGCAGTCACAAGGCCCACCCAGGTGTGAGGGAACATGGGGTAGCAAGGTTCCAGCACAACATGTGAGACTGGAAATATAGCTGTGGACATTATTCGAAAATTCAACTTACCACAAGAGTTAAATCAATGGAGGGGACACAAAGGTACCGGGTTACTAGTTTTTGAACTGTCAGACACTGAACTAATGAACTTTTCTTCTGACTTTTGGGGGTTGTAAGTTGTAAGAGAATAAGCAATAAAACCAAATGGAGACCAAGGCATTTGTAAAAAGCTTTCACTCCCTTCTTCCCTGGGTTGCTTCTTCAAGTCACTGGCAATAGGCATCGCCATTACTGTTATAAAGCTAAGGGAAGCTGGGATTTTTAGATCAAAGGTGAGAAAGTAGATAGTGATCCTCAGGATTAATGGCAGGGGAAAGAGACCCTCACTAGCTGCTGCTCCAGCAACTGAAATCACCAACTAGGGAACTTCCCATTTCTGCTGAGAGAAGAGTTTTACTCTGAGAAACCAGGGACATGGTTCCATGACACAAATATAAGAAACTGGCTAGCATGAGGAATGGATACACCCATAAAACAACATAGGTTCCAATCCCACTAGGAAGGAAGGTAACATATTAATAACAATAACATATTAACAAATGGAGCACCATGCTACAGAGCAGAGTCTCTTTTGATGGAGAAAATGAAAAAATATCAAAGTATGTGAGGGCCCTGAAAAGAAAAAATGAGAGCTCAGTATCAACATGCCCATCTAGCCGTGTAAAAAAAAAGTCAGCTTTGAAAATAATATGATAATCACTCATTTATGAGCTAGAAAATATGGATCTTTATAATATTCATAGTTATAGATATTATTTAAAATTAAGAGAAAAATACATTGAAGGAAGAATAAGATAAACCCCACCCATTGAAATGACTAAGACACCTGGGCAATATAAATTCTAATTTTGATTAATAATAATGATTATTATTCAATTTAGTTTTTCAAACTGTTACTAAGGGCCTATTAAATGGCACCATTAAACTGGAGTACTTCAAGTTTCTTACAGATAAGTGAGGATGACAGTCATAAAAAACTGATTATATGGGGTTTTTTTGTTTTGTTTTTGCTTGTTATTTGAGATGGACTCTCACTCTCTTGCCTAGCCTGGAGTGCAGTGACACAATCTCAGCTCACTGCAACCTCCACCTCCCAGGTTCAAGCTATTCTCCTGCTTCAGCCTCCCAAGTAGCTCGGATCACAGGCACACACTACCACGCCAGGCTAATTTTTGTATTTTTTGTAGAGATGGGGCTTTACTATGTTGACCAGGCTGTCTTGAACTCCTGACCTCAAGTGATCTGCCTGACTCGGCCTCCCAAAGTGCTGGGGTTACGGGCTAATTATGTGTTTTGATGGAGCTTTGCCATAGGAGCACATGGAAGGGCCACTTGGACTATACTGAAGAGGCAGAAGGTGATTCTTGAAGAATAAGTAAAGTTTTAAACAGGTGGAGAAGTAAGGGAAGAGAAATTCATGCAGAAGGAACAGTAGGAATGCTTGGAAGTGTAATATGTTTGGCAGTTTTAGACCATGAGCCTCACAAAGGAGAACAGTGGGAAAGGAGGCTTGAGAGATAGGTAAGGGCCAGATTATGGAGAGTTTACCATCTGTGGCAAGATGCTTAGACCGTCTGTGGACAATAGGAAAGCACCAAAGGGTTTTAGGCAATGTTGTGTCGATGTTTGATCTCTTTGTGGGGATGGTTCAGAGAGGACAAAGGTGAGACCAGTTAGGAGGTCCATGCTGACCTCCAGGTGAATGGTGATGAGAACTCACATTAGAGCAGTCACAGTAGATAGGTCCAAGATGGTGACAAATGTGAGAAATATGTGGACACCAACTCACCAAGCTTGGCGATTTGGATAAGATGCAATAAGAGATGACTCCTAGGATTCTGGTACCAGCAACTGGGAGGATGTTGCAATGACAAGTAACAAACACAGAGGAGAATAAATGAGTAAGGGGAGAAGAGGTGCTGCTGAGTCTAGTCTGAGGCACGTTGAAGCTGGATTGACAGGAATAGATCCATCAACTATGTGGTACTGGACCACCATCTGCTAGTCCTCCCCAGTCCTAGGGACACCCAGAAAGAAACTGGGCTAGTCTTGAACTTGAGAATCACTTGTAATATTTGGGATGGCAGAACTGAGAATGGAAGCCCTGAATTTATAGATGTGTTACACAATTTAAAAACTTTATCTTGGAAAATAGAACCAGGAAGACACGCTGATGTACTAGATGAGGATTATTTTAGGTTGAGAAATACAATCCATGTAGAGACTATCTTCATTTGAATTTTATGTATTTCATCCTTTTACTTATTCTTTCTTTTACTTAACAAATACTGTCTGAACACATACTATGCTAAGTGCTAAGGATTTAAAAGTGAATGAGATATGGAGAACATCCTTAAGAGACTCACATTTGCATACTAAATTATTTTGACTTCTATAGCTAGCAGTGCAAAATTCTGGTTCCATATCGAACAATCTGTTTTTTCAGTTGAGGCAAAAGATGACTTAGTGTTAAAAGAGAACAAGACTTACAGCTAGCTAGGCTTATCTGAGCTATTCTAGATGCATTACCCTAGATAAATTAGTTGGCCTCGCCAAGTTTGAAAAGGCAAATTAATTCAGAGCAATTTTCCTATTGAAGATAACCAGAAACTTTTTTTTTTTTTTTAAATGAGACCTAACGAGAGAGAAGAATTACTGAACCAATTTGGAGGTTCAAAAAAGTAAATGGGAAGATAAGGCTGCTCTGTCCTGGGAGCATTTGGCAATTCATGAAAAGTTGGAGAAAGGGTAAGAGGCTAAATTAAGGCAATGGATTGTGGTCTAGGGCCTGCTGAGGTGAGGAGCGTTGCTGATAAATCTCCCCATTTCAAGTTGAGGTACTGAAGAAGAATGAACTTGAACTACATAAGGCTTCCTAGACACTTCAGTTTACAATAATTCCAACTGTCTGGCAAAAACAAATGGAAGTCCTTTCTCAATGAAGAATACATTTCTATAAGCAATTTTGCAGATACAATTATTAGCACATAATTTAAATATAGCCACATGAAGGCAGGCACAGTGGCTCATGCCTACAATCTCAGCACTTTGGGAGGCCAAGGTGGGGGAATCACTTGAAGTTAGCAGTTTGGGACCAGCCTGGGCAACATGGCAAAACCCCATCTCTACCAAAAATATAAAAATTAGCCATTCTCATAACCCGGTCTCAAAAAAATAAACACATAAAAATAAAAAAATAAAAAATAGCCACATGAAACAGAAACTATTACTAACAAAATAGAAGAAACAAGGACAGTAGAAACAGACCCACATGAAGACTTACAGATCTGCATAGAGTCTAACTATTTAAATAACCAAAAACATTTTTTTTTAACAGTCCAGAGGTCTTTTATTTTTTTTTTTTAACACCTATTATGCTGTGAATTCACAGGGAAGAGGTTCCAGCAGCTCAGGCTCCTTCCCACTGGTTGTCACAAAGCGTGCTTCTCTGGGTGGAGCAGGCTGGCGCTTCAGCTGAACCCAGGTCCCTTTCTCTTTGGCTTCTTTCTTTTTCTGATCATTTTCCTTCACATGTTTCAGGAAGCTATCTCAGCTCTTAGGGTGCTTGATGTGATCAACACATACATTAATTCTCTTGGCAAGAATCTTGCCCTTAACGTGTTTACAACAATGCCAACAGCATGCTGGGTAAGATTGTAGACTCTTCCAGTTTTGCCATGATAACATTTGTGGGGCATTCCTTTTTGAACAGTACCCATTCCCTTGATGTCTACAATATCACCTTTCTTATAGATTCGCATATACATGGACAAAGGAACAACTCCATGTTTTCTAAAAGGCCTAGAGAACATATATTGAGTGCCTTTTCTCTTTCCCTTTGTCTTCGTCATTTTGGCGAATTACTGGAAGATGGCGGTTCTGGCCGAAAGGCCAAAAACCTTTTATGATATAAACATGTTGTGTCAGTCAGGTTTCCAACCAGACACAGATGAAACCATCAAACTATGATAATATGAGGGATAATATTATTCTTTAACAAAGAAATGTATTAATTGCTGGGACTATTAACAAGGAGAAGCCTTTACCACCTGTAGGCTTGAAGAGTTGCAGGGAGGGAGGAGCTATCAGAATCTAAAGACAGAGAGTCAATGGTCAGGGAATGTGGCCAGCCCACAGTGACCCCACAGGAAGAGATCGGGTAGATCAGTACTGAATCTCACTTTCCTCCTTCCCTCTGGTCCTACTGGTACCTTCATTTAGCCAAACACAGCTAGAAGCTAGACGACAAGAAAATCCATTGATACAGTTCATGCAGATCAGTTTCCTGGAGAGACAGCAGAGTGGAGAGGGTAAAGATATAGCCATAGAGGTGAACTGAGGATACATCACATGTGCTGTTATTTTTTTCAAGAAAATAAATGATTGAGGATTTAGACAGCAAACTAGAAACTACATAAAAGAGACAAAAAGTTCTAGAATTAAAAATATATAGTAATCAAAATTAAGAACTCAATGAATAAGTTTGGTAAATTTTAAGACCCAACTGAAGAGAACATTTGTGAAGTGGAAGATAGATTAGAAGACAATCACAGAGTAAAGCATGAAGAGGAAAAGGATGGAAAGTCTACAAGAGATGGTAAGAGGTATAGAAGATTTAGTGAGAAGATCTAACATACTTGCAGTTAGAGTATCAGCAGGCCGATGAAAGAAATAATGGAAGCAAATCTGAAGACGTGGTGGCTGAGAAATTTTCAAAGTCCATGAAAGACAACTAGAGAAAAAGGGACAAATTACTTTCAAGAGAGCAACAGTGAGACTTAGAGCTGACTTCTCAGCCATGGAAGCAGTGAAATCACATCTTTAGAAGGCTGAAATAAAAAAGCTGCTCATCTAAAATGTTATGATCAAAATTTAAAAATCTATGAAGCATGAGGATTTCTTAAAAGATATTTTGTTTCATTTCGTTTTGAGGCAGGGTGTCTCTCTTTTTCCCAGGGAAGTAAGTCAAAGGGTACAAGCCTGCAGTTATGTCGGATGACGAAATCTAGAAATATAATGTACAGCATGAGGACTATAGTGAATGACATTATATACTACAAATTTGCTAAGAGTAGATTTTAGCCCCCCCCCACCCCAACACACACTCAACTATAGAAGGTGATAGATTAATTTGCTTAACTATAAGTAATCATTTCACTGTGAATATGTATATCAAGACAGCATGGTATAAAACTTAAATATATACAATAAAAAGGCACTGTTGGGGATAAGACCCACTTCATTATGATAAAGTTGAATTCAACAGGAAAATATAATTCTAATTTTCTACATACTGCTAACATAGCCTCAAAATATACACAAGAAAACAGAAAAACAAATTCACTATCACAAGTGGCAGACTTTTAACATACTTCTCACAGCAAATGATAAAACTAGCAGATAAAAATTATTAATCATAGGCCGGGCGTGGTGGCTCACGCCTATAATCCCAGCACTTTGGGAGGCAGAGGCGGGTGGATCACGAGGTCAAGAGATCGAGACCATCCTGGTCAACATGGTGAAACCCCATCTCTACTAAAACTACAAAAAATTAGCTGGGCATGGTGGCGCGTGCCTGTAGTCCCAGCTACTCGGGAGGCTGAGGCAGGAGAATTGCCTGAACCCAGGAGGCGGAGGTTGCGGTGAGCCGAGATCGCGCCATTGCACTCCAGCCTGGGTAACAAGAGTGAAACTCTGTCTCAAAAAAAAAAAAAAAAAAAAAAAATTATTAATCATATAGAGTTGAACAACACAATGAAATGCACTTGACCTAAAGGACACTTACAAGACATTTACACTATAATTGCAGGCTATAATTTTTTTTCCCAAACACACAAGGGAAGTTCACAGAAATTTGCCATATGGTAGGTCATAAATAAGTCTCAATAAATTGCAAAATACGAGTAATTCCAAGTATTTCCCTGGGGAAAAAGTAACAAAGAGATAACTAAAAAAATCCTCATATGCTTGAAAATTGAAAGAAATTTACAAGCTGATTCTAAAGCTTTTATGGACAGGCAAAGGTATAAACATAACCAAGACATTCTTGAATAAAAACAAACTGGGAGGACTTGCTCTACTGGATATTAAAACTCATTAGTCCGGGTGTGGTAGCTCACTGCAACCTCTGTAATCCCAGCATTTTGAGAGGCTAAGGTGGGAGGGTCATTTGAGGTCAGGAGTTCAAGACCAGCCTGAACAACATGGTGAAACCCCATCTGTAATAAAAATACAAAAATTAGCCAGGCATAGTGGTGCACACCTGTAATCTCAGCTACTTGGGTGGCTGAGGCACGAGAATCGCTTGAGCCTGAGAGGTGGAGGTTGCAGTGAGCTGAGATCGCACCACCGCACTCCACTCTGGGTGACAGAGTGAGATTCTGTATCGACAACAACAATAACAAGACAAATTATAATGATTAAACTATAGTGTTTAGGATTAACACATAGGTGGTAAAACTACAAAGAAAAGCGAACAAGTAATTTCCACAAAAGTCAGGGTAGTTTTTCCTTTGAAGGGAAAGGAGGAGGTAATAATTGAAAGGCATCATAAGGGCCACTTCTGGAATTCTGGCAATGTCTAGTTCTTGATTTTACCTGGGTGTTTGCTTTGTGATAAATCACAGAGCTTGACATTTTTGTTTTGTGCACTCTTTGGTAGGTGAGTTATATAGTTCACAATAAAAAAAGGTTTTACACACACACATTTAACGCCATAAAAACGTTAAACACCTAGCTTTGTGCCTGGCACATAATAGATGCTCAAGAACACAAAATTGCTTCTCTTTCACCATTCCTTTTTTCTTTCTAGCAGAGAAAAAAGAAAAATGTGAATTTTCATAAACACTTTCCTAGCACATGCACAATCTTTCTTGCTTTCTTGCAACAATCTCACTGTCATGGCAACTGCAATTAAAGGTGGAGCCTGTGGAGAGAAGGAGAGATAGGAGCACAACAGCCTGAACTTGATTACCTCTGTGCAAGAGGAAATTCTCACTGATAACTGAATCGCTGGAACCCAAAGCCTAAAGTACCCATTAACGCATAATATGTTGATTGCTTTATATTTTATTTTCCCTTCCAAGACAACATAGCAAAACCTTTGTTTAAACGCTTCCCTTTACTGCAGGTTGCAGTTAAGCCTGTAATCACTGGGTGAATGTTTATAGAGCCAGACATTCTTTGTGTGTCAGAGAAACTAGAGGCCAGCAGTGGAGGTATTGTCTTGCAGGCGGCTGCGATGCAGGAAGAATGTAGCTGGGTGGGGCTGGGTGACAGGCACAGCGGGCTGTGGGCTGCGTGGATCCCAGGGGCAGGCATGCTCCAGCAGGATGTCTGCGCCTGCTCTCATGCCTCAGCTCCTTCCCACAGCCACCTGACATGTTTGGAGCTGGGGTAAAGGCTAATGATACTTGGGGAGAAGACTTCAATTCTATCAGCTGAGAAATCAAAGACATCCAAAAATCAAGGAGATGCCAAAGACCACTTTAAAATGATCTCTGCCCAGGTTCCCCCAACTCTCTGAAGCACACAGCCAACTCGCCTCAAAATTACCAACTTGAAAAGATATGAAATAATAGATTTCTGGGTCTGAAAATGATCAACAAGTCTAAAAGGCCAAAAATTGAAAGCACAAAGGACATTGGAGGCTTATTTTCAGCTGATATTGAAATTTTTCCTTGTGACCTCAAAGGAAATTCTACTTTTAGCAGAGATTTGCTCTGCAAGGGGGATTAGACGAGAATTCCTTACGGACTGGGAAGGAGGTAGAAGACAGGGGAAGGGAATCAGGAGAGGACATCCATGCCCCATGTTTTTAGACCTGTGGAATTAGGCAAGAGGCATTCTGCTGGTTTGGCAGAAGTGGGAATCTCTGAAGACTAGATTATGTATAATTAATTCACATAGTTATTGAGGAGTTACAGTATGCCTGTGCTGTGGCAGGTGCAGGAGTTACACCAGAAAACCAGAGTGGCTGTGTCCCTCACCACATGAAGTCTATGAACAGAAGGGCAATGGGGCACATTGGTAGACTCCAACTGGGCCAGAGAATTTACAGGCTAAGATAACCTCCAGTTCCTCCATTTCTATTGTTTTCAGAAGTCTGGCAAAGGGAAACAAGGTGTGGAAAAACAAGAGAAGAAAGCTGCTGTACTTCTACCTGTCTCCACAAGGACCCCACCTGTACACAGGAAAGATGGACAAGGTAGGAAGTCCTAACCAGAGCAATTAGGCAAGAGAAAAAAAGGTCGGGGCAGTGGGGAGGAGGGGCACCTGAATTGAAAAAAGGAAGTCAAACAATCTCTGCCAATGATGTAGTCTTATACCTAGAAAACCCTAAAGACTCTTTCAAAAGACTCCTTGATTTGATAGATGCATTCAGTAAAATCTCAGGTTACAAAATCAAAGTATGCAAATCAGTGGCACTGATATACACCATTAAAGACCAAGTTGAGAATCAAATTAAGAACTCAATCCCGCTTACAATAGCTGCAAAAACAAAAACAAAAACAAAAAACCATAAACACGAACACAAACTTAGGAATATACTTAACCAAGGAGGTGAAAGACCTCTGCAAGGAGAACTACTGAGCACTGATGAAATAAATCATAAATGGCTGGGTGTGGGCCCTCACACCTGTAATCCCAGCACTTTGGGAGGCTGAGGCAGGTGGATCACCTGAGGAGGTGGAGACCAGCCTGGCCAACATGGTGAAACCCCGTCTCTATTAAAAATATAAAAATAACCCGGGCACAGTGGCAGGTGCCTGTAATCCCAGCTACTTGGGAGGCTGAGGCACAAGAATCACTTGAACCTGGGAGGCAGAGCTTGCAGTGAGCCAAGATCATGTAATTGCACTCCAGCCTGGGTGACAGAATGAAACTATGTGTCAAAAAAAAAAAAAAAAAGAAAGAAAGAAAAAAAATCATACCATGGAGGGCAATGGAAATTATTACAACTTCTATAGGAAACAGTATAGAGATTTTTCTCAAAGTACTAAAAGTAGATCTGCCATTCAATCCAGCAATCCTGCACCTGGGTATCTACTTAAAGGCAAAGAAGTCATTATATCAAAAAGACACCTGCACATGTATGTTTATAATAGCACAATTCACAATTGCAAAGATATGGAATTGACCTAAGTATGTATCAAGTGGTGAGCAGATAAAGAAAATGTGTGTGTGTGTGTGTGTGTGTGTGTGTGTGTGTGTCCGTCCGTCCCTTGGCAATCTTCATTCCTCACTGATTCCTCATTAGCAAAGCAGCAAAAACCCTCATCACAGCGATTCCAATCCCATTACTGTGATGCTCATTGCCAAATTTATGAGCATTACATTATAAGCGTTACTAACGTGTCCTCTGTAATTCTTCTATGTGACGCCATCGTCAATACTTACGAAATGCTTTTAACCAAATTAGAGCAAAGAGAGCTTTCACATTTAGAGGGGGATATGTGGGGCTGTCTCCTTTCCCAAGGCAAACTCATTGTTCCTACACAGGTTCTCACAGGTGGTCCATAGGCACCTTGGGTAGGACCCTAGTCAGTGTGAAAAGCTGAGCAAAGCAGAGATTTTCTAAGCCCTCGAGTCTGGCAGGACTGCAGTACACAGATGTGCCCTGGTCATAGACTGCCGCATGGGGGGATCTTACTCTCCAATGTGTAAGTCTTTTCGTCATTGAGTTGTAGAATTATTAAAGACTGGAATTGCCACTATTCCTTTTTATTTCTCCCTGGATACCTAGAACTAATTTGTTCACTAAATTCTTGTCCATAGAACAATTCAACAGATATCCACCAAATGTTTATTGGATGGCTCCTGTGTGACAGGGACTGTGCTAAATAAACAGATGTTTTTAAAGGTCCAAGGGACTCCCCAGACAGGTCTTTCTATGACAACGCTGTTATCAAATGCTTTTCAAAACACAGCCCATCAGATCTTGGTTTATTCCTAGAATAGCTGCACCCTTGGAGTGGCAGGGGAGGGCGGCAATCTCCACCTTCACACAGGCCAGCTCCAGCTCAGTGTCCATTGAGGGCTGGGCCAGTCCTTGTCCGAGTGAATCATGGTCTGTGGCTCAGCTCAACAGGCTACCAGCAAGTTGCTGCCACAGTTTGTATGGACCAATAGGGGACCAAAGTCACTCAAAGACAAAGCTTAAGGGTTTTACTGGTTTATTGTGAATCGAATTGCTTTTTGAGATTCTGGTAGTGAGAGGAGAAGGTACAGGGGGAGGGATAGGGTGTTAGAAAAACAGAGAGTCCAGCGAGGGGAGCATTTCAGAGTGACATCAAAACTGTGTCAAGTGTCCTCTTGAATGGTTGTAAAGGTCAGAGCAGCACTTACACACTTTGTCCCTTTGATAGAGGGAATGAAACAGAAAACTTCAATGTGGTTATCTTGGCCGTTCTTAGAAAACAATCCTAGAAATGCCTCCTGCTGGCCAGCCTGGTTCCTGCCCCGCTTTCGGAGCTCTGACCTGTAGATACCTGAGCAGACCCAAGCAGGCTCTATGCAGACAGAACCGCCTCCTGGGTGTACTTTCCAGGAAGCCAGGTATTCAGAAACACGGTACAGCATCCTCTGAACCTGTACGGATGTCCTGAAAGGTATTGCCAGGCCAAGGTCTTGCTATGCTGACCAGAGATTTCCTGGAAAGCTGTTGTCCCGCCTGCAGAATGCCGGCAGAGTGGCTCTGCAGATGGCTCCTCTCTGGCCTCCTCTCTTTATCCATGTCCCAGGGCGAGGTGGCCATCAATCTTTGCTCTGACCCTCTTCTGCCCACAGTGATGACCTCCTGCTAGATCTCTGCAAGAATTCAGAACTTCCCTGAACCAGAATTAATTGTGGCATTGGCAGAAAGTTGAATCTCTATACACCGAATGGAAGGAGAAACAGGTCTTGTGGTACAGCAGGCGTGGCTCCCCGAATCAGATTGGCTTTGGAGAGAGCCAGGGCCAAGAGCCTTCTGGGACAGGGTGTGAGGAATACCTCTCTTACTCCCTATGGGATGCCATGGTCAGGGATACCTTCCCTCCATAAGGCATGGAGAGATTAGAAAATTCTCCCTTGACCTCTCTGCTGCCTCAGAGGGTGACCATCTTCCTCATCCTCTGCCACAATCCACTGCAGCAAAGGGCCACACTTCCTCCCCACCTTTCTCTGGGGCTATTTAGCTTGGAAACAAGACTAACAATGAAGTAACACAGCAAAGTAAATTCCAGAGCTGGGAACCTCAAAATCTCAAGAGTTAGAGAGCCTGTTGAGGCCATCTATTGCTACCCCTCACAGATGCAAGCGCACTGCACCACCAGGCTGAAAGACAATCTTTTTTTTTTCTCTCTTCCTAATAAAAGAATCAAGTTTCCCTTTCTCTGAGCTACAGATTCTCAGTGGCTTTAGGCATTTCCTATACGATGTGACACCAGGTACGTGGCCAGCCATGGTCTGGGGCATACAAAGATGAATAAGACAGAACAACTGGCTAGACAAATGAGTCCAATGCCCCAGGTGCTCTATGGAGCCACGTGCCAAGTGCTGTGGGAAGTTCAGGGAAAGGTGCAGTGTGCCGCAGCAGGAAGGATTCTCAGAGTGCCTGATGTCTGAGCTGGGTGCCTGGAAGGAAGGATGAATGGGTCGTAGCAGATGAGCCAACAGGAAGAGAAACTAGTCTGATTCATTTCTTTCTTCCTTCCTTCATTCCTTCCTTCATTAACTCAACCAGTCTTTCTGGATTACATGTTTTGTGGCAAGAGCTGTCCAAACTAGGAAAAAATAAAAAAAAGCATTGTCCCTGCCTTCAGCTAGCTTGCAGCCTAGTTGTGATATAAGTAAGAAAAAAGGCCAGAATACATAGTGAGGTAAGGCAGGACCAACACAGGAAAAAATTAGGTGTTTTGAGAGCCCACAGAAGGCACTAACTCCACAAATGAAAGCATGGTGTGAGAACAAGTGTAGTAAGTTGGGGAACAGGATGGTCAGAGCATAGAACCCAACAGGAGATTAGAGAGAAATGAGGCTGGAAAAGATAGAACCTGAAGAGTCTTGGGTTTTATTCCTTAGGCAGTGGAGAAAAAAGCATTGAAGACTTTAAACACGTGAGTGATATGATCCTCTCACGTGTTTAAAGTCTTCAATGCTTTTTTCTATTTTTGTCCAAGGAAGACAACTCTGGGGGTAGTGTGGGGAACTGGTAGGAGAGGTAAGAGGTGGAAGCAGGAAGACCAAGTTGCAGCGGTTTTCGTGGGTCCTGATTTTTCTCCTGCATGTGCACCCCAGTATATCAATTTTCCTCTTTAAGCATGAGGCCAGAATGGAATAAAATATTCTAGGTGTGGACTGACCAGCACAGAATGCCATAAGATAGTTAATTATTACAGATGACCCTCTTATGTTATTGTTGTAGGGGAAGGCTATATATTTTGATAACATATCACAGTTCTGCTTCGTATGGAACTTATTATCAACATAAATTCCTGGGTCACATTCTCATTTACTGTGGCCAAACACCGGTTCTCTCATCTGACATTTGGATATTCAGTTATTGGTACCAAAATGCAGGAATTCCCATTCATTCTTGTTAAGTGTCATTTTGGTAGCTCTGTCCATTCATCTAACCCACTAGAATTATTTGGGATCCTGTGTGTTTTGTCAGTGTATCTCTATCTTGCCTAGCTTTGCAGCATCTGCAAATTGAAATATCATTCCCATGATGCTCTTATTTAATCCAATTTTTTATCCAGGCCACGGAGAGGATGGAGTATTCCATTTATAAATTCAGTAAAGCTGCTTCATAAGACACCATATTGCCGTCATGTTCAAAGATATCAGAAGAATTGAAGAATCTTTTCCCCACCCCTCCAAATACTGGATAAACAATGGCATTGTTCAGGACAATTTGTTCTTCTTTTTCTTTTCTTTTTTTGAGGTGGAGTCTGACTCTGTTACCCAGGTTGGAGTGCAGTGGTGTGATCTCGGCTCACTGTAACCTCCACCTCCCAGGTTCAAGTGATTCTTCTGCCTCAGCCTCCTGAGTAGCTGGGATTACAGGTACACACCACCATGCCAGGCTAATTTTTGTATTTTTAGTAGAGATGGGGTTTCACCATGTTGGTCAAGCTGGTCTCGAACTCTTGACTGTGTGATCCGCCCACCTTGGCCTCCCAAAGTGTGGGGATTACAGGCGTGAGCCACTGTGCCTGGCCTTTGGGACAATTTGTAAATAAAAGAATGTGCTTCATCTGGCAAAACCTGTTCTTGGTGACTCAGCCTCGAATCCTGGTCAGCACCACTTTCCAGGTGCTCATTCCTCCTCTTCTCAATGGCTTAACATTGGAATACACTCAAGCTCGGTCCTTGGACTTCCTCTTTGTAAGTTACTTTAGTCCCTTGTTAATTTTAGTATTCTCATAGATGTACATCTCCAAGCTTGGCCTCTTCCTTGATCTCCAGATGCATGAATCCAACCACCTGCCAGGTTTCTCTTCATGGATATCAAATATAAATCTCAACTACAACATATCCAGAAACAAGCTCCTCATTTCTTCCTCTCTGTTAAATCTGTCTGCACTCCTGTAGCCACCCCTTTTCAGTTAATGGCCAGGCCGTCACTCCAGCTGACCAGGCCAAAATCCTTGGAATTAGCCTTGACTTCTGTCTTTTTCTCATATCCTCATTCAATCTATTAGCAAAATCCAGTTGCTTCCATCCAGAATTTGACTGCTTGTTAGACCACATCTCAGCATCTCCATAGCCACCAGCCTGGTTTCAGTCATCATCACTGCACAGTTTATTGCAACAGGCCTGCTGGCTTCCACTGTAGCCTCCCTTCAATCTATTTGCAACACACAGGGAACCTGTTAAAATGTAAATCAGAGTGTGGCACTTCTCTGGTCATGGCTGCCATTTCTCTCTGGGTAACAATGCTCCTTACAAGGGCCTTCACATCCCTGCCTGATCTGGCCTCCTGCTGTTTCTCTGATGCCCATCTTCTACCCTTCTCCCAGCTAGTTTCTCCACATGAGACACACTGGCTTCCTTGCTGTGCTGGAAACACACTGGGTACATGTCCCTCTTGGGCTCTCTGCAGTCACCCTTCCTTCTCCAGAGAGTCACTCATCTTTGGATTTTGCTAAAAGGTCTTCTTGTCACAAAGACTTGACCCAACTTCTCCCTTTAAAATGGTCACCCAGTCATTCTAACATTATGCATCCCGCCCTGCATGGTTTCTCTGTGCCGCCTGTTAGCAATAAACATATATTTCCTTATTTTTAAAAATGACACGTCTTCTTTTATTAGACCTACTACATGAAGAAGGCATGACTTTCTGTTTATTTGGTTCAGTGCTTGATCCCCAGGCCCCAGCGTGGAGCCTGACACATAGTAGGTCCATAACAATATGTCAAATAATCATAGAGTCGGAAGTGTTGCCTGGCACTGACAGCACTCAGAAAAATTCACTTCTTGTATTTGGAAATTGGAATGTATTTGTTCCTCTATTTTCTGTACTTTCCTGTGGTTGCCACGATGTTTTGTAGAACACTCACAGATCAGCTGTGTCACAGTAGAAGCAGCAGCAGCAGGAACTAACAGTTACTGAACACTGAATAGGTGTCTGCATCCTATTTAAATCCTTAAACAATCCTGTGAAGTAGGTAATATTTTATCTGCTTACGAGGTGGAAAAACTAAGGCACAGATTGATTAGGTAATTTTCCCAAGGTCACACAGCTAGCAAGTGTCTGAGCCAAGACTCAAACTCAGGTAGTCTAGCTTCAGGGCTTATGCTCTTAAATGCCTGCATCTACACTAATCTCTCCCCAAAATGCTTTAGAACGCTAATGTCATTCATTTGGGCTAGAATATTTCATTGAATTTGAGGAATACGTTTTCTTCTTGTACCCTCCTCAATCTTCGGAGACTCCAATGCCTTCTATTCAAAACTCCCTTTCTTTTCTTAAAATGATTCTCTTTGACAAAAAAATTGGAAGCAAAATAAAAATGGGTAGGAATGTTTCTTCTGTCACTCAGGAACACCCCACCGTCCATTCCTAGGGACAGACCTAAGACTTCTTTGTTCTTCTGCTCAAACACATCTTTAAAAAGGCTGCTGTGTTAACATTTTCCTGCTATCTTGGTTCAATATTCTTAACATGACTCTTCAGCTCTCCATCCGTCTTTTCTATTTTTACGTTGTTTTTGGTCAGTGGCTACTCTTTCTGCCTTTCATACATGTTTTCTTTAAGATTGAGCTCATCTGAGTTTCTTGGGTAGCCACTTGACCTATTCATTTGCTTATGTTTATTAAGATGACCTTTCCAGATTTCTCACACTCTCCTTCCATTTCAGGAACAGCCGAGATCACACCGCTAGAACCTCCTTCTCAAATTCCCCCCAGGGAGCACTCCTATTTGGTTGATTCTACCGCAGTCATGTTCCCTGTCCAGTGTGGAGGTGGTATTGGGAGGGGTTTTCCAGCAGGGGTAACATTTCCCAGTCCCATTTATGATGGGGGTGGCTGGTGGAGTTGTGGCCAGTGGAATGTAGGCAGGAGTGATATGTACTGCTCCCAGAACTAACCAACACACCCTCCTGCCTCTCCACACCCTCTCTGCCTCACCTGCTGGCCGGATGTCTACACTGCAGCTAATTTTGGAAGTTGCATGTTGCATATGGCAGGGCCTCCATCAGCCTGGGTACCTGAGTAACTCCTTTCCAGACTGCATTTTGCAGAGTAAGAAGTAAACCTCTATGGATGAAGCCATCAGGATTTGAGGATTTGCATAGTACAATAGCTAGGATACCTTAACTAATACATATCCTATGCCGATTTTTTCCATGAGCCTACTGAAATCTCCTCTTTAGAGAAGCTGCTCTCCTAACATCTGATCATTCCCCAGAGACCATATTCAAACCCCAGAATTGGAGCTGACAAGTTCTTATGTTTCATTATTGTATGTTTGCTGTTACTTCTGGGGCTTGTAATGAGAGCAAAGATTGGTTAACAGGCTTCTGGCCTGGAGACACGAGATGGGAGTCTAATTAGTCTTTGGGCCTCCATGTGGGGTTTTCATGGATTTCATGTTCACACTTCATCTGGGGTCTGAGACTACTGAGAGCAGGCTTCTCTTCCCACCACTGCTAGCTGTGTGGGAAAGAAGGTGCGTGTCCCCAAGAGCTTCATGGTCTTCCCTTCACAAGCGATCCTTTCCCATCACACCAAGTCCACCTCGCAGTGTCCCTCGTCAGGCTTTCTGCTTCTGGGAGAGAGCACTGTCCAAGCAGCAAACAAAAAAAAATGAAGAAAGGTAGAGGTAGCTCGCTAAGCAGCTGGGTGGAGTAAGGGACTACCTGGCCCCTATCAAGAGGGAGAGAAGAGCAGGCAAGGTGAGGATTGAGGGAGGGACCCATGTTTGGTTCTTCCTGTGAGGGAGCCTGGGACACATGCCAGACTGTGCCAGAGACTTCATTCCACTGTTAGGCCAGGCCAAGAACCAGGCACTTGTCCCTTCTGCATCTGAGGCAGCAAGAAGCTGCTGGCGGCCATCACTGAGGGCTTGATCCGTGCTTTGTGCCACCTTTGTGCTGTGATGATAGTCCCAGCGTTCCCAGGACAGAAGGCGAGGAAGAGCAAAAGTCCAGAGGGGGGAGAAAGCAGAACCAGGCTGGCCAGACCCTCAGCCATAGAAACTGCTTCCTAGAAGGCCCAGTTCAGGTGCAAAAGAGACCTCACGGTGGGGCTTTTTGGGACGGGGGTGTGGCCAGAAGCCCTGGAGCCTAGGGGTGTGGCCGGAAGCCCTGGAGCCTAGGGCAGCTGTTGGTTGTTTGATATCAGCTTTATTTTTCCTGTATAAAATGGAAATGTGGCAACTAGTTTGTCCTATTTGGAAGTAATATTAAATAACAATAAACGCTTACTTCTGAAGCAGGTGCTAAGTGCCAATGCCTGTTCTGAGTGCTTTACACAAATTAACTCAGTGAATCCACAAATCCTGTGAGGTGGATGGTATTCTAATCCCATTTTACAGATGAGAAAATTGAGTTCTATGGAGGTGAAATATCTTGTCTGGGATGCCACAAGTAGCCTGAGGTGGCATAAGGGGTTTAAAACCACAGACTTCTGGCCCCTGAGTCCATGTGTTAGGACCCCAAAGAGCAGGGCTGATCAACACTTACTGAGGGAGGGCAGGTGGAGGGAAAGGCTTGCATCTAGCCTGACACACTGCGGACACTAATTGTACCTTGCCTCTCCTCTTCCTGAGGGTTGCCCTGCTGGGATTCTGGAGGGCAATCAGCACCACTGCAGGTTTCAAAGAAGGAGGTGCTTTTGTGTGATGGCGAAACACTGAATTAGAAATGAAAAGACCTGTGTGTCAGATACCTTTGTGGTTTTAGGCAAGTCACTTAAGCAATTTGACTTTTAATTTCTGCATCTAGGCCAGGCGCGGTGGCTCACGCCTGTAATCCCAACACTGTGGGAGGCCGAGGCCAGCGGATCACAAGGTCAGGCGTTCGAGACCAGCCTGACCAACATGGCGAAACCCCGTCTCTACTGAAAATACAAAAATTTGCTGGGTGTGGTGGTGCATGCCTGTAATCCCAGCTACTCAGGAGGCTGAGGCAGAAGAATCACTTGAACCTGGGAGGCAGAGGTTTCAGTGAGTCGAGATCACACCACTGCACTCCTTAAAATGTGGGTGCAGAGGTGGGCAGGAAACACCACTGGGATGTGCCCATGAGGATGAGCCAAGAGGGAAGAGCTGTGACTTGTTTACCAAAAGGCATTGACGCTCAGCGCATTGTCTTCCGGGGGAATTCACCCAGCTCTGTTCAGATCTTACTACCTCTGCCCTTCCCAGTTCCTACCCCATGAAAGGGCATCTGAAGATGCTGACATCAGAAATGGCAAGTCAGGACACACAAGAGTGCCACCAGGCTTCCTGCTGCCCCACCCAGCCTCTGCAGCTGCCTCCTGCAGCCTCGGGCACAGGCCTGACTTTAGTAGACTTGAAGTAATGCCCCAGTTTTGCCCTGGCTGGGACTGCTGCCTGGGGCAATAAGGGTGGTTGTTTTCCTCCTGTGGTTGCCCTCCTAGTTACCTGAGTGACTCATGGAGGCAGTGGGCCAGCCTGGGGCAGAGGAGGAGGGGTTTGGTCCAGGGCCAGCCTGGGGCCCTAATCCAGATGTCCAGATCTGCCCAGGAGCTATGAGGGAGGAGCCTGCTTCTCTGCTCTGAGCTCATCAGCGTGGCCTGATAAAGGCTACAGAGAGGCCTTCAAGGAGGAGGAAAGAAAAGGCAGGAGATAGACTCTTGTTAGCCAGAGCTCCATCAGCGAGTAGAAAAAGAGTACATTCTCCTAGGAAAAGCAAGGCATGCTCTGTCCTCAAGATGCCATTTTTCCCAGACAATAGAGGCAAGGCCAGATAAACCATGGAGGAGCGGAAGATGAGCTGTGGGGCATCACCACTGGGGTGGGGTGGGCTGTGTCAGGCTGGCCACCCACACCAAGGCTGAAGAGGGGACGAGAAGGAGAGAGGGGAGTGCCCCCTGGGGGCCACGTGGCTGGGCCCAGGAGGGCACTGTTTGTCTTTGCAACTTAGCAGCCATCTCTGGCTGGTCTAAAATACCTTGGTCAGCCTCCCAGCAGGAGTGCCCAGAGGGAGAGAAGGAGGCATGTGCTAAGGTCGGCACTAGGTTTTCATCATGGATAAAATCATTTCTGTGATTGAAAGGCAAAGCCTTGGGAAATTAGTCACACAAGCGGGAATTGTGCCTGCCTCCATCAGAATCAACTGGGGATTCCCAGGAACCATCCAGGAGATTCTGATGCAGGGATTCTAGGTTGAGGCCTGAGTCCCTTCTCTTCCTCCCTCCCTCTCTCCCACTTTTCCCTCCTTCCTTCCCCATGCAAGGCCCCTAGAAAGCTTAGAATAAGAACATGTGGGGCTGAGTGTTGTGGCTCACGAAGGGCATGGTGGCATGCAACTGCAATCCCAGCTACTCGGGAGGCTGAGGCATGAGAATCACTTGAACCTGGGAGGCGGAGTTTGCAGTGAGCCGTGATCATGCCATTGCACTCCAGCCTAGACAACAAGAGTAAAACTCCGTCTCAAAACGAAACAAAACAAAAAAACACGTTGGATCCACACATGGCCATGGATCCCTACTGTGTGCAGGGCGGCCGGCATCCTGGCCTCTGAGACTGGCCTAGAGGAGGCCTTGTCCTCTGCCTCCTAGAGCTGGAAAGGCAGCATCTTTTGCCTCTGTCCTGCTGAAGGGAGACCCTCATTCAAGTGGCAATGCTGCCACCTCCTGCTCAGTCTTAGAACTGTTCCCTACTCTGAATGCTTGGTGTAGATGGATGCAGGGAGAGGCCGCCCTCTCTCTCCATCTCTGGCTCTGCCTTTGAATATGTTCTTCTAAGAAGGGCAGTGTCCCCCAAACACGCACCTCTTTTGGTGCCTCTCTTCTTCCCTGGAAAGCCACCAGTCAACAGGCAGCTCTCGCTCACCCACCACCTTGCCTTGAATTCAGTGTAAGTCAGCACGTGTTTGCAGAGCACTGGATTTGAGGAAGGCGGGGGCTTGCGATACACAGGACAGTTTTGCAGAAGGGAGTCAGAAGTGGGGGGATTCGTGAATATGGATAATTTCTATCTGCAGTGATATCTGAGCTGAGTCCTGAAGGATAAGCCAACGTTAACCAGTTGAAAAATGGGGACGATTCCAGGTAAAAGGACCAGCAAGACACGAATTGTGGGCCTTTTTAATAGAAACTTAATTGCTGTATTTTTTAATCCACCTCTTTGCTGCCCCCAAGAGGAGAGACTACACACCTTTCCCCTCAATTTCTGGGCAGGTTTAAAAGATTAAGAGAAAGGGAAACAGGTTTTTCAATTTAGCTAATGATTAGGGTCTAAGGACCTCCCAGGTCTACGGTGAAAACCAAGACGGAAGCCTGGGTTTCAGAGACAAAGCAGCGCAACCCAAGGAAGCAGGAACGGGGAAGACGCCTCCCCGGTAGACAGTTCTCTTGGCCAGGGTGGGGAGAGGACTCCAGGCCATTGCCCCACCCTGATTCCTGCAGTGCCCCAGAGAAATGCTGAGGCCCAGAGGGGAGTGTCTGCATAGTGCCAAGAAGCTCTGGATGTCAGCCTTTTGCAATGAATTCCCAGGTCCTGAGAATGGCAGAGAGGCATCCCGAAGCCAGAGACCCGTGATGGAAACAATATCCTATATCCTCCACATCTTCTCTTCCCCTTTTTGCTCTCATGAAACATGGTGCTCTTCTGAGAACAGTTCCCTGCAGCCTTCTCAAGTGGAGGAGTAATTTTCTCTTCTACATCCCTCCTACCACTGGGTGGGGCAAGTGTCTTCCTCACTCCTTTGCTGTTTCAGACCATTCTCCTCTTAAAACTTCCCAGCTTCGAATAAGCAGCCTGCGGCAGCCACCACACCTCCATGAAGTCTCCCACAAACCCCAGATGGCTTCCTCTCATTCCTTATATGGATCTCAGCACTTGGTTCACCATCATTCTCACCAACCCACTTGCCATCATTCTAGTGGCTACAACTCAGCGGAGCTGGCTTCTTGCTGCGTCCGTGGGCTCCTCTCCTCAAAGGATCTTGTCCTTTACCCCATCAAATACACAAATGGCCCAAATCTAACGCCTATCATTAAGAACAACTGCACCCCCTCTACAGTCTCAATGTGGTGCAGCTCCCTCTCTGGCCAGCTCCTCCTTAAACTTCCCAGCGTGCTGCCCCTGGAATCCACCATCACCCATCCTTCCACTCAGTGGGAGCCCAGCCCTTACACCTTTTAACTCATCCTGCTCCCCTCAGGCTCTCTCCCCATCTGACATGGCTTCAGTTCCATGGTTCATCACTTTAATCACTTCTTTTCCATACCCCCTCACCTTCAGTACCTGTCTTTACTTTCATTGTATTTGGCAAAACTCTAACAGTGGTGAACTCCAAGCTTCCGCCCACACAGCCAACATGCTGGGGAAAAGCACACCGTCTTCCCACTGGCCTAACTTTAATTCCTGGCCACTAGCCCAGCCTAAAGGGTGGGCCTTTATTGCTGCCTGGCAAGTATGAACCCATTCACTCTGCAAATGAATATTGTATGCATATTTTCTCTTTAGACTTCCCATACCTCCTCCACTGTCACCCATCTCAGCCAACAGCCTTGCTTCTTTTTTTTTTTTTTTGAGATGGAGTTTCACTCTAGTTGTCCAGGCTGGAGTGCAATTGCACAATTTCGACTCACTGCAACCTCTGCTCCCACCCCCGGGTTCAAGCGATTCTCCTGCCTCAGCCTCCCAAGTAGCTGGAATTACAAGCATGCGCCACCACACCCAGCTCATTTTTGTATTTTTAGTAGAGATGGGATTTCTCCATGTTGGTCAGGCTAGTCTTGAACTCGCGACCTCAGGTGATCCACCCGCCTCGGTGGCCCAAAGTGCTGGGATTACAGGTGTGAGCCACCGCACACAGCCGATCTTGCTTCTTATTTTGCCAAGAAAAAACAACCCTAGCAAGTGTACTTCCTCCAGCTGCCAGCTCCACATCTGACCACACACCCATGCCTGTGTCTGTGACTTCCACTCTCCGTTCACTGAGGACCGGCCGCCCGTGCAAAGGCCACTCCTGTACACACCCTGAGTCCCATCCTTTCTCATTTCTCTATTCCCCAGTAATCACTCCTTGAATAACATGCTTAGACTCACAGACTACAATTCCTCCCCTTTAAATCTACTCCAATCAGGTTTGCTCCCCATGTAGCTTAATTGGATGATCAGTTCTTAGTTCTCATGAATATGAGCTCTCAGCAGCATTTGTCATAAGGCAGCACTCCCTTCTCCCGGAGCCGTTTTCTTCCCTGGATCTCCAGAGTACCACACACATCTGACTTCTCTTCACACCCTTTGTCCACAGCTTTTCACCTCTTTTGCTGGGCATTTCTCATCTCCCCAACTTAGGAACATTGGTTTGGTGCAGGGCTCAGTCCTCGAATCTCTCCTCTTCACTGTGTACACTCCCTTGGTGACTCATAGAATCCCATGGCTTTAAGTGCTGTCCACACATTGATAACTCAAATTGTATTTTCTACCAGGATCCTCATCTTGAAATCCAGATGCCTCTCCAAGTGTCTCATCGATATTTCCAAGTGGAAACCTCTTCCAAATGGAAGCTCCTGGACTTTCTCTCCTAAAATCTGCTTCTCCCACAGGCTCCCCCTGCTCAGTTAATGGCAGTTCCATCCGTCTGGTTGTTCAGGACAAAAATCTTAGAGTCGTCATTGACTCTTCTTTCTCTCACACCCCATCTCCAACGCTAGCTCTAACTTCAAAACATATCTAGAAATTGACCATTTCTCACCATTTGTGACCACTCTGGTCCAAGCCACCATTATCTCTCACCCAGATTACTGCAGAGCCTCCTAACTGATCTTCCTGAGTCCACCATTGCTCCCATCAGCTTTCTTAAAACAGCAGTCAGAGTGATCTGGTTAAAATATTACTCAGAGAAAATGCCAAACTCCTTTCAAAGACCTGCAAGACCCTGTGTGATCCGGCCAGGACTTCGCCTCCTCTTTCTTTTCCCCCTGCTCATTCCATCCACCTGAGTGTCCATGACCCATACCCTTCAGGCCTCTGTACCAGTTCTTCCCTTTCCGACTTCTCCCGGATATTTGCACATCTTACTCCCTTGCCTCCTTTAAAATTTTGCATGAAAGTCATCTTAATGAGATCAACTTTGTACCTGGAATTATATTGCAGTCTTCACCCCTACACTTCCAATCCCCTTAACACTGCCCTATTTTTTTCCCATAGCACTTATTGGGGGAGGAGGGTGTGGGTAGGAAGGGTTTAAAATAAAATAAAATAAATGATTTCTCTCCCATGCTACATATTCGCCATGGGCAGCAGACACACTCTGTTCATTACAGCCATCCCAGGTTCCTGGCTGATGGAGCTGCCACCATCTCAAATGTTAGTTACTGGCTGCCCTGAGAGAAGGCAGAGGGAGCTCGGAGTCCCAGAGAGGCAATTATATGCTTTGCCTGAAAGACTTGTGCTAGGAAGGGAGAAAACTAGAAATATTGTATTTGATGGACAACATCAAATGATTACTAGGCAGTTACAAAACACTTATTAAATGAACAAATAAATCAATTCGAGGGAGTGACTCTGAGGTCTCTGCATTGAAGAAGTCTTATTTAGGAGTAATTAAGACAGGGAGAAAACATGATGTGGGAGTCAGTGACTAATCAGATGTGCCTGATGTGAAAAAGTCCAGTTTGGCTACCAGATTTTTAGACTGGGTGATGGGAGGAAGAGTGATGTCAACTAAAGAAAAACAGGCTGGGCGCGGTGGCTTACACTTGTAATCCCAGCACTTTGGGAGGCTGAGGTGGGTGGATCGCCTGAGGTCAGGAGTTCGAGATCATCCTGGCCAACATGGTGAGACCCCATCACTAATAAAAATACAAAAATTAGCTGGGTATGGTGGTGGGCGCCTGTAGTCCCAGCTACTCAGGAGGCTGAGGCAGGAGAATTGCTTGAACCCAGGAGGTGGAGGTTACAGTGAGCTGAGATTGCACCATTGCCCTCTAGCCTGGGTGACAAGAGAGAAACTTTGTCTCAAAAAAGAAAAGAAACAGAAACATAAGGAGGTACAAGTTTAGGTATGTTCCTATGTGCATGTTAGTAAAGTGTAAACAAGACATCTATAGTTTATTTTCAATTTTTTTTATTGTGGTAAAATACACAAAATACAGAGTTAACCACCTTAACCGCTTTTAAGTGTACAGCAGAATGGTATTAGTACAATGATCCTCTACTTACAATGGCTCAACTTACAACATTTTCGACTTTACAATGGTGTGAGAATGTACCGCATTCACTAGAAACTGAACTTCAAAGTTTGAATTGTGACCTTTTCCCAGGCTAGTGATATGCAGTGTGATACTCACAATCTGGGCAGCAGCATCAAGCGGCAGCTGTCAATCAGCCATGCCATCACGAGGGTGAACCTGGCTAATTTTTTTATTTTTTTCTTAGTAGAGACAGAGCTTCACTATATTGACCAGGCTGATCTCTAACTCCTGAACATCAAGTGATCCACTCACCTTGGCTTCCCAAAGTGCGAGAATTACAAGTGCTGGAATTACAAGTGTGAGCCACCATGCCTAGACAAATAAATCCTTTTAATAAAGATGGGCCAGTCAAGGTGGCTCAAGCCTATAATCCCAGCACTTTGGAAGGCCAAGGTGGTCAGATCACTCAAGCTCAGGAGTTGAGACCAGACTGGGCAACATGGCGAAACCCTGTCTCTACAAAAAAATACAAAAATTAGCCAAGCATAGTGGCATGCACCTGTAGTCCCACTTACTCGGGAGGCGGAGGCCAGAGGATCACTTGAACAGAGGAGGTGACGCAGATGATTCTGTTCAACTGGAGGCCAGTGTAAGTGTTCCAGGCACGTTTCAGGTGGGTGAAGCTCAGCTACAATGCTTGATAGGTTAGGTGTACTAAGTGCATTAGGAATTTTTTCACTTATGATGGGGTTATCAAGATATAACCCCATCATACGTTAAGAAGCACTGCACATTCATATTGTTGTGAACTCCCATCTCTACCATCCATTTCTAGAACTTTTGTCATCTTGCGAAACTGAGTACTTGTTATTTTCTAGAGTTTTTCTAATGGTAGTAGTCATTCAAATGGGTGTGAGGTTGTATCTCACTGTGGTTTTGATTTGGACTTTGCGCATTTTTTCATGTGCTTATTGGCCATTTGTATATCTTCTTTGGAGAAATGCCGATTCAAGTCCTTTGCCCATTTTTTAATAAGTTGTTTGGTTTCACCATGTTGCCCAGGGTGGTTTCAAACTCCTGAGCTCAGGTGATCTGCCTGTCTTGGCCTCTCAAAGTGCTGGGATTACAGGCATGAGCCACTATGCCCGGCCATTGACCTCACTTTTTGCTGGATAAAATCTATTATTTTGGCACCAGGCCCTTTCTCAGTATAATGCTTTTATTTTACAGGTCAGGCACAGGCGACTGGCTAGGAAGAAGATCTGGTTTCTGCTCGGAAGGAACGTCTAGACTGTGGTAGGGACACAGACGGTTATAGAGAACTTCACCAAATATGGAGAACAAGGAAGTGTTTTAGGGATATGCAAGTTAACTATTCTAAGCTATACAATTTGTATGAACAAAGTTGTTTATAATATTTCCTTATTACCATTCCAACATCTGTAGACTCTATAGAGATGTCATATCTTGTGTTCCTGATGGTTAAATTTAGGATGTGTTTTCTCTCTTTTTTACTGAATCAGTTGGATCAGAGGTTTTTCAATTTTATTGATTTTCTCAAGAATCAGATTTTGGTTCCATTGTTGTTGTTTCTCTCTCTCTCTCTCTCTATCTATCTCTCTGTCTCTGTCTCTCTCTATCTATCTATCTATCTCTCTGCCTCTGTCTCTCTCTCTCCCTCTCTTTCTGGGACGGAGTCTCGCTCTATCACCCAGGCTATAGTACAGTGGCGTGATCTCAGGTCACTGCATCTCCTCCTCTCAGGTTCAAGCAATTCTGCTGCCTCAGCCTCCAGAGTAGCTAGGATTACAGGCATGTGCCACCACACCTGGCTAATTTTTGTATTCTTAGTAGAGATGGGGTTTCACCATGTTGCCCAGGCTGGTCTCAAACTCCTGACCTCAAGTGATTCACCTATTTCGTCCTCCCAGTGCTGGGATTACAGGTATAAGCCACCATGTCCAGCCAATATTGTTGTTTTTCTGTTGTATTTGTTTTCTATTTTATTGCTCTTGACTGTAATCTTTATCATTTCTTTTTTCTACTAACTTTGAATTTGATCTTCTTTTTCCTAGTTTCTTAAAATGGAAACTAAGGTCATTATCTGAGAACTTTCTTCTTTTATAGTATAGGCTTTTAGTTCTGCAAGCTCCTGATGGCTGCAATTTGTGTTGGTTTTGTTCACTGATAAAACCCTAAAGCCTAAATTGGTCCATAGTAAGTCCTAAACAAATGTTTGTCAAATGAATGAATTGGTGCCTCCCTCTACCCAAAACTCCCTAAATGGCTCCCCATCTTACTCCAGATAAAGCCAATTCCTTACATAATCTTCATGGTTGTACACAATCAGGCCTTTGCTACTCTGTCCTCCTTTTTTGCTGCCTTTCCCTCAGCTACACTGGCTGTCTGTCAAACATGCCAGGCAGGATATGAACTCATGGCCTTTACGTTTACTGCTCCGCCAAGAACACACTTTCTCTTCCCTTCCCTGCATCCCCAACCAAGAGAGTGACATGGCTTACTCCTTCACCTCTTTCATGTACTTGTTGAAAGTCACATCAGAGTCTTTCTGGATGACCCTCTACCCACTTCCCATCCTCTTGCCCTATTACCATGCACTTCCCACTTTGTCTCCATAACACTTCATAGTTTTCGTCACCTTCTAAAAGCACTCTTTAGCCTATTTTTTTTTGTCCTGGCAAAAATGAGGTAGTATTTTTTTTCCTTTTCTTTTCCCCTCTTATCTTTCATCTTTCTTCTCCTCTCCCCTTCCTCCTTCTTCCTCCTCCTCCTTCCTCCTCCTCCTTCCTCCTCCTCTTTCTTCTTCTCCTCCTCCTCTTCCCTCCTCTTCCTCCTCCTTCTCCTTCTTCTTCTTCTTTCTCTCTCTCTCTCTCTCTCTCTCTCTGTCTTCTCTCCCTTTTCCTGCTATATCACCAGGCCTTGAGCATGTCAAGCTCATAGCAGGTACTCAATATATATTTCTTTAACAAATTCATCACTTACAAAAAGATCACTGTGGTTGTTGTGTGGAGAATGGATTGTAGGGGAGCAAAAAGGCACACATGAAGACTAATAATAAGGCAACTTCAGTATTCCAGGAAGTAGGTGAGGATGGAGAACTGGCAATGGTGGTGAATAGAAGTAAATTCCTTCAGTATACAGTTTTGGAGATTAAATCCATAGGACATGCTGATCCAACAGACAAGGTGAAAAAATCAGGGGAAAAGGATAACTCCTGGGATTTGGGCTTAACCAACTCCATGGTTGATGGTGTCATTTATTGAGATGGTGACACCTTGGAGTAGATTTGGGGGATTCAGTTTTGAATGGTTATGTTTAGGATGTTAATGAGTAAAACCAGGCAGTTGAATTACAGAAATCTAGAATTCAGAGGTAAAGTTTTGGTGGTTTTTAGAATGTAGGTGAGATTTCAAGCCATGAGCATGAATAAAATCACCTAGAGAGAACATATGGAGAAAACAGAAGAGAAAAGAGGAGAGGAGAGAAGAGAAGAAGAAAACAGAAGAGAAGGAAAAAAAAGGGAGGTGAAGGGAAGAAGAAAATAATGAAAGAAGAGAAGAGAGAATAGGAAGAGGGAGAACAGAAGAGAAAGAAGAGGAGTGGAGCACTGAGGGCCAAATTCTGAAAAATGCCCACGTTTAAAGACAGAAGTGGAAAAGAGCAGTGAAGAGAGTGTAGTATCTCACAAGGAAGCCAGGGAAGGAAAGTGGGGACAGAGGGAGAGGCCAACCATGTTTACTGAGGCGGAGTGTTTCAGTAAGGGACAGAATATGTGCATTTTGGCTTTTCCTAAATGTAGGTCAATGGCCTTGACTAGAGCAATTTCAATTAGTTGGAGGGTGGAAGCCAGAGTATAATAGGCTTGAAGAGTAAATGGAAGGAGAAAGAGTGGAGCGAGCATGTATAGATAGGGGTTTCTAGAAGCTGTCCTGTGTGGGGAAGAAGCAGTGAGAGAGAAAAGGCCTCTCTTACGTAGGGCAGCATTGGCTCTGCAGCTGGGCTGAAGTGGGCATTGTAGGGGCTACGCCTGGGTACAGAGGTCATGACTCACGTGCAGATGTGCCGCCCAGATCTTCCTCCAGGGAAGCACTTGCTGTGCAGCTGCAGGGAATGCAGTCAGCTGACACCCTCTAGCTGTCAGCTCCTTCAGAGTTTCCCTCAACTGCAGAGAGCTGCCTCGTCCAAGATCATAGCCTTTCCAGGCCTCCTGTATCTGGTGACCCGGATATTGAAAGAGCCAGCCTTATTGCTGGACACTCTGCCCAAGGAGACTTGCTCCAAAGCTTCCTGCCAGGTAGGCTGAGGCTTTGCTGGGCCTCTTCATCCTCTACCCAATTCTGTTGACCTCCCTTCCCTCATACACATCTTGTTCCCCAAAATAAAAATTCCACCCACAAGAGAAGAGTCCAGATGTGACATCACCATTGCTTATGTTAAAAATGCTTTGGGATGTCCCTTAACACTGAGAGGGTTAGGTAGTCGTGCCCACCAGCAAGGCCGAAGCTTTTGGGCTACCAAGAGAGAACCAGAAATAAGGAAGGGCCAAGTCTTCTTTGCTCCTTAATGGTGAGACCAGCTGCACCCAAAACACCGTGTTCAGTTTGGAAGCCATGTTTGAAGAGACCCATAAACATCATCAAGCACTGAGTCCTGAAAAGAGAAACTTGGACAAAAGTGGGACTACAGTTCTTATCTTGTTTTTTTTTTTTTTTTTTCTCAGTTACCAGTCTCTCCGTGTTTTCTACTTTTTGAGGACCATGCAGCTGTTATGCATTGAGCTCTTGCACTGTGCAAGGTGGTGATGAAATGTGTGGTCTGCGTAACACATATGAAAGCTCTGTGAGAGAGGCGCTGTTAAGCCCCCTGCCCCGCTGCACAGACAGGCCTGAGAGAAGCCAGTGAGCTTCCTCAAGGTCATACAACTAGCAAGTGGCAGAGCAGGGATTTGAACCCAAGCCTTTCTGATTCCAAAGTTGTGCTCCAGACTCCTGCCTTTTCTCATCATACAAGTTGAGTATCCCTTATCCAAAATACTTAGAACCAGCAATGTTACGGATTTCAGGGTTTGGAATATGTGCATATACATAATGAGATATCTTGGGGATGGGACCCAAGTCTAAACACGAAATTCATTTATGATTCATATATGTCTTATATACATAGTCCAAGGTTAATTTTATATAATATTTTAAACAATTTTGTGCATGAGATAAGTTTGCATACATTGAGCCATTAGAAAGCACATGTGTTGGCTGGGTGCAGTGGCTTATGCCTATAATCCCAGCACTTTGGGAAGCTGAGGCAGGCAGATCACCTGAGGTCAGGAGTTCTAGACTAGCCTGACCAACATGGAGAAACCCCATCTTTACTAAAAATACATAATTGGCTGGGCATGGTGGAACATGCCTGTAAACCCACCTACTTGGGAGGCTGAGGGAAGAGAATCACTTGAGTGTGGGAGGCAGAGGTTGCGGTGAGCTGAGATCATGCCATTGCACTCCATCCTGGGCAACAAGGGCGAAACTGTCAAGCAAGCAAGAGAGAGAGACAGACAGAAAGGGAGAAAGAGGAAAGAAGGAAGGAAGGGAGGGAGGGAGAGAGAAAGGGAGGGAGGGAGGGAGGGAAAAGAAAAGAACGCACAGGTGTCACTGTCTCAGCCACGCATGTGGGCACTATGTGGTTGTGTGGCATCATCATCATTCCTGACTAAATGTAGATGCTACCGAAAAGCAATCATTTTCCTGTACTTATTCACACATAAGTACTCACGCAGTGAAAAGAATGATACAGTATTAATACAATGAAAAAATGTGTTCAGTGTAAATAGACAGCACAGTGGCATCGCCAGAATACCCGTACCAGCTGTCAGACAACAGCAACAACAAACAACAGGCTTTCAGCCACAATGCTGTTCTGATTAAAAGGTTACTGTGTACTGAAATTTACTTTATTTTTTTATGTGAGGAGAAGCATCCAAAGCAGTGGGGGACCAGGAGGTGGGTCCCTAGGATGAGGAGGCATTCTGAATAAACCGTGTGTTGTGCACCTGCATTTTGGCTATGAGCTGTCACATGAGGTCAGGTGTAGAATTTCTCACTTGTAGCACCATGTTAGTGTTCCGAAAGTTCTGGATTTTGGAGCATTTCAGACGTTGGATTTTGAAGTTAGGGGTGCTCAACCTGTACTAAGCAGACAGATAGCTACAGTAAGGCTGTTCCGAAGCTTGGCAGTGTCTTCACCTTTTCAGAGGAAGAATCCTAATGGGTGAGGGTAACCCACCCAAGGAGCTGGTGTGTGGCCCAGAAACACAGAGGCTCAGGAAGAGGCTCTGGAAGCCCCCGAGTCCACTGAAGGTGCTGAGACAGTGTCACGGGGACTGGGATGAAACTGCAGCTGGCACTGACTAAGGAGTAACCTTTACAGTGCAAGATGTGACCACAGGAGAATGGCCTGCCAGGGTCCAGGAAAAGGGACTCCCCAAAGCAAGAACTCAGGTCTGTCCCAGCACTGCCCCTGCAGGTCTGTGTGAGAGCAAACCTGCAGCCGGGGTCGCAGGTAACTAACTGAGCCCTGTGCAGATACACCTGGAACCTCTGTTTTAAAAATGACCCGTGTGTGTGTGTGTGTGTGTGTGTGTGTGTGTGTGTGTGTGTGTGTGTGTGTGTGTGTTTTGAGATGGATTTTTGCTCTTATTTCCCAGGCTGGAGTGCAATGGTATGATCTTGGCTCACCACAACCTCCGCCTCTTGGGTTAGTGATTCTCCTGCCTCAGCCTCCCGAGTAGCTGGGGTTATAGGCATGCGCCACCACGCCTGGCTAATTTTGCATTTTTAGTAGAGACAGGGTTTCTCCATGTTGGTCAGACTGGTCTTGAACTCCCAGCCTCAGGTGATCTGCCTGCCTTGACCACTCAAAGTGCTGAGATTATAGGCGTGAGCCACTGTGCTTGGCCCCATTTCCTTTTTCTTTCTTCCCTCCCCTCTTACCTCTTTATTCCTTCCCTCCCTAGACACCCCCTCATCAGTGCAAGCTTAGCTAATTATGCCCTTACCTGAGAAATCTCAGAGGCTAATCTTGAAACAATCCAGGCATAGTGCCCCACTCTTCCCACTTAGGGGGAGTCATGAACAATTGGGTCAAAATCAAGATAATACCAACCAGACTCCTGATGAGCAATTAGCCAAGGTAGCCATCAGAACAAGACACACAAGCCCAGTACCCCGTACCACTCCCGCATGTCCCCCATGCCAGGTTTCCCTTTAAAAACTCTACGGTACATTATAAAATGTGAGAGGGTACTTTACAATGCTAGCTTGCCATCGTCTGGGTTTGCTGGCTCTGCCTTTCCTCCCAGCAACCCTCGCCTCTGGCTTTGCAGCAGCAAGCGGCTGAACCCGGGTATAGTTACACAGCCATGTTCTTGGGGTGCAAAAGAGACACCGGGCTCTTGATACCAGCCCCAGCTCTGATTCAGCGCTCCTGGTGCTATAGTTCAGCTTTTCTACACTGTCCTATGCACAGAGCCAGGCTGGTGAGGCTGCGGGAACGTCCCGGGATCCTCAGCAGTCCCATTTCTCCTGGTAAAGAAGGACTGCTCATCTCTGTGCAAAGCATCTCTGCCATCTCTCATCCTCCCTCCCCTTCTAAGCAAGAAAACCTGGCTGAAGAGCAGAAGCCTGCTTTCCAGAGTAGCCGTGCCTACAGCCCTCACACCTCTGCCCCTCCCTAACTAGCCTGGGCACCTGGGGTGGAGGTGGTGGGGGGATGGGGGTATCAAAATAGAGTTTGTGTCTCTGCAAAGCCAAGGATTGGGGCTGGCCCAGACACTTTCATCTGATGAGGCCCAGCTATTAGCAGATTGTTGATACTTTTTATTCCAAATGTAAGATTTCCATTCTACATATGTACAAGAATGTCATTTGCTTCACTGATGTTTTCAAACATGATGACATAAAATTGCTCAAAGTATGCCTTTATGTTTTTATACCTTACTTATAATTTTGTTTCTTTTTAACTCACCCGGCCCCTACTTCCCATTAGATTCACCAGAGATTTTCATGGTCTTTTCAAAGAATAGACATGCTCACCTTCAATACAGGCAAAACCAGGCCACAGCTCACCCTGCCAGGAGAATCCACACCTACAGAGGGGATGCCGCGCTCCAGCAGCCCTAAAAGAAATTTCTTTCAAGAAACTTGGCTTCATACCCGTGGCCAGAGTGCTACGAAGAGAGGTCTTCTCTCGTTCTGTTCCGTGCAACAGTTGAAAAAGGAAAAGGGAGGTGTGTTTTTAGGGAAACCTCAAACGCCCCTCCACATCTCCTGTGAATTACCTCTGTGTTCAGGCAGCCGAGCTAGACAGCTGCAAGGAGAGGCGTCTGTTTTTGATGGGGGCCTTGGAAAGAAAAGGCCCCTTGTACCCTGGCCAACGCATGTAGGTGGTGTGACCTGGGAGGACAGCAGAGCCAGGAGCTCCCCAGCTGCAGCGGAAGCCAGGCTCCCAGGGGCAATGTTCCAGTGAGTCAGAGGGGGAACTGGAGAGCCGGGAGGCCCCAGCCTGGTCCAGGGGGAAACAGGCAGCACCTGCCCAAGGCAGTGAGCAAGGGTCAGGGAATATGGGGGACTCCCGACGGGGGCAATGCCCCTGCCCTCCCTTTCCTTTTGCCTTTTTTCCCTCTCCTCTTCTCTTCTCCTCTCCCTCTTCCTCTCCTTCTCCCTTCTCTCTCTCTCTTTCCATCTTCCTTCCCTCCATCCCTCATTCTCTCTCTCTCCCTTCCTTCCTTTCTTCCTTCCTTTTTCTTTCTCCTTCCTTCCTTCCCTCCCTCCCTCCTTTCCTTCCTCCCTCTCTCCCTCTCTTCCTTCCTTCCCTCCCTCCCTCCCTCCCTCCCTCCCTCCCTCCCTCCTTCCTTCCTTCCTTCCTTCCTTCCTTCCTTCCTTCCTTCCTTCCTTCCTTCCTTCCTGTGTTGTCTCTCTCTCTCTGTTTCCACTAATAACAGAGAGGAATGTTTTCCCTTTTTTTTTTCTTGACACTGGGTCTCACTCTGTTGCCCAGTCTGGAGTGCAGTGGTTTGCTCATGGCTCACTGCAGCCCCAACCTCCCAAGCTTAACTGATCCTCCTGTCTCAGCCTCCTGAGTAGCTGGGACCACAAATGCGTACCACCATATCCAGCTAATTTTTAAAAATTCTTTGTGGAGGTGAGGTCTCCCTATGTTGCTTAGGCTGGTCTTGAACTCCTGGGCTCTGGTGATCTTCCTGTCTCAGCCTCCCAAAGTGCTGGGACTACAGGCTACAGGCGTGAGCCACTGCACATGGCCCCAGGTTATTCTTCTGTACTGCAGGGTGGATGCAGTGTACAATGTTTTTCAACTGTGTTTGACCAAGAACAGAGCTAACCAGACTATGAGATACAGTCTTCATGTATATCTCCTCACCGTGTATATAAATCTAAAACAAAAATTACATGAAACTTCCGTGTGTGAGACACTTTGATATATTCTATTCTCTTGTGTTCTATTCTGAAAAGAATATTGGTTGTGGCTCACTAAAGTGATTCCCTGTCATATTCACAGATTGTGTCCTGCAGTTTGAAAAACACTGACATAGTAAAGCTCAACAAATGTTTGGTGAGTAAATGAATGATGGAACGAATACCTGAATATTTCTATCTCAACATCAGCAAAACAGAGGGGCTGTACTAGATAATTTCTTAGATCTCTTCATTATAAATACTGAGGTTGATGCCTTTGTTTTTAAATTTCCAACAGCTTCGCCATGCCCCTGGGCTCTGGTAAACCTCAGTCAAAGGGATTCCCATGGATACAAGCAATCAGAGGGTTCTTTTTCAATATGTTTATTCACTAATGATAAGCAGTGCCTTCCCTTCTTACCTCCCCAGACCTTCCATCCCTGAGCCCAGAAGGCCCAGAAAAGTCAGAAGGTAAACCTGAAGTACAGAAGATTCCCAGAAGACTCATTTATGGTATTCTTCCTTGATTTTCTACAAGTTCCCAGGGCTGAGGCGGAATGTGGAAGAGGGAGGGCCCGAGGTCTCTGTGGCCCTGAAAGGTATGCTAGTCAGTGTGGGCCAAGGCAATACGCTGCTCTTCCAGTGAGAATATGAATCTTCAGCCTCTCGTACCCTGAGGGCTCCATGAGCCCCATCCACTGCTTGCGGCTTATCCTCCCTTGGCCAGGCCAGGGGCTTCTGGCGTCATCCGGCAGGGCCACTGCAGTGCAATGTGGATCTTGAGAAGCCTGGAAAGGGCTGGTCTTCTGGTGAGTTCCAGAAGTGGCTCCAGTGACCACCGCTCCAGTAGGACCTGGCTGCAGCTCATCCACAGGGCACGGCCTTCAGAGAGCTTGAGGAAAAGCCTCTAGTGGAGACCAGAGGTGGGTTCTCTGCTGTTCAGGAGGTAAAGGTGACTCCCCATCTCATATTGTTAGCTAATACTGATTGGGCACTTGTCCATCCCTTGTACTCTGCAAAGCACATCATCTCATTTAAACCCCACAACAACTCTATAAGCTAGATATTAAATATTATTATTAGCCATAATTTACAGGTAAAGAAACAGGGGCACAGAAAGGTTAAGCAACTTGCTCACAGTCATGCAGGGTGATAGAAACAGGATTTACCCACATAGCTTGATGCCAGAGCCTTCATACCACATCGCCACACTGTGCAGCCTTCACCGGGGCAGGTGGTGTTGAGTTAGTGAAGAGAAGGCATTCTACCTGGCACTGTTCTGCAGGAGGTGGCAGGAAGTACTGACATGTGATGTCATTGCCATATGTGATCCCACCCAGAGAGCACGAACCTTCCACCCTGTCACAGATCGCCACATGTGCCGAGTGTTGCATGCGATGAAGTCCCACGTTTATGATGTCACTGCTCTAGGAATGTCACTGGCCTCAAAAAAGGCTGCTCGGTCAGTCTCTGTGGGAGTGTTTGGTGCTGGGGAACAGAATCAGAGAATGTCACCCTTCTGGAAGCAGGGTAATGGAGGACTAGCATTATGGAAGAAGAGGGATGGAGGAAAGCTATCAGCAAGCTCACAACAGCTCTAGGATAAAAATAATAAGGGTTCTAATTTATTGAAAAACCACTATACAGCTAACAGTAGACCAAATGCTTTCAAAATGTGGTTTCCGGTCATTTCACAACCCTGTCATGAAATTATTCTTATTCCCATTTTATGGATGGAGAGCATGAGGCCCAAAGAAGTTAAGTCAATGGACCAAGATCATTAAAACAAACAGAAGCGGGATTTAAAGGCAGGCCTTTCTGACTCTAGATTGTGTCCTGAGTTCCTGTCCAATTCTGCTTTCCTCACGTGTATTCAGACTCAACAAAGTTTGATGCCTGAGAGTAAAACAATATTTAAAGTCTCCACCATGTATTGGCCACTTACATGGCTCTATCACTCCTCCTCAAGGAGGAAGGGCTGGGGCAGGAAGAAGGTTAGATGGTACTTTGCCAGCCATTCATGCTGTTTGGAAGCAGCTCAGGCAGCGTGCTGTGATGACCGCTGGCAGCAAAGTGTGGGGAAGAATACAGGCCAGTGTGGCTCATGCTCCACCATGTCACGCCACTCCACCCGTTCAGTCCACGTCGTTGACAGGCACCACTGAGCTCCTGCACCATGCCCACCAAATGCCCTTCTCCTTTGTGCTCCTCCCTCGGTCTCTCCTTTTTCCTCTTCCTTGACAGGCAGGCAGACCCTTGTTTTCACTACTGCCAGTCAGCAGCTCAGGGCAACTGCCAGATAGTAGAGGCAGACTTGCAAATGATAACAAATACATAAAAAGAACACCTCTCTTGTTTCCATGCTAAGGAATTGGGCAGAATGATACAGATTTCAAATATTCTTAAAAGCAGGAAAAGGATGTGGCCTTAGGGAAAGGCGCTTCCACTCTCCATGCCTGGTGGGTCTTATAGTGAGCGTTGGGGAGATTAAATGAGTCGGTAAATGTGCTTGTGCTGTCAAAAGAGAAACACATCTAGGAAACGAAAGGGATTCCTGTTCCTTGGAGTCTGAGCAATAGGTTGACCAGTGGGAGGATAGGCAAGACCCGGGGCTCAGATCTGAGGCCTGATCTGCACCTGCTCTGTGCCATTCATTAGGATGGCGAAGTCTCACATAGATAAGAGGCACATGGCACTTCAAAACAGCATTCTTAAGATGGCTTGCGGGACGTATCAAGGTAGATGATTCAGGGAGCTTAGGGGCTTATGTATACCTTGTCTCTTGGCCACCAGGCCGCTCCTAATGCCATTCACCACTAGGTGGCCGATCCCTTCAAGACACCATACCAGTAAGACGGTAACACCAGTGTGTCTTGAAAACCAAGGAATCACGTGGGCAATTTAACATGGACGTCCCAAGATGTCTGGTAATTACTGAATTGTTACAGTTTCTAGAAATAGAGCATGTTGGAAAACAGGCTGTCCGGGCTGGATAAGGAAGAGGTGATAAGACTGTGCAGGCATTTCGTGGGAACCATCTCTCTGGGCAGCAAGGCTGAGGGAGAAGAATGCCTTCTGGAAGAATGACTATCGTGATCACAGATACACAGGTCACATAGTCTTGGGGAGGAGGGACTAAAGGTTTCCAGAAGGAAATAAGGGTGGAGTCAAGCAAAGGTCAAGCATGCAGGCTGTGAGGGACAGCATTTGGGAATCTAGTGTGGTAGTGGTTAAGAGCGCAGACTCTGATACCTTGGTTCAAATTGCAACTCCACTATGTAGGAACTGTGTGGCTGTGGTCCTTAAGATGCCTATGGCTCTGTATCCTTTATCTGTAAATGGGGATCACACTGGTAGCTGCTTCAGCAGGATGTGATGAAGATTAATTGGGGCATTGCATGTGTCATGCTAGCATAGTGTTGGCACTAGTAACTGCTCGAGAAATGTACCATTGCTGTGAGGCTGGGAATGGGTGGGACTCACACGTACACACACAGGCGTGCACACACACACACACATTCATCCCAGCTTCAGCTTTCGCCTCCACAGCCTCCTTCACCAGTCAGTGAGGAGTTAGGTTCTTTCTTGCCAAAGCTATCTGAAGCCCGGTGCCTGTTCTATATGGACACTTGGGGTATTTTGATCAACCATGTTGGGATGTGGGGTGGTGGCGGCACTAACTGATAACTTGGCTATGGGAGCTATTTTAAGTGTTCACCCTCTCTCCCCATCCCATGCCCTCCCCCAATGCCAATGGTTCTCAACATTTTTTGGATATGGCCCCCTCAGGAAATGGATGGCTGCTAAGGATCCTCTTGAGAACAGTACATGTCCAAGTTCTGCACTTTATTTCAGAGGTTCTATGGACATCAGGATTTGAACCCTATTCCAGATATACAAACTCAAAGAACTAGAGGTATGTCTTTGCTGCCTGCCTCTTTCCTCTGAAACCATGCCTTAAAAATACCAAGGGGATAGAGAAACCTGCTTCTCTGGATCCCACTCTGAAAACTGCTGTTCAGAAGAGATGCAGCTTGAACAGGGCCACAGGGATATAAAAGAAGCCCTGGAACCATGTCTTCTCTAAAAACAAAATCATCAATAATAAATTGGAAGAATCAATATTGTGAAAATGGCCATACTGCCCAAAGCAATTTATAGATTCAATGCTATTCCCATTAAACTACCATTGACATTCTTTACAGAATTAGAAACTATTTTAAAATTCATATAGAACCAAAAAAGAGCTTGTATATCCAAGAAAATCCTAAGCAAAAATAATAAAGCTGGAGGCATCACACTACCGAACTTCAAACTATACTATAAGGCTACAGTAACCAAAACAGCATGGTGCTGGTGCAAAAACAGGTACATAGACCAATGGAACAGAATAGAGAACTTAGAAATAAAACCACACATCTACAACCATCTGATCTTCCAAAAACCTGACAAAAACAATGAAGAAAGGATTCCCTATTTAATAAACGGTGCTAGGAGAACTGGCTAGCCATATGCAGAAAATTGAAACTGGACGCCTTTCTTATACCTTTCACAAAAATTAATGCTAGATGGATTAAAGACTTAAATGTAAGACCCAAAACTATAAAAACCCTAGAAGAAAATCTAGGCAATACCATTCAGGACATAGGCACAGGCAAAGATTTTATGGTGAAATCACCAAAAGCAATTTCAACAAAAGCAAAAATTGACAAATGGGATCAAATTAAAGAGCTTCTGCACAGCAAAAGAAACTATTATCAGAGTAAACAGACAACCTATAGAATGGGAGACATGTTTTTTAATCTATCCATCTGACAAAGGTTTAATATCCAGAATCTACAAGGAACTTAAGCAAATTTACAAAATACCCACAAACAATCTCATTAAAAAGTGGGCAAAGAACATGAACAGACACTTCTCAAAAGAGGACATACATGCAGCCAACAAACATGAAAGATGTTCAACATTACTGATCATTAGAGAAATGCACATCAAAACCACAATGAGATGCCATCTCATGCCAGTCAGAATGGCGACGATCAAAAAGTCAAGAAACAGAGATGCTGGCAAGGTTGTGAAGAAATAGGAATGTTTTTACCCTGTTGGTGGGAATGTAAATCAGTTCAACCATTGTGGAAGTGATTTCTCAATGTAGTGATTCCTCAAAGATTTAGAAACAGAAATACCATTTGATCCAGGAATCCAATTACTGGGTATATACCCAAAGGAATATAAATCATTCTGTTATAAAGATACATGTATGCATATGTTCAATGCAGCACTATTCACAATAGTAGACTTGAAATCAATCCAAATGCCCATCAATGATAGACTGGATAAAGAAAATGTGGTACATATACACCATGGAATACCATGCAGCCATAAAAGGGAACAAGATTATATCCTTTGCAGGGACTGGGATGGAGCTGGAGGCCATTAGCCTCAGCAAACTGGCACAGGAACAGAAAACCAAACACTGTGTCTTCTCACTTGTAAGTGGGAGCTGAACAATGAGAACACATGGACACAGAGAGGGGAATAACACATACTGGGGCCAGTCGGGGTAGTACGGGGCGGAGAGAGAATCAGGAAAAATAGCTAATGTATGCGGGCTTAATACCTAGGTGAAGGAAGGGTTGATAGGTGCAGCAAAGCACCGTGTCCCACGTTTACCTGTGTAACAAACTTGCACATCCTGCACATGTACCCCAGAACTTAAAATGTAAAAAACCTCATCAACAGTAACAATAGCTAACATCATCAACAGTAACAGTAGCTAACTTTTCTGGGTATTTGCTATGTTCCAAACACTAAGCTAAGTTCCTTACATGCATTATCTCAGTTAATCCTCCCCAGACTTCCACGATGGCAATAATATCCTGGTCCCTGTTTTGCGGATGAGACACTAAGGCACATAGAGGTTAAATAACTTGCCCAAGATCACACAGCTAGTGAGTAGTAAGATTCAATCCCAGACCCAGATCCTGCTGTCAAGCAGTATAGTTTGTGACCACCTAGTGACATCACAGGAACCACACTTCCATCTCTTATTTTAATGTCCTGAATGTTCTTCCTTATAAATGCACATTAGACTTGAGTGGGTAAAAATTCTGAACATACTGAGTCTTCTACCCCGAGCCAATCCTCTTCAAAATGAACCTGCATGGGAACCAATGCTGAAAGTGGAAAGAGACCACAGACAGGCCTGGCATCTGTAGGCGTAAGGTAGAAAACTGTCTCCCTGCACCCCTACTCCCAGTTAAAAGGCTGTGGGCATCTTTGAGCCAATGACTGGCTGCTGCAAAGGATTCTGGGAATCCCAACCCCTCACAGTTCTGCAAAAACTGAGCTTTGCTCAACTCACCGTCCTGCAAAAGATGGGTACCAAAATAGGGAGGTGGGCATACAGGCCAAATATTCTGTTCTGCCTTCCAGGAAGGAAAAACCGTACTGTCCAGGAAGCTCACAAGTGACATGTGGCCCGTGGGCATACAAGGGGTAAAGTGAAGGATGGACTGCTCTGTGGAAGGAAGGAGTGAAAGTGAACAGGGAGGCATAGGGCCATCTGCAGGAAGACTTAGAGGAGGGAAGGAGGGAGACTGGCTTTGGCAGGGAGGGGAGGCAGGAGCAGAGGGAGCTGGAGGATCGGTTCAGGCAGTGAGAGAGGGCAGCCCCACTCTATTTCCCAAGCTGCTTTCTGGATGCAGGCAGGAAGGTTGAGTGTATTACACTGGCCCCACCTCCAGAGGCTCTCTCTGCAGCTGCTGGACTGGACACAAAGTGTGAGAGACAGAGACACCATCTCTGCTGATTTGTACTCAACTCTGGTTCCTGTTGCTGAGAGCCCACGTGTCACAGAAGCCAGGGCAGGGGGGCCCACACTGCTGTCTGCATTTCCCAGGTAAGCAACTGTCTGTGTGTGAGCCAGGAATGGAGAGCAAGGCCTGAGAGCTGTGAGCAGAGGAGAAAGCAGGAGGCGGCTGCTTGGGATGGACTGTAGTCCAAAGTGGAAGGAAAGAAGAGGGGTTTGAGCGGGGTTGCAGCAAGCCCTCAGGGTAGGCTTCTGCAGAGTGTTGATGGATGTATGAGGTCGGGGAGTTGGAGGCTGCATTTGGTCCATTGCTGCCTGGCAAGTGCAGAGAAAGTTCCAGCAAAGGACTATGCTCTGACAGCCTCCAGGGGCAAGCACATCTAGAGAGCAGAGAGGCCAGCTATACCATGGCACCAGTGTTCCTCTTCCAGGCCAGGTATAGTTATGCAGACTTTGCCAGAAAATCCCTCCCTGAGCCTCTGCCTGCCTCCCGGTCTTCCTGGTGGCCAAGAGCACGCCTGAGGCATCAACAGGAGAAAGAAAGCAGGACACATTCGCTGGGGACATGGCTAAAAGAAAGTCTCCTGGCAGGCTCTGGAGAAGGGATTGGTTAGCTAGTGGAAGGCTGTGTGCCACCCTAAGGAGGCTCCCCTGTGGCCCAGAGGAAGACAATGAAACACAGGCTGTGGAAAATAGGGTATTTGTACTGGAGGTGGGGTGGGGAGTGGGTAAAGTCAGTGATCTGTGAACAGTGCCACAGAAACAGGCAGTATGCCATCATAGAGAAAGAAGGAGACCTAAGACATGCGTTTCATACAAATCCAGCATCCCTTTGCTGTCCCTGATGGAGGACGCACATCCTTGGATCAAGCCTGCCGGTCTGCTAAGTTCTATGAAGTTGGCTAGTGGTATGTCCCCTCTGTGAACTACACATTCACTCCCTAAGATCCACTGTGCTGAGCACATGTCCGACCTGGGCTCCTGTCAAAAGGCATGCCAGCTACCTTCTGCCATGTGATGGGTGAGGGAAGCAGTGAGGGAAGAGGAGTGGTCCCTGGGCTTGGGGCACAAAGGGACATGAGATGCTGAACTCCAGTCACAACTGCAATGTGTCCTCCCTCCATCCACGGCTTCTGTATCCAGAGCAGAAAGTAAGGATTCCTCCCTACTGCTTCCCCTCCATACACACAGGGTAACTGGGCTTGTGATCAGGCAGACACTGGGGAAGAACAGTTGGATGAGATAGGGACAGGGTAACTGGAACAGCCAAGTACAAAGATCATTCCTTTTATCCCTTCTGAGATGGCAGTGAAAGGTGGGCAGAGGTAGAGAGAAGGAGCTTTCAGAAGGTAAATAGTGACTAATACTCATGAGCACCCCAGGCAGTAGCCTCTGTAACACGGGTTCCAGCTCTGATGGGCAGCCACTGGCCTCTCTCTTTGGTGGAGGGCAATCTGGGTCAATGAGAGCAGGGAGGAGCCCAGCAGTGAGGCCCTGCAGCCAAGGTTCCTTGGCCTGGAAAACACAAGGGGCTTTGATACCTGTAGAAAGCCACGGCTCTTCACCCCAGGATGCTGTAGCTGCTCTTGGGCAGAGCCCAGCCCGAGAGCAGGCCTCAGTCTGGAGGCCACAGCTGAAAGCGAGGACAATTTGGGGCTTAACATAATGGCCTTGAAATTAGAGAGAAACCCCACTGCTGCTGTCTATGAGCTGCATGGCCTTGGGCAGGTAAGTAACTTCAAAAAAGCTCACTTTCCTGGTCTGTAAAATTGAAAGAATAATATAATAATAGCATCTATCTTAAGGTTTGCTGTGAGGAATAAATGAAATCATGTTTGTGAACCACTCAACATAGTACCTGGCTCATAACGTGTGTCCAGAAAAACGAGAGTTATAATACCCCCTCTGGGACTCTCAGATATTTCTCTCCAGACTAAAGTCCCCGGAGAGACCCTCAGTATCCTGCCTCTCAGCCTACTAACTCCTTTAAAATATGTCACTCACCCAATCCTTGTTAACCAGTCCTCCAGCAGGCTTTCTCTGTGTCTTTAAGCTAAAATAAAATAAGTTTGAAAATAAAACCCACATGGCTCCCATGTCTCATGCCTTATAGTTGAAATCCTACAGCCATGCTTCTTGAGTCGGGAGATGTGTACTCCAGTGGGCATGTGTGGCATGCCATGGGATCAATATGGCACACTTGGGGGAAGATTAAACATTTAAACCCAAGGTAACTTGAAAAACACTATTTTCTGTAAAACAAACACAACATAGAATGTAAACTCTCCTGAATGTTTATGATGAAGCAAAATTTCAAAGACAGGTCAAGCTCTCAGTGGGCATCCTCTGCCCCCTGGGTGCTTATGGGTAGCCTCCCTGGCAGTTAGAAGTGCCTCAGAAGTTTCAAGGGCCTGAGAAAGCCTGGTTAAGCTGTGAGGGGCAGCTGGAGTCTTCTTGGGAACATGCCTAGTGCCTTCCTGACTCACCCTCATTCTCCTTGCCTTTGGAAGAGGTGGCCCAGGGCCTGAGAGGGATCCCCAGTTGACACCATCATGGGATGGCTGACTTGCACCCCTGGCAGGGACAGCAAGAGCCAGCCTGGTTTCCAGCTTCCTGAGTTGCAGACACTGTAAGTGCCTTAGGAGGACCAGCGCTTGCTTCCTACCATGTCATCGAGTTGTCCTCCATGCTCACAAAGGGCACATTTGGTTAGCAGTTGAGGGTTGAGCACCGGCATCTGTAGGCATAAGGCAGAAAACTGTCTCCCTGCACCCCTACTCCCAGTTAAAAGGCTGGGGGTATCTTTGAGCCAATGACTGGGCTGCTGCAAAGAATTCTGGGAATCCCAACCCCTCCCAGTTCTGCAAAAACAGCTTTGCTCAACTCACAGTCCTACAAAAAGTGGATACTAGAATAGAGAGGAGGGCATATAGGCCAAATACTCTGTTCTGCCTTCCAGGAGGGACAGGGCACAGCTGGCACCCAGTAATGTCCCACTCTGGCTATTCCTGACAGCATGGTCTCCTGGGGCTTCTTCTAGCAAGTGGGCTCTCCAGAGGGAATAAGGATGATTGGGATTTTCAGCAGGCTAGGTCTCTGTCCTCAGTGAGACTCAAAAATATGCCTCGCATGGAGGCCAATCGGAGACAGAGCAGTAGTGAGAACCTCAGTCCCTCTGGGCATGAAAGCGATCAAGAACATTCTTTGTGATTTTCTTTTCTCTTCACACTTTCCTTCTTGCAGGTATCCCGAGCTGAGCAAAGGTTCTTCCTCAGAGGAGCAGGCAATAGAAGCACCTGAACATCATGGCACAAGTGGACTCCCAGGACAGGTAGGAAGAGGCGTCTCCTCTCAGCAGCTTGACTGAGGAGGCTCATGACCCCCAGATACTGAGCATGAACTTAGAGAGTGAGGATGAAGGTGGTGGGGAGTCAGAAAAAGAGGGTACTGTTGACATAGTGGCCTGTCTAAGGGGCAGCTCCCCAGTAATATGTGACAATCCTGACTTGCCATGGCCCCATCCGCTAGGCAAAGAAGAGGAGAAATTCTCTGACTCCTTCAGTGCAAGGGGCATGGGGCAGAGACCAATGCAGATGTCCGGGAGAGCCAGCTGGAGCAGAGATGTGCCAAAGATCAGCGAGACCCAAGGCTCCCCGGGAGCAAGCACAGCTCTGGGTACCCTTCCCCGTGGTCTCACACACAAGCTGTTAGGTCAGCTGCAACCTCTTAGGGACCGATTATCTGCGGGTGATGATGGAGACTTGAGGGCAAACCAGGACGCAGCCTTGGATGTCCCATCCAGCTTCCCCAGCAATGGAAAGTATCTCTGTGCACACAAAAGTGTAGACACGTCCGCAGAGAACTCTTCTCTCTTGTGTTTTCCCAGGCTGGGGAGCAACTGGGACCTCCCCAAGCGAGAGACACCCACACCAGCCCAGGCGTCGGCCACCCCAGCCAGCTTGGCAGCCGCGGTGCTAGCAAAAGGGCGAATCAGCAGGAAAGTACAGAACCAGGTGGGCGGGCGCGGGGGCGGAGAGGCCGAGGCGCGTCCCTACAGGCGCCTGCGGGGCGGGAGGGCCTTCCAGGAGCCCAGCAAGCCGCTGAGCCCCGCGGAGACGCGCGGTGACGCCAAGCGCTACGCGTGCGAGCTGTGCGGGAAGGCCTACTCCCACCGCGGCACGCTCCAGCAGCACCGGCGCCTGCACACGGGCGAGCGGCCCTACCGGTGCTCCTTCTGCGACAAGGCCTACACCTGGTCCTCCGACCACCGGAAGCACATCCGCACCCACACGGGCGAGAAACCCTACCCGTGCCCAGACTGCGGGAAGGCCTTCGTGCGCTCCTCGGACCTGCGCAAACACCAGCGCAACATGCACAGCAACGACAAGCCCTTCCCCTGCTCCGAGTGCGGCCTGACCTTCAACAAGCCGCTGTCGCTGCTGCGCCACCAGCGCACGCACCTGGGCGCCAAGCCCTTCCGCTGCGCCGCCTGCGACCGCGAGTTCGCTGTGGCCAGCCGCATGGTGGAGCACCAGCGCGTGCACTCGGGCGAGCGGCCCTTCCCCTGCCCCACCTGCGGCAAGTGCTTCACCAAGTCCTCCAACCTGGCCGAGCACCAGACGCTGCACACGGGCCAGAGGCCCTTCAAGTGCGCTGACTGCGGCGTGGCCTTCGCGCAGCCCTCGCGCCTCGTGCGCCACCAGCGCATCCACACCGGCGAGAGGCCCTTTGCTTGCACGCAATGTGGCCAGGCCTTTGCCCGCTCCTCCACCCTGAAGCGGCACCAACAGATCCACTCCGGGGAGAAGGGATTCCTCTGTGCCGAGTGCGGCAGGGCCTTCCGCATTGCCTCTGAGCTGGCCCAGCACACACGGATGCACAACGGAGAGAGGCCCTACCAGTGTGAGGACTGCGGCCAGGCCTTCACCCGGTCCAATCACCTCCAACGACACCGAGCCAAGCATGGCACCTGCAAGAAGGAGCCCATCCCTTCCTCCTCTGACGAGTGAAGACAGCACCATCGACCTCAGTACTTGGAACCTTCCCAGGTGAACCCACTCACATGATATTGCCAGCCAGCCACACCGGTCAGCCAGGCCTCCCAGTAGGTCGCCGGTCTTGAGTGGTCGGTCCATTTGATTATGTATTTGATCCTTCGAATAGAAAGTCACTACCGAGAGAGCACCCAGGTGTGTGGTTTCACATCAGTGGTTCTGAGTGTCAGAGGTCATAAGCAATTGGAAAAGGGAAGGACAAAGTAGTGGGAGCTGATTAAGGTTTAGTTTCTTGGGTTGGGGGACCACAATCAATCAGAAACTGCTTCTAGAATTACATGCTTGGGACTGTGCAGGGCTCCGGGCATAAGGTGAGGAAAAAGACTAACCCGTCCTACCCTCAAAGCTGTTTGCAAATAAAAGGCATGAGGGGCTGATAATTTTTAGAGAAAGGTGCTTTTTGGTTTTCACGTAAATAAAGGAATCCCCAGAAGTGGTCCCTACGGTGAACTCCCCCAAAGCAACAAAGCCTTTGTGGGACGGACTCAAGCCCAGCCCAACATCCCATCATTTCACTTGACTGCAGACATGGCTTCACCTTAGGGTATATCTGTATGGGCCTTGCCTTTGAAGTAGACAAGGCCTTCATCTTAGAGAAGGTAGTTGATGTCCTATTCCAGTTATTCTAGAAGTTCAGTACAGCGTTAGCATCTGAAAAAGAAGTCCATTCCTCTTTATAGTGGAATTTAGTAAGTAGATTGAACCTGAATCTTATCCACAAAATTCATATGTGCCTTCTCTCTGGCTGTCTCTTTTCCTGTTTGTACTCTGAGGGCTTAAGTTATATGTGATATTTACAAAGTAATTGGTTCATTTACAGAGAGACATGTAGAATTTCTCCACAAAGCCTTGACCGTGGTTCATGAAACCTTTTGATTCAATTTAAATTTGTCTGAATTATTAGCCTTGATTTAAAGTAAATAAAACACCCTTTGCCCAAGTGCCATTGGCTTGTCTGTGTTTCAGAATATTAAAACCAGGTATGAAGGCCTACATGACTCACAGTTATCTGATGAAGTTATTTCTGTTTGCATTACTAACAGCCATTCTTCAAAGTGTATTGATGCATATAGTGATCTATATAAAGTCAGTAGTTCTTAGCACTGAACCTCAACTGTGAGGAATCTATGACCTTCACAGAGGTCCTTGGTGCATGCAGGCAAATGGCACTTCTCATCTTACTGAAGTTAAATGAGATATTCACAAGAAAGCATAGTCTCCTTTTTTGGGGGAGTATCTTCAGTATATTCCTAGAATTGCCACCAAAGAATGCCAAATCTGAATTTCTCTTGGGTTCTACCTGATTTGGACCTAGGATGTGACCTCTAAATAGCATTCTCATGACATATAGGGGCACCAAAGAGAAGTAAGACAGACGGAGAGATAGATATTCTTGTGCCTTGTTCAATCAAGGTAACCTTAATAAAAGGGTCCACCCCATCCTTTACTGTTGATGTGACATTGAGCTTCAGCTTCTGCATCTGCATTGGCAAAATAGAAGTGTAATAGTAGGTAAAATTTAGAGTGATCCTACTATATGACAGAAACATTGGCTGAATGCAAAGCCGTAAATGGGTAGGAAAGTCAAAAGATGAACTTGTGACTATGAAGAGAGCAAAAGCTAACATTTTTTGCTAGGTAATCAATAAAATATTTGAAGACTGAAGGATCATTCCATTTCATTGTATCCTTTCTTGAAGATGGTCATTAGTATAGGTTTTACAAATTTAAAAATTTGGTTTTGTTTTGTAATTTTTAAGGAGTTGTTCCCCAAAGCCTAGTTGCATAGGAATCACCTGGGCTGTTTGTTAACCATGTAACTTGCTGAACCCTAACCTTGACTACTGATAAAGCCTGAAGTGTGGTATCTATGTACGGCTTCCACATGGGCATAACTTTGGAGAAGAAGTCAATGTACTTGTTAATAGGCAGAAAAGCTGGATTTGCTTGTGCTGGGTATCTTTGGTGCTATATACTATGTTTCTGGAATATAAGGGGTAGAATGTACTGACTAGGTCAAAGAGAAGTTGATAATCCTTCAGGCCTATCACAAAACAAGTCAGATTTTAAGGAAAATTGTCCCAATTTTCACACCAACTGCAGTTCTCACACCAACTGCAAGGGTCATGCTGAGTAGGTATTTGAGAAGAAAGAAATCCCATTGGAACCAGTAGTCACATATCACTGGACCAGACAGTGGTACACAAGTGGAAAGCAACAGTGCATGGAGTAGACAAGAGAAACCAACCAGCTGTGAGGTGGCTTGAGACAAATTCTGCCCAGTGGAGTCTGTTCATTCAAAGTAGGGGCAATTGGATTACATCTTTGGAGAAGAATCAATGCCTGAAGATAGGTTATTCTGTTTCACATTCATGTCCCAAATTATGCTGAGCTACTTTCTGGTTTTCTATGAACCCACTGTACGTCAAAGCAGATGATCTTATTTCTCTATTATGTAATTAAAAATCAGGGTAAAGCTGGGTGTGGTGGCTCATTCCTATAATCCCAGGGCTTTGGGAGGTGGAGGTGGGAGGATTGCTTGATCCTGGAAGTTTGAGACCAGCCTGGGCAGCATAGTGACACCTCCATCTCTATAAAAAATTTAAAAATGAGCCAGGTTGGCTGGGTGCAGTGGCTCATGCCTGTAATCCCAGCACTTTGGGAGGCCAAGGAGGGTGGATCACCTGAGGTCAGAAATTCAAGACCAGCCTGGCCACCATGGTGAAACCTCGTCTCTACTAAATTTACAAAAATTAGCTGAGCATGGTGGTGGGCACCTGTAATTCCAGCTACTCAGGAGGCTGAGGCAGGAGAATTGCTTAAACCCATCAGGGGAATTTTTATTAAGTGGAAACTTATAAATGAACATTTTTTACTGGGCATATTCAAATTAATATAAGTTTCCCAGGCTTGTCTCAAACTCCTGGGGTAAATATACCAGAGAATGGCTTGAACCCAGTAGGCAGAGGTTGCAGTGAGCCAAGACCGCACCACTGCACTCCAGCCAGGGTGACAAGTACGAAACTCCGTCTCAAAAAACAACAACAGAAAAATGAGCTAGGTGTGGTGGCACACACATATAGTCCCAGCTACTGGGGAAGCAGAGACAAGGGGATTACTTGAGCCCAAGAGGTGGCAGCCGCAAGCTGTGATCATGTCACTGTAATTCAGCCTGGGTGACAGAGTGAGATGCTGTCTCAAAATAAATAAATGAAATAAAATAGGGGCAGGGCCTTCTTTGTGACAAAAAGATTTAAAGTTTCTCTCTGGGTTAATGCTGTTTCCACAGTATAGGTTGCCAAAATTTATTTGAATATACCCAATGTTCATTTGTAAGTTTCCACTTAATAAAAATTCCCCTGATGGGTTCACGAGTCTATAGTGATCATGACCCATATTCTTTAGATCATAATGATAATAGCCAACACTTATATTGTGTTCAGTATGTGCCAGGAACTGTTCTAAGTGTTTTATATATGTTAATTATTTTCAAAGCAAAGTTACGGTGACACTTATCCCCATTTTTTTAGAGATTAGGAAATCAAGGGAGAAATAAGTTAAACTGCCCAAGATATCACAGCTAGAAAATGGCTGGCATAGTAATGATTTGATATTTATACGTGCTTGCTCCAGAGACTGTTCTTAACAGGGACAACTGCCTCTGTTTGGAATGGAGTTGTTGATGCTGTGCATTTTTAAAGTGGATGACAATAAATTCAAACAATGATAAAAATCGAAACACAGCACAACAGAAATCATGGTATGACTTAGGGACGAAGACCTGTGAATGACTTAATGGATCTAGGAGAGTCTGGGTTGGCAGCTCTTAATCATTAATTGCTTGGAAACTGTCGATAAACTGGCCAGGGAAAATAAATTGGAATTAAAGGAGTAATACTTCCTTGAAGGCCCACTGTCGTTTCATATCACTGACTAAAGAAACATTCTCTGCCTGAGCCTCACACAGAAAAATACACCAGCAACTAATCTTGGCATTCAACATTTATACATTCAGTAATCTAAGTGCATGCACATTAAAAAGCTATATTAACCTGATATGAACACAATAGATCACCCAGGAATTCCAACTAGACCTTAAAAAATCTTGCCTGAAAGAAAATTTTGTGTAAGGCATTAGTTTAATTGCCAGAACACTCAAGCAGATGTCATTGCTAGCCTCAGAACTAGAATACAAACTATAAACTCAGTGACCCATGAACATATTGCCAAAGATGGAGTGACTCAATGTTTCGTCAGACCAGAAGAGGGCAGCTGTTTGAGAGGAAAGCTCATTTATAACATCAATTTCCTTCTCTACATTCTGCAGGAAACCATGCCAGGACAATTTTTCCACTGCCTGGAAAATGTTTTTTATCCCTCTCTCCTCCTCGTTTTTCTCCTTAATCACCCCTACCCTACGACTTTCAGTCAAATTGGTTCAGAGTTTCTCTGTTTAGGAGTCTCAGGAACTCAGTAGATTGGTTCAGCAAATGAATAGAACTGCTATAAAATACAAGTTATCACTAAGATTTAAAGAAAAACACCTCTTGCTAAAAACAAGACACAGAAGAGGTCAAAAACAAGGAGGGAAACAGGGATTCCTTGTGGTAGTTTAGATGGAGTCAAGGAAAAGTGGGGATAGAGATAAGATGAGGAGATGCCACAGATTTCGGCGGTGGAGCCAGTGAGGCTTGGTGAAGGGATAAAAATAGCTACCATTTAGTGAACATATTTTAGGGATCGGCACTACGTTCATTATCTCAAGTCCTACAACAATCTGTTATGAAAGGTCCTTGAAAAATATTCCCACATGGGGTCTGCAGCAATTTTCCTTTCCAGGAATGCAGTCAAGATTAATAGGTCATGGCTATTGTCCGTTATTGTTAAGCAAGAGTCAGTAAGGTCTACGTGTTCATTCTAAAAACAGGCTGTCTCTCTGCAACAAGGAGAGTATGTAGCAAATTTCCTGCCTTTTGGTTTAGAAGTTATGCCTGCTTACAGTTTTAATTTCCATCGTCATTGTGGTGGCTTTAAAAATATGTTCACAAATTCTTTGACACGCCTCTCTTCGAGACTGGAACCTAGTTTCCTTCCCTTTTAGTGTGGGCTGGATTTAGTGACTCGGTTCTAATGGACAGAATAAAGCAGAAGTGATGGTGTGTGACTTTGGAGTCTAGGTCATAAAAAGTACTGTGGCTTCCATAAGATACTTTGTTTCTCTCTCTCTTTTTCTCTCATTCACTTGCTTTGGCAGAGTGTCACCATGTCCTAAGTAGCCTTGTGGCCCTGTGGTAAGGAACTGGGGTACTCCACCAGCAGCCACATCAGTGAGCTTGTAAGTGGATCCCCTAGCTCCAGTCAGAGTTCAGATGACTGGAGACCTGGCAGGCTACTTGACTGGAACCTCATGAAAGACCAACAGCCAGAACTGTGCAGCTAAGTGGCTCCCAAATTACCAATCCTTGGAAACTGTGTAAAATAATAAATGCTTGTTTTTTTTTTTTTTAAGCTGTTGAATTTTGGTTGGTAATTTGTAATGCTGCCATAGAAAACAAACAATAATACAAGGAATAACTTTCTCCTAACAAGAAAGAGACTAGTCACTCAATGTCACCACGAGCCCTGATTTCTGCCCTAAGTAAATTGCCGGAAAGGTTGGAAACATGTCTGCTTCCTCTTGCCACATTCCCTCCAATGGCCAGCCACTTAGGCTGGATGAGACTCAGCTGTTGTATAGATACCCTTCTGTAATCTGTTTCATTGCCGAGTGAGCCTTACTAGCTCCAGGGCTCAGGAATAGGCAGCCTTTGAGAAGGGGGTAGAAACACTGCATAATATCTGGACATCAGCACTTATCCTTAGATAAGGAATTCTAAGTACAAATCCCCTTTGGTCACTCTCTTTCTTGGTATATTCAATGCTTACTTCAGAGATAAGTGAATTAATGTATGGTCTTCCCTAGAAAAAGGAGAAATTCCTAGTTCTTCAGAGCCTAAAACATAATCCTTTGAGGAAAATATAATATTATCCCTATTTTGCAAAAATAGACAAAGAGAAAAAAAAGGCAAGTGCAGCAAACTGTTATTAATTGGTGAATCTAGGTAAAGGTTATACAGGATGTCATTGTATTATTCTAACAACTTTTCTGCTAGTTTGAAGTTTTTTTCAAAATAAAATGTTAGGCCAGGTGTGGTGGCTCATGCCTGTAATCCCAGCACTTTGGGAGGCCGAGGTGGGCGGATCACAAGGTCAAAAGATCTAGACCATCCTGGCCCACATGGTGAAACCCCATCTCTACTAAAAATACAAAAAAAAATTAGCTGGGCATGGTGGTGTGCGCCTGTAATCCCAGCTACTGAGGCAGGAGAATCGCTTGAACCAGGAAGGTGGAGGTTTCGGTGAGCCAAGATCACGCCATTGCACTCCAGCCTGGTGACAGAGCGAGACTCCATCTCAAAAAAAAAAAATAAATAAAACGTTAAAAGTATAAATTTATATCAAGTGTTGGTAAGGATGTGGAGAAATGCAAATTATGATAGAATTCTTGGAGACTAATATGATTTAATATTATATTGATATACTATCAATATAGTATGATGATGATACGATAGTCATATAAGTAGTGATCAACATATCTATACCTTATACCTTAGCAATTCAAACGGGATATTGGAAGAAAATAGTAGAACTTTGTATTTATCTTTTAAGGAAAAATTTACATTTTATAATGGATATTACATGTGAATACAATAGGACATTTATATAATTTATAAATAGAGTCATACTGAGGATAAGCAGTTAAGCTTTCTTATTGATAAGGCAACACAATCAGCAAAGCAGGAGACCACTCCCCTTAAGAAATTTAAGTGTACATGAGGTGATTATATATATATGTAAGAATATTAATTGCAGCGTAATTTGTAATGGCAAGACTTTGGAAACATTTTAAATATTCTTCAGTAAAGGAATACATAAATAAATTGTGTTTTATTAATATAATGGGATGTTAAATAGCAGTTAAGATGAAGCAGAGCTATAAGTACAGGTTTAGAAAATGTTGAGTGAAAAAGTCAAGTCACAGAACCGTAAGTCTATTCATGTAAGTTGTCTTATTCAGTTGGCTGTTCCAACAAAGCACCCTAAACTGGGTGGCTTATAAACAACAGAAATTTATTTCTCAAAATCCTGAAGGTTTAGAAGTCCAAGATCAGGGCACCAGCAGAGTTGGGGTCTGGCGAAGGTCCTCTTCCAGCCTGCAGACTGCTGCTGACTTCTAATTGCATCACGACGTGGCAGGAGAGCTAGCAGTTCTCGGACTTCTTCTTGTAAAAGGCGCTAAATTTCAATCAAGAGGTTCCACTCTTATAACCTGATCGCCTCCCACAGGCCCCATCTTCAAATATTATCCCACTGGGATTAGGACTTCAACATGTGCATTTTAGGGTGAACACGTTCAGTCCATTGCCTAAATTTGGGCACAGAGAAAGACATGAATCGAAGGAATACAATGTGGAGAGACATCAGGAGAAGATGCCCATTAATAAAGCCAAGGGGAGAGGCCTGGAACAGACTCACCCTCACAGCCCTCAAAAGGAACCAACTTTTAGGACACCTATCTCAGACTTCTAGCCTCCAGAACTGAGAGGCGAAATTTCTATTAAGTCACCTAGCTTATAGCACTTTCTTATAGCCCTAGCAAACTAATACACTTATAACTTGGCAATTGTTACTTTTTTAAAAGTATGTTTTTAACCAGAGGAAAAAAAAAACCCTTCTTCCCTAAAAAGTATAAAATGAGGAACTAGAAGGTTGAAGCTGATCTGCTATTTAACAGACTATCTTTACATGTAATTTTAATAGTAAAGTTAAACATTTTATCTGTTATCAGAGGGTTTTGTTTAATAAACCTGGTGAGTCGGTCTTACTGAGCAAGGGAAAACAATTCCCATGTGCTCAGAAAAGCATTTTGTATTTTCCTAATTAAGGATAAGAAAGACAATTCCCAAGTTTCCTTCAGAGAAGATTGGGGCAATAAACATATTAACTCTAAGAGGTTTAATAGTAAATCATCAAATCTCATGAGCATAATAAATGCAACTAGGGAATTATTTTAATATAGTCTCAATATAATAATCACAAATTCAACTTCAGAGCAGCGTGAATTACAAATATAATGTGGATATTTTCTTGGCATAGATCTCAGGCCATGCTATTTTTAAGGTCATTTGTTATTGGAAAGAGAAGGGGCATGATAATATATAACCTTAGTTCTGTTGACAGAATTTCAGCAAAAGTAACAATGTCCTCCTGCAAAACTCTTGATGATAACTTCCTAGAGAAAAAATATGAAGCTGAATAAAGCACAGAATATGAATATGGCCCATGAAAAAACTTCAAGAGCACCTGTAAAATTCTGCAATCACATACACAGGTTTCTCTTGTTAGAAACATGCTGGTCTGTCTCATTCCCAATAGCGTCTTGCTCTGATATTGTAAGCCTTTAGCATTTTGAAGCTCTTGTCCTCACATATTCAGAACAGTGCCTGGGATATGCATTTGATAAATGTCAACTAATGAATAAGGTGAGACACACACAGTTTGAGATGAATCCATATTTATTGGATCTCATAAGCCCAAAGCAAGCTTATTGACAGTAAGTACAGCAGATGGCGTTAGGGTGGGGGCCGCAGGGTTGCCACCAAAAAGTGCCACCAAAAGAAACATCCCAGAACTCGATGGAGTACAGTGGAAAGATCTGTACTTCGAGGAAAGATACTGGAACTTTCTAGGAGAGTTGATACATTGGCTGAATTTCAAAGGTAAAATACGAATTAGGCAGGTAAAGGAATGCTATGTACAAAGAGATATAAGAAAGCAAGATGAGTCTGGAGAAACTCATTTGACCTGACTAGAAGGAAAGTTGAATAACGAGAGGTGACTGTAGAGGTGGACAAAGGGGGTGTGGCAGATGGCCTTACCTTCAGTTATGGTTTCAAATCCTATGAAGAAAGCTGTTGGCTTTCTATCCACCGCCTTTTTTATTTATTATTATTAAAGTTAGGTGTGCTTTTTTCAAAGATAAACTCTCTCTTCCTTTGCTTCTTCCAGTTTTCAACTGAAGATGTGGAGACCTCTCCTCACAGATGTGTTTTGAAAATTTAAAAGCATTTTAAACAGCAACCGAAGTAAATTAATTACTCAAGACAAGACACAAACCTCTTTAATTGCTTCAAAGAAAGTAATATACTGGGTGAATTGTCAGGTATTTATCCAAATCTTCCTTTTGCACAACTTCTGCTCCAAAGACTATGCATTTAGTAATAATAATAAACTTTATTAGTAATATTTAGATTAATATTAAAATTTAGTAATAATTTCGAAATCTCTAGTTTGAACTACTCAGGAAATCACAAATTACTACACATCTCTAACTGGTGGCATTAACACGCCAGCTGTGGTCTATTATTTGGTGACATGCGGGGGCTGCTTCTAAGTTGTTTGAGGGGCTTCTGTGACCGGAATATATCAAGGATAAGATGATGTCACCTGCCCCCCATCTGGGGGTAAGGGGGAAGGTGGTAGAGGTGAGGAATAAGAGAAGTAAAATGTAAGTGCAAAGGATTTATTCTCTCTGCTTATGGATCTTTCCTCATACCCCGAACTGACCACCAATTCTGCTTTCCAGGGAACAGCCTATGGGGTACCTGCCTGTAGGTACCTGAAGCAGCAACAGGTCAGAGAACGGGAGGTAGAAGCTGCACAGGCCCCCTTACAATGTGGGCCCGGACTCCCCGGATCCTGCCCGGAAGGAGCTCCTGGATCCTCCCTCCTCGGCTGGGCGTCCGGTTCCCGCGCGCTCCTAGGGGCTACCAGCAGGCCGAGGCCACAAGGGGGCGGCGCCTGACCCACCCAGCGGGCAGAGGGTGCTGCCTGCTTCTCGTTCCGGGTGCCGCAGCGGCTCCCGGGCGTGGGGTGCCCTCTGCCAGCTCCGCCCCCTTCACTCGCCGGCCTCCGGGCTTCCCACCGGACGGCGGCTGCCCCACAGGCGGCTGCCGGGTTCTGGAGCAAGGCCAGCGCTACTTCGCTCTCTTCGCTGCCCCGCCCATTCGCTGTGAGAAAAGGTACTGCCACCCCGCCCCGCCCCCTGTCCTGACAGATAAGCCTCCTGGCCAACCAAACCTCGCGTCTTCCTCTGGGTTTTGCTCCATGTCCCCGCCCCAGCCTTGAGCCCGCCTCCGCGCCGCCCCCGCAAACACACTCAGCGGTCCAGCTTCGCCTCCAGCCCGCCTCAGAGGAAAGTGAGCTCCGGGAGAGGAAGCCGCCAGTGCCCGCAGCCGGAGTGCACTGAGTGCCTGTAGTGCCGGGCGGCAGGGCCGGGCACAGGGGAAGGCGGACTAGCCCCTTCTCTGCCCAACTTCAGTCCAGCCAGAGAGAAGTAAACGAGGGAGTGGGTGTTAGGTAAGGAAAGCGCCCTGACTGGACGGGTTAGGTTAGGGTTTGTTGGAGGAACTGAGACCGGAAGGAGGGAATTCGCTCTGCCAGAGGCAGGAGGGTGCCCAGGGGCGGGGACAGAGGAAATAGCAGTAGGAAAGGCCTCGGCGAAAGGATCACCATAGGTTCCGGAAACTAAACAACTTTTTTTTTTTTTTTTTTTTTTGAGACGGAGTTTCGCTCTTGTTTTGCCCAGGCTGGAGTGCAATGGCGCGATCTCGGCTCACCGCAACCTCCGCCTCCTGGGTTCAGGCAATTCTCCTGCCTCGGCCTCCTGAGTAGCTGGGATTACAGGCATGCACCACCATGCCCAGCTGATTTTTTGTATTTTTTTTTTTAGTAGAGACGGGGTTTCACCATGTTGACCAGGATGGTCTCGATCTCTTGACCTCGTGATCCACCCGTCTCGGCCTCCCAAAGTGCTGGGATTACAGGCGTGAGCCACCGCGCCCGGCCTAAACAACTTTTTAACCAATACGGCTGGAGCATAGAGTAGTCCAGCAAGAAATAAAGCTGGACAGATTCTAGAAGGCTCTAGAGGTTCACACTTTAGGCTTTTGAAGCGGGAAGGTGGCATGATCAAAAGGTCACTCAGTGCAGAGCATTGGGAAAAGATCAGACTAGAGGCAGGAAAATGAGAAGACTGGCATGGACCCACAGGACAGATGTTAGTGTGTAGACTAGGACGGGGCAGTGAGGGCGAAGAAAGAGAGGGTAGATTAGGAAGTTTTTTTGTTTGTTTTTTGAGATGGAGTCTCGCTCTGTCGCCAGGCTGGAGTGCAGTGACACAGTCTCGGCTCACTGCAACCTCCGCCACCTGGGTTCAAGCGATTCTCCTGCCTCAGCCTTCAGAGTAGCTGGGACTAAAGGCGCGAACCACCACACCCGGCTATTTTTTGTAGTTTTAGTAGAGACGGGAGTTTCACCATGTTGGCCAGGATGGTCTCTGTCTCTTGAATTCGTGATCCTCCCGCCTCGACCTCCCAGAGCGCTGGGATTACAGGCATGAGCCACCGCGGCCAGCCTGAAAGGATGTTTTGCACATAGAATTAACAAATTTTGGATGAGGTAGCAGGGTAGGTGAGAAAGGTGGAAGAGTAAAGATGATGTATTTCTGGCCTCAACAAAGTCAATAGTGACCATAAAAGATATCTCTCTCCTCCATATTTTCACCACTTCCATAGCTGTTACCTTTCTGCCTTGAGTGATTCTCCTTTTCATAGAGAATTCATTGCTGTTCCAGATTAGAGGTTCCTTGAAGAAATGGACATCTTCAGGTTTTCTTTTGCTTAGATTGTACCACAAATTACCCATTTGATCATTTGCTGAATGATCCAATGAATAAATGGCCTCAAGGTTTTAATCCTCAAAACTAAAAAGTCTGTCAGAAAGGCCAGTGCTCAAGACGTAGATTTACAGTCATGTGCCCATAATGACATTTTGATCATCGATGGACCACATGTATGACATTGTTCCCATAAGATTATAATGGAGCTGAAAAATTCTTATTAGCTAGTGACAAAGCCATTGTAACATTGTAGCACAATGCATTACTCACATGTTTGTGGTGATGCTGGTGTAAACAAACCTGCTGCTGCTAGTCATATAAAAAGATAGCATCCATAACTATGTACAGTACATACTACTGTATAATGATAATACGTGATTATTGTTACTGGTTTATATATTTACTGTATTACACTTTTTATCATTATTTTACAGTGCATTCCTTCTACTTATAAAAGTAAGTTAATTGTCGAATAGCCTCAGGTAGGCTTTTCAGGAAGTATTCTAGAAGATAGCATTGTCATCGTAGGATATGACAGCTCCGGATGTGTTATTGCCCCTGAAGACTTTCCAGTGGGACAAGATGTGGAGGTAAAAGACAGTGACACCGATGATCTTGACTCTGTGTAAGCCTAGGCTAATGTGTGTTTGTCTGTTGTTGTTGTTGTTGTTGTTGTTTTGACAGAATTTTGCTCTTGTTGCCCAGGGTGGAGTGCAATGGCACGATCTTGGCTCACCACAACCTCCACCTCCCAGGTTCAAGTGATTCCCCTGCTTCAGCCTACCCAGTAGCTGGGATTACAGGCATTTACCACCATGCCTGGATAATTTTGTACTTTTTAGTAGAGGCAGGATTTCTCCATGTTGGTCAGGCTGGTCTCGAACTCCCGACCTCGGATGATCCACCCACCTCGACTTCTCAAAGTGCTGAGATTACACGTGTGACCCACTGTGCCTGGCCCATCTGTGTCTGTTTTCAACAAAAAAGTTTAAAAATTAAAAAATTAAGATGCAAAAAAGCTTATAAGAATAAGGATATAAAAAAGGAAAATCGTTTTATATATCTGTACAGTGTATTTATGTTTTAAAGTTATAAAAGAGTCTATTTTTTAAAGTTTATAAAGAAAAATATGGTAAGCTAAGGTTATCGAAAAAAGAAAATATTTTTTAATAAATTTAATGAAACCTAAGTGTACCATGTTTATGAAGTCTATGGTAGTGTAAAGTAATTTTTCTAACAAAAGAAATGTATGCTTTTCACAGAATATTAAAAAGACTAGAAGAGAAGGAATCACTTTTCTGATATGAGTCAGTATTTGATCTTACATCATGTTATCACAGTAAAATAGAATCAAGGTTGACTCACCCCAGCATTATCCAAAGACCATGGATTTGGGGGCTAGGCAGCCTTGGGTTTGAATGTTGGCTCTATCCCAAACTTGCTGGGTAATTCTGGACAAGTGAGGAATTCCTTGAGACTCAGTATCAGTTTCCTAGGGCTGCTGTAACAAAGCATCAAACATCAAAGCCTTCAATGTTAAGTTTCATCAAAGGCTTTTTCTGCATCTATTGAGATAATCATGTGGTTTTTGTCTTTGGTCCTGTTTATGTGATTGATTACATTTATTGATTTGCGTATTTTGAGCCAGCCTTGGATGAAGCTGACTTGATCATGGTCAATAAACTTTTTGATGTGCTGCTGGATTCGGTTTGCAGGATTTTATTGAGGATTTTCATATCAATGTTCATCATGGATATTGACCTGAAATTTTCTATATTTTTTATGTCTCTGCCAGGTTTTGGTATCAGAATGATGATGGCCTCATAAAATGAGTTAGGGAGGATTCCCTCTTTTTCTATTGTTTGGAATAGTTTTAGAAGGAATGGTACCAGCTCCTCTTTGTACCTTTGGTAGAACTCAGCTGTGAATCTGTCTGTTCTTGGACTTTTTTTGGTTGATAGGCTGTTAATTGCTGCCTCAATTTCAGAACTTGTTATTGGTCTATTCAGGGATTCAACTTCCTCCTGGTTTAGTCTTGGGAGGTTGTACGTGTCCAGGAATTTATCCATTTCTTCTAGATGTTCTAGTTTACTTGCATAGAGGTGCTTATCATATTCTCTGATGGTAGTTTGTATTTCTGAGGGATCGGTAGTGATATCCCCCTTTCATTTTTTTTTTATTGTGTCTATTTGAGTCTTCACTTTTTTCTTCTTTATTAGTCTGGCTAGCAGTCTATCTATTTTGTTGATCTTTTCAAAAAACCAGCTCCTGGATGCATTGTTTTATTTTATTTTATTTTATTTTTTTTGGAGGGTTTTTCATGTCTCTCTCTCCTTCAGTTCTGCTCTGATCTTAGTTATTTCTTGTATGCTGCTAGCTTTTGAATTTGTTTCCTCTTGCTTCTCTAGTTCTTTTCATTGTGACATTGTGGTGTCAATTTTCGATCTTTTCTGCTTTCTCTTGTGAGCATGTAGTGCTATAAATTTCCCTCTACATTTATAGTAGAGTCAGCATACTCTGGTATGTTGAGTTTGTTATTACCCACTTTCTGAAGCCTACTTCTGTCGATTTGTCAAACTCATTCTCTGTCCAGTTTTGTTCCCTGGCTGGGGAGGAGTTGTGATCCTTTGGAGGAGAAGAAGCATTCTGGTTTTTGGAATTTTCAGCGTTTTTGTGCTGGTTTCTCCCCATCTTCATGGTTTTATTTACCTTTGGTCTTTGATGTTGGTGATCTTCAGATGGGGTGTCCAAGTGGACATCTTTTTTGTTGATGTGGATACTATTCTTGTCTGTTTGTTAGTTTTCTTTCTAAGAGTCAGGTACCTCTGCTGCAGGTCTGCTGGTGTTTGCTGGAGGTCCACTCCAGACCCTGTTTGCTTGGGTTTCACCAGCAGAGGCTGTAGAACAGCAAAGATTGCTGCCTGTTCCTGCCTCTGGAAGCTTCATTCCAGAGGGGCACCTGCCAGATGCCAGCCAGATCTCTCCTGTATGAGGTGTCTGGCAGCTCCTACTGGGAGGTGTCTTCCAGTCAGGAGACATGGGGGTCAGGGAGCCACTTGAGGAGGCAGTCTGTCCCTTATCAGAGCTCAAGTCCTGGGACTTATAGATAAAACTCCCATCTGTCTTTTTTTCAGAGATGCTCTGCCCAGAGAGGAGGAATCTAGATAGTCTAGCCACAGAGGTCCTGCTGAGCTGTGTTGGGCTCTGCCCACTTTGAACTTTCCAGCAGCTTTGTTTACACTGTGAAGGAAAAACCACCTACTCAAGCCTCAGCAATGTGGGTGCCTCTCCTCCCCCAAACTTGATTGTCCCAGGTTGACCTCAGACTGCTGTGCTGATAGCAAGAATTTCAAGCCAGTGGATCTTAGCTTGCTGTGCTCCATGGGGGTGGGACCCACCGAGTCAGAACACTTGGCTCCCTGGCTTCAGCCCCCTTCCAGGGGAGTGAAGGGTTCTGTCTCACTGGCATTCCAAGTGCCACCAGGGTATGGAAAAAAAAAAAAAAACTCTTGCTGCTAGCTTGGTATCTGCCCAAATGGCTGCCCAGTTTTGTGCTTGAAACCCAGGACCTTGGTACTATAGGCACTGGAGGGAATCTCCTGGTCTTCCAAGTTGCAAAGACCATGGGAAGAGCGTAGTATCTGGACTAGAATGTACCATTCTTCCCATTATAGTCTCTCACAGCTTCCCTTGGCTAGGGGAGAGAAATCCCCTGACTCCTGTGCTTCCCAGGTGAGGCGATGCTCCACTCCCCTTCAGCTCACCCTCTGTGGGCTGCACCCACTGTCCAACCTGTTCCAATGAGATGAACTGGGTACCTCAGTTGGAAATGCAGAAATTAATCCCCTTCCGCATTGATCTCCCTGGGAACTATTCCTATTCGGCCATCTTGCCACACAGAGTGCCAAATAATGCTTTGAAATTATCATCTTACTCCATTTCTCTGCTATAGAGGACAGTTTTTGTCATCTCATTCTGTTTAAATGTCTTCTTTTTCTTGGCTTCTGGAAGATTGCATCTGTCTCTGCTCCTCTTAGTTTTCTTGGGTTTTTTCTTCCTCTACATTCTAATATGGCCCACTGCCTTTCTCTCATTGCATACCATCCCGAGAATTCTTCCACTCTGATAGTTTCAACCAGTACCTTTATACATAGTCATACACCGGAGACATATAACTGATTCTGTCCTCACCTGACCTCCTCTTTAATATTTCCAAAGGACTTTGCCTTAAGATGAATATTAAAGAAAAAGTGAAACTATGATGTCAAACTCACGAAGTAGAGAGAGGGCACTCTAAGCAGGCAGCTGCAATATCATATGCAGAGGTACAGAAGTATGAAAGACCAGTAGAAATTGAGAGGGCTGTAATAAGTTCACTACTGCTGCAGGGTGAAATGGAATAGACGTGGTCAGGATGTGTGAAGAGATAAGAGGTGAGGCTAGGCAGATAGGCAGGAGTCAAGTGATGTGAAGGGTCTTATTAGCCAAGCAGATGGTTTCAAATTTTGTCCTCTGTATGGTAAGCCATTATGGGATTCTGAGAAAAGTAGTGTAATTGGCTCTAAGTTTTAGAAAAAAAAAAGTCTGAGACTAGAAGCAGGAGGCCAAGGAAGAAGCTGTGGTAATAATCTAAGTGAGAGATGATGATGGGGTGAACTTGGACAATGGACATGGTTTGGAGAGTAGGTACAATGGGTGTTTCTAAGGTGGAATCAGGAGAATTTGTTGACAAATCAACTAAAAGGGAGGGTAAAAAGGCGGAGTCTAGGATGATGAGTTTTCTGGTTTATGTAACTGGGTAGATGAAAAACAATTCAGCATGACGGATTATAGGAAGTGAAGTGCATTTATTGGAAAAAAATCATGCATTGATTCATCAGATAGACATTTAAGCATTTTCTACATGCTGGATATTATGCTAAGCCCCAGAATAATTTCTAATTTGGACATAACTTTGAGAAGCCTTCAAACATTGCGATGGAGATGTTTAGCAAACAGGTAGAGATAGTGATAGTCATCTAAAGCTCAGCAGACAGGTCTCCATTTTGTTGTTATTACTAATATTGCCACATATGTTCTTGTGTGTAAATTTTTTCCCAGATGCTTAATTATCTACAGTGTGCAGAAGATATTAGAGAAATGAGAATGGCTGAAATTTATAATCCCATGCCATGTCATTGATATTATTTTGTTTAATAGTATCCTATCAACTTTTGTTCTTATATGATTGACATAGTTTTCCAAAAGGAACAAATGTGCAACTGCATGATTGAGCAGTGTGATATAACTGATTTCTGAAAAATTGATACAGAATCAAAGTTTAAAAATCCTCTTCATAAGCACTTTTATTACTCTCAGAGAAATTTTCTACCTTCTACAATTTAACATTTTATTGTTCTTGGACTTAACATTTAGATCTGATTACTATTTATATATTATGATAGCATTATGAATAAGTATAATCCTTTTTGGAAGAGGGGAAAAATTTGGAACGTTGTAAATATATGTACCTTTAAACTCAGTAATTCGACTTTTTGAAAATTCAACTACTCTAAAATAATCTAAGCAATAGAAAAAGCTGTGTGCATGATAATGTTTATCACAGCTTTATTTGTAGCTTTTAAAGGAAAGGAAACAACCTTGGTGTCCATGGGAATAAATTATAGTTATTTTATGTGCAGCCATTAAAATTATGGTTGGAAAGTTATAGAGAGACATGAAAAGTATATATGATAGAATGTTAAAAGAGACAATTCAGGAGAAAATTTTAAATAGGCTATAATTATAATCATGGAAAAAATACACATGAAAAATAATGTAAGTATATTGCCAAAATGCTAATAGTTACATTTGGCTGGGGAAGTTATTGTTTGTTTGTTTGTTCCCAAATTATCTGCATATCGGAGGTTGATCATTTTCATTTTACCATGAATTACTTGTCCTTTCTCTAGTAAAATCACCCTGACTCAACAAAGGGAACTGCAGGTTCCTTCTCTGAGTTTATACGGTTTCAATGGGGTTGACTCCACTCCTGCCAGAGACAGCCCAAGCCAAGATCATTAAAAGCAATTAGACCCAATTCTAGGACTTTCATTGGAACTTTAGGAAAAGATGCAAGTTATTTCCACTGTGGATTGGTAAGAGGATAGAGTGGAAGCCTGGAGCTGTATGCAGCCACATAATTACAATGGGGGTACAATCTGTCTGTGAAAGGAGCCAAGACAGAGGAACACAAAGACAAGAGATGACAGCAAGGAGACTGGATTCTGAGAACATTGTTTGAGCCCCAGGACCTAACTGTGGCTGATGTGAAATTATCGTTGGAATGTTCAGGTATGTGAGCCTATAGCTTTATTTTGGCTTCAGTCTGTATTTTTTCTCCTTTAATTGCAACAAAAAGAGTATTAATTGATCAGATTATGTCACCTTTTTGTTATTTAAAAAAAGCATATGCATCATAAGCATTCCAAACCATCCTAAACACTCTGAAGTTTATACTCATTTCTTTTTTTTTTTTTTGAGACGGAGTTTCGCTCTTGTTACCCAGGCTGGAGTGCAATGGTGCGATCTTGGCTCACCGCAACCTCCGCCTCCTGGGTTCAGGCAATTCTCCTGCCTCAGCCTCCTCAGTAGCTGGGATTACAGGCATGCACCACCATGCCCAGCTAATTTTTTGTATTTTTAGTAAAGACGGGTTTCACCATGTTGACGAGGATGGTCTCGATCTCTTGACCTCGTGATCCACCCGCCTCGGCCTCCCAAAGTGCTGGGATTACAGGCGTGAGCCATATACTCATTTCTTGACCTGCACAAGAAGCATAGATGAAATATTGATTTTAACTTCAAGATTCCAGAAATTCCAGAAATCTTGACTCAGCCCAGTCACTTCGCCTTCATAAAGTTATTGAAGGTTTTAAGCAGAGGGAACAAAGTAATACAGAAGGACTTTATTGTTAATTGGGCTAGTATTTGATAATTACAGTAATACGTACTTTTTGTTTTGTCTCTCCAGAACCTGTCCCTTCTTCTGCTGACAGCATTCCCTACTTCTCTTTGGGAATTATTTCCTTACCCAGCTATGCCAGGGATGGGCAGATTATGTAAATGTGGTCATTCAGGACTCTTTTGAGATTTTCCAAATAGGAATTAAGGCAAAAGACTATTTTTCCTGAAGTCGAAGCAGAAAGATGCCAGTGCCCATGACTCCAGCCTTCTAGACGATGCTGGTCTGAGAGAATGAAGCCCTCTTGCTGAGGAAAGCAGAGGCATGATATAAAGTCAAAATGGTAAATAATTCAATTCTAGTAAGTCTCCAAAAATAGCTATATTCCCATCCTTGGCATTATTTGATTATATGAGCCAATAAAATTTCCCCCATTCACGAAGGTACTTCCCACTAGATTTGTTCACTTGCATCTGAGTGTCCTAGCTAAATATATGTCTAATCCAGTGCCCTGGTAAACCTAGGAAGGGACATGTAGCCTAACCTAAAGGTCACTTTAGATCTATTCTTCCCTAAACCTATAGATGTTGGGACCTTGCCACTTTCTAGTCAGTGGTATGTCGTTGGAGTTAAAGCCAAGGATTTTTACTTTGTGTATCAATGAGGAAGATAAAAGATACTGCAAGAAGGCAAGGCATGGTTTGAAGCAGGAAGTTCTAAATCAGCTTACCTACTTAAGTGAGAAGGAGTAACAGAGAGAACAAGATGGCCAGTCATCTGTTAGGAGGCATCTCCTTAGCTGTAAAGAAAAAGGAAATAAAAGAGAGAATATCTACATGGCACTGAAAAGTGAAGGAAGCAACCATTAGGAAATGTGGTTCAATCAATGACTTGAAACTCAACTGGATTAGCAATTTCTCTCCCTTGGAAAGGGGAGAAGATCAAAAATATGGTGGAAGGAAAAACAAGAGTTGAGAATGGGACAGAAGTTGCATGTTGGTTAAGTACTAGGAGAGTTTTACAAAGATATACGACCATTCCAGTTTTTTTTAAAACAAAAGGAATCCTTGCCAAAATATTCAATCATCAAAGACAAAATATGGAAGTATATTATTTATGATTTCTCATTGATTTTACACTTCTCAAATGAACAGCCAAGTTTGAAGCTCTAAGGAAAAGAAAACTTCACATAAGACCTGGCTAGCCAGGTATGTATATTGAAATTCAATCTTTTCATAATAAAAATCAATAATAATGATTCTTTTTTCTAATATGAATCAAAATGCACAAAATTTTAGTTGTCATCAGCAGTGTTATATAAATTAGCAAATGCAAGAAAAATATGAAAATGTTATTAATATTTATAAATTTAGAGATGCTATTTATATCATATTCCTTTGAATTTGATGGTAATATATAAGAGTTAGTGAGTTAGTGAGTTAATGTGCACTAACAGCTTTGAACATGAAATACATTTACTTCAAAGTCAAAGCAATTTTTTAAAAGGATGAACTAGTTTTGCAAATGTACATGCAAATTTTAGAGGGATCTGATGTCTTGGTACATGATTCAGTTATTGGAAAACTTCTAAGTATGTTTGAAACAACTTGGGTATATAAATCTATTTTTTCAACTCTAAATTTTATGAAATCTGACTATAAGCATTTATGATGAAAATTTAGCATCTGCACTGAGATGTGCTATAAATGTAAAATATATACCAGATTTCAAAGACAGTATGACAAAAAGAATGGAAAATATTACAATATTAGCCCTGAATTTCTCAAGGGTTCATTTGGAAATTATTTAACCAATGAGCCTTCACTGGAAAAAAATGATGAACATGGAGGAAATATTCATGAAGTAACATATAGAAAAACATTCTCACTAATAATCAAAAAGATGCACAGTAAAACAGTGATGATTACTCTTTCTTGGATCTTCAAGTCAGCTGTGTATATACCCTAAATATTCATGTTCTAGTTTATAAGCATGAGCCACTGATTCCAGCTTTAGTTCAGGTGAGTTGCCTGGGAATTCACAGCTCTTTTTTTTTTCTTGTCTGGAAGTCTTTACCAGAGCCATTAGGCAAAAGAAAGAAACAAGATATCCAGATAGAAAAGGAAAAGGTGAAATTGTCACTGTTTCTTGATGACATTTTCTTATATATAGAAAAATTCAAAAACTTAATAAAAATCTATTGAAACTAATAAATAGTTTCAATAAAGTTGCAGCATAAAAGATCAACACACACAAATCAGCATTTCTATACATTAACAACAATCTATCTGAAAAAGAAATCAAGAGAACAATCCCATTTACAATAGCCACCAAAAACAAAAAACAAACAAACAAAAAAGCTTAGGAATAAATTTAACCCAGGAGAAGGGCCTATACACTGTAAACTATAAAATGTTGATCAAAAAATTGAAGACACAAATGGAAATATACCCCTTCCAATCACTTCATAGATTGGAAGAATTAATGTTGTTAAAATGTCCATACTACCCAAAGCAATCTACAGATTGATAAGCAATCCCTATCAAAATTGTCACTTTTTTATAGAATAGAAAAGATAGTCTGAAACTGGTATGGAACCAGAAAAATTTTGAATAGTCAATGCAATCACTAACAAAAAGAACAAAGCTGGAGGTAACACAATACCTGATTTTAAACTATACTACAAAGGTATGGTAATTTAAACAGGTTGGTGCTACCAAAAAAATATACATATTGACCAATAGAACAGAATAGAAACCCAAGAAATGGCTGCATGTATGTAAGGTCAATTGGTTTTCAGAAAAAAAAAAAAAGTCAAGAATACACAATGAGAAAAGGATAGTCCCTTCAATAAAATATTCTTGTAAAAACCTGGCATCTACATACAGAATCATTAAATAAGACCCTTACATTATATGCAAAAATCAACTCAAAATGGATTAAAGACTTAAATGTAAGACTTGCAATTATAAAATTACTGCAGGTTGAGTATTCCTTATTCAAAATGCTTGGGACTGGAAGTGTTTGGTATTTTATTTTTATTCTGGACTATTTGCATTATATTTAATGGTTGAGCATCCCTAACCCAAAAATCCAAAATCCAAAATACTCCAATGAGAGTTTACTTTAAGCATCATGCCAAAACTAAAAAAGTTTCAGATTTTGGAGCATTTCAAATTTCAGATTTTTAGATTAGGGATACTAAATTTATAGAATAAAATATAAGGGAAGAACTACATAACATTCATCTGGGAAATAATTTTTTGGAATTTTTTTAACCACCGAAGCTCAGGCAACAAAACCAACAATAGACAAATGGGAACATATCAAGCTAAAAAGCTTCTTCACAGCAACAAAAACATTTAGCAGTGTAAAGAGACAACCTACGGATTGGGAGAATATATTTGCAAGCCATATATCAAATAAGGGGTTAATATCCAAAATATATAAGGAACTCAATAGCAAGAAAACAAAACAAAACAAAACAAACAACTAAAAATGGGCAAGGGATCTGAATAGACATTTCTCAAAAGAAGATATATAAATGGCCAACAGATATATGAAAAAATGCTCAACATTGCTCATCATTAGGAAAATTCAACTTAAAATCTCCATATCATCACACACCTGTCAGAATGGCTATTATCTAAAAGCTGAAAGAGAGCAAGTGTTAGGAAGGTTTGTAGAAAAAAGGGTCACCCTTGTATACAACTGGTAGAAATGTAAATTAGTACAGTCTTTTTGGAAAACTGTATGAAGTTTCCTTAAAAATCTAAAAATATAATTACCATATAATCTAGCAATTCCACCTCTGGGTATTGATTCAAAATATTTGAAATCAGTTTGTCAGAAACATGTCTGCACTCCCATGTTCCTTGTACTACTATTCAAAATAGCCAAGTTATAGAATTAATCTAGATGTTCATCAGCAGATAAATGGATTAACAAAAAATGATGTATATATATATATATATATATATATTTATATATATACAGTGGAATACATTTCAGCCTTAAAAAAAAGATTCTGTCATTTGTGACAATTTAGAATTGGAAAATAGAATATAATTCTGTCATTTGTGACAATATGGAATTGGGAAACATGCTAAGTGAAATAAGCAGGCACAGAAAAATGAATACTGCATGTTCCCACTTACGTGTAGAATCAAAACAACTGAATTCATAGTAGCAGAGAATACAATGGCGGTTACAGAGGCTGAGGGGTGAGGAGAATGTGGAGCTGATGATCAAAGAGCAGAAAATCTCACGTGAAAAAAACAATATTTTTAAGTGCTATTGTAGAGTATGATAAATATTATTTAATAATAGTGTATTCTACATTTCAAAACTGCTGAGTAAATTTCAAATGTTCTCACCAAGAAAATATTTGAGGTGATATGTTAATAAGCATGATTTAATTATTGCACATTATATTCATGAATCATAATATCACATTGTACCCCAATATATATGCATTTGTAAATAGTTAATTTTAAAAAAATTAAAAAGAAAGATACTTTAGGTTTGAGATGAACCTATAGTGGGCTCCCCTCCCCACCCCACAGAAAGAAACTAGATATTTGTCTACTAATAAATGAGGAAAACTGCATGTTTATAGGGAAGTGAGGTTGGCATGTTACTGTTACGAAATCTGCTGGGTGTCTTGGATAGCATCTTGCTGGAGAAAGGACTTCTAGTCAAGTTTTAGACCTAATTCTGCTCCTAAGATACTTTGCCCTGGAAAAATCACTGATGTCCCTAAGTCTCTTTTCTATAATTTGAAAATTGGTCAATAAAATTCTGAGCTTCAGAGTCCCTTTCAGGTCTAGCATCTTAAAATTATGTAATTTGTGAATTACAATAATTTCAGAAAACATAAGTACTTTTCCTCCATATGGGGCCAACATCCATAATTCTCAAACACTATTATTAAAGAAGATAAATTAGGAAAAAAAAACAGATTACATGGCTATTTTAAGGGTCTATTAGCATAACTTCATGAGGCATTTTGGTAAGTGAACTTGTATAGTTCTGCAGCTTTAACTTCAAGAAAGTTTTCAGACCAAGCTGTATCAGCCTTGGAAAGAAGGGGTGGCTGGAGGAGAAAATGAGTACCATGTCTAAGCCTCTGTACACTGCACTGAACTCAGAAGTGACATTATACTTTGGGGCAGAGATTGATGAGATGCACCTGACTCAGTTGAAGGCATATCCTGATTAGTCTAAGGGCAGAATTACTGGAGGGGATTAATCAAGCTTCATGTGACCTTCACCCACTTGGATTTAGCAACATCTGTGCTTCCTTACCCTCTTCTCCATCAGAATCGGGGATGGGTTTCTAGAAACTTGTCCCTGCATGTTTGCTCTAAAAAATAATGCTGAGTTCTGTGTCCTTCATTTGTGTCCTTTAGAGAATTGAACTTTGTTTGAAAAACCCAGGAAAGACTATGTCAGATATTTCTAATAGTCTGAAACCAGTAATTGAACTTAATAGTACAGTGGTTAAGTAAAAATGAAGGAATCTGGCTGGGTGGCTCACACTTGTAATCTCAGCACTTTGGGAGGCTGAGGCGGGCTGATCATGAGGTCAGGAGTTCGAGACCAGCCTGGCCAATATGGTGAAACCCTGTCTCTACTAAATATACAAAAATTAGCCAGTGTGGTAGCATGCACCTGTAGTCCCAGCTACTTGGGAGGCTGAGGCAGAAGAATCACTTGAACCCAGGAGGCGGAGGTTGCAGTGAGCCAAGATCACGCCACTGCCCTCCAGTTTGGATGACAGAGACTTTGTCTCAAAAAAAAAAAAAATCCAATAATTTATTTATTCTTGGTCTAGTATAGAAACAAAGCATATGTTGAGGCAACCAAGAATTGAGTAGCGAATGAAACATTAGAATTTCCTGTGCGAACAACTACTACATGAAATGAAACTGGGCCTCCAAAGCTTTATCTTAAGGACAGTAAGAAATAACCAACAGTAAATCCCATACATTCAGAAGAGCCACCAGGAGGCAGCAGATCTCATTGACTAGGGGAAGCACTGACCTACAGTAGATATGAAGTAATATTTCTTTACTAAGTCTTATTTTTTTCTCTTCAATTATGTGAATTGAATCAATCTACTTCATGAGTTTCTTTACTTCGCAACTTTTGAAGGATATTCTCCCTGCAGGTGAAATTTTAGGAGGAAAGTTTTGTGGGAGTTTTTTTTAGCACGTTACACATGTTATTCCTTTATCTTGAGTCCTCCATTGTTTTTTGTGTTGTGTTTTCGTTTGTTTTTGTTTTTGACATAGGGTCTTACTCTTGCCCAGGCTGGAGTGCAGTGGTATGATCTTCTCTCACTACAACCTTGGCCTCCTGGGCTCAAGCAATTCTCCCACCTGAACCTCTCAAGTAGCTGGGACTATAGGCATGTACCACAATGTCCAGCTAGTTTTGTATTTTTTTCAGAATAGGTTTCACTATGTTGCCCAGGCTGGTTTTGAACTCCTGGGCTCAAGTAATCCACCTCCCTTGGCATCTGAAATTGCTGGGAGTACAGATGTGAGCCACCACACCTGGCCAGGTCCTCCATTGTTTCTGATGAAAAATCAACTGCCATTCTTCTTCTTATTCCTTTTTATGTATTGTGACTATATTTTTCAGGGTATTTTAAAGACTTGTTTGTTTTTAAAAAGGTTTGATCTGCAGTAGTTTGACTATAACGTGCCTATGCATGGTTTTCCTTGTGTTTGTCTTGCTCAGGATTGTTGAAATTTTGGATCTTAGGTTGATTTGTTTTTAAGAATTTAGAAAAATATTTGCTATTATATTTAAAAAAATTTTTTTTGCTCCGGTCTATCTCTTCTCTCTTTTCTCTTCAATTATATGTATATATTACTTTATATTGTTCCATATATCTCTGGGATTATTTTTATTTTATTGTTTTTTTCTCTCTGTAATTCAATTTGAATAGTTTCTATTTACTTGTTTCAGTAAATAATCTTTTCTTTTACAGTATTCAATCTGCTATTAATCCCTTCAAGTACCTATTTCTTTTCGGATGTTGTACTGTGAATTCTATAGTTTCCTTTTGATTTTGTTATAGATTCCATTTTTCTGCTGATATTTCCCCATCTGCTCACTTATTACATCTATAGTTTTCTTGAAAACCTTGAGTAAATTTATAATAGTTGTTTTAAAATATTTTCCTACTAATTTAAAAATCTATGTCATCTTGAATCTTTTCATTTATGTGTGTGTTTGTGTGTGTGTGTGTGTGTAATTAACACTATTTTTGCTATTCTGGTGTCTACTGTTTTTTTTTAGTCATTCATTAGATGCATCAATTGCTATGTTAAAGAAAGTCTGGATTATGCCATTTCCTTTAGAAGATACTGATTTTTGTTCCAGCAAGTATTTAATTTACTAGTGAATCATTTTAATCTTGGGGAGACTTGGCTTTAGGCTTCATTAGAACAAGTCTAGGATAGCCCTCACTCTATGCTACAGTCTTTGGTTCTAAAGAGTGGCCTTTCTAGAATTCAATTGTGTACATTGAGTGTTCAGCAAAGTCTTTCCACTTGGGCTGGGAGGAATCCCAACATCTCCCAGTTTCATGCAAGCTCTTGCATTTTCATCCAGCCAGTGCCTCCCAAACCCCCATCCCTACCTGCAGTGATTCCATGCCATGTCCTTGTGGAGTCTTGCTACATATTTGTCCAACTTAGTTTTCACCCCAAAAAAACAAGAAGACCTGTACACATATTTCTGGGGCTGGTTGTCTATAGACCTCCTACCTCATTAGTACCACAAATTTGAGCTATCCCAGCATTACCAACCTCTAGTCTGTGTTTTCTCCATCCAGCATGATAACTGCCTTTTGTGTTGTCTCCAAGCAGAACCTAGGGTGAATGTTGAGCTCACCTGTGTTTTTCTTTTCTCAAGGGTTACTACCTTGTGCTATCTCTTATCCAATGTCAAAAATTGTTGTTTTATATATTTATACATTTTTAGAATTACTTATCTGGAAAGTAACTCCAAAACTCATTATCCATCATGGCCAGAGCCATTATATTATGCATCTCTCTAAATCTATCTCATTTATGCCTTGTGTCTTCTATTAAAAGCAAATGGCTTTGATACTAGATGTTGTCTTGATACAAGACTGTGCTCATCAGGTAGAAACCTGGAAAAAAAATTCATCTTCAGTTCATCTCTAATTCTTTTAATTTTTAAATTTACATATAGATATTCAAACTGATCAAAATTTTTTGCCCTTACATACTTGAGTGGAGTTGGCATTTAATTGTAGAGTTTATTATAATGATTCTCAATGACTTCAGTAGAGGTTTTTGTTTTGTTTTAAATTATTTTGTTTGTCCTAGAATATTATGTGGGCACTTACTAGAAATAAGTAAACCACAGCCCAGGGCTTCAAAAACTTTTTGCTAGTTTTGATGAAATAAAAACTAACCTGTGTATCTTTTTATTTTTTATCATTTTTGGAATTTCAGTGGGTTTTTCTGGAACATTTTATTTGAGGGAATGGACAAGTTCTTTAGTGGTGATTTCTGAGATTTTGGGGCCTCATTGCTTGAGTAGTGTACACTGTAGTCTTTTATCTCTCACCCCACTCTCACCCTTCTCCCCAAGTCACCAAGTTCATTGTGTTATTCTTATGCCTTTGCATCATCATAGCTTAGCTCCTCCTTATAAGTGAAAACATACGATGTTTGTGAGTTACTTCACTTAGAATAATGGCCTCTACTTCTATACAGGTTGCTGCAAATGCTGTCATTTTATCCCTTTTGGCTCAGCAGTATTCCATGGTGTGTGTGTGTGTGTCTGTGTATACACAGACATTATGTAGGCATTTAAGCATATGAACTTTGCATTTCTCTAAGTGTGTCCTTCATTTCTAGAAGTTGTGATTAGTTTTTATTTATGCTATCTCTCTGGAGATTTTTCTGTCCATATCCTGTAACATTTAACAAATTTCCTTAGGTTGGTTTTCACCTTTCTCTGGTGCTTCATTGAGTAGCCTAATAATTGGCCTTCTGAATTCTTTTACTGCCAATTCAGAGATATCTTCTTGGTTTGCATCCATTGCTGGTGAGCTAGTGTGATCTTTTGGGAGTGTTAAATAACTTTGTTTTGTCATATTACCAAAATTGTTTATCTGTTGTTTTTCTCATTTGGGTAGACTTTGTCAGAGGGAAGATCTGGGACTCAAGGGCTGTGCTTTGGATTCTTTTGTCCCACAGGATGCTTCCTTGATGTGATACCCTCCCCGTTCTGCTAGGGATGGGGTTTCCTGAAAGCTAAAGTGCAGTGATTGTTATTCTTCTTTGGGATCTAGCCACTCAGTGGGTCTACTGGGCTCTGGGCTCGTACTGTGGAGTGCCTGCAAAGAGTCCTGTAATGTGATCCAGCCATGGAAACCAGCACCTGCTCTGGTGGTGGTAGCAGGGGAATGAGGTGAACTCTGTGTGGGACTTTGGTTGTAGTTTTGTTTCGTGCTCTGATTTTCTCAAATGCTGGTTATGCTGGCAGTAAAGTTGTCACGTGGGCAGACTCAGGATCTCTGGTTAGTCAGAATGTTACAGGCAGTGGAGTTAGCTGTTATTTTCCCCTTTCTTGGGGCAGGGTTGTTCTTTTATGAGTTGTTGTAATGCTTTGTGTTGGCTGGCCTCCAGCTAGGAGGTGGCACTTTCAGGAGATCATTCACTAAGTTATTATAGAAAGGATATAAGCTTGCCCTAGGATTGCCTAGATAAATACTAGGGTTTCTCAGGTGGTGGGTAGTACCATAGAGCTCCCACTAAAGTGTTGCTTTTTTTGGCCTGCCACACCCCTTTCCTGTGTTCACAAAAATATTTCAGCTGGCAGAGTGATATAAGCTGCTGAGCATTGGGGGATACAAGTGGCCGAGTGTCAAGCAGAAAACCAGCAACTGTGCATCTGAGACTAAGTAATCATGGCGAACTTCAGATGGTGTGGCTTCAGGGAAAGGCCACCTTCTTCCTGCACCACCTCCTTTCCAATTCCAATTTATTGCCCAGTAAAATCCTCCCTGCATACTACCCTTCAATTCAAGACCTGATTCTTCCTGGACACCAGACAAGAACTCGGGTGCCAAGAGAGCAGGGGCTTGGACACTGCTGCGAGGCCTGCACGGAGCCTGCTCCTGCCAGACAGAAGTAATGGGCCAGTTCCATTATTTGTTCCCTCTGGTTCCTGCACCCACTTGCCTACACACTCCCTCTTGCAAAGAGTGCCCAGTGGCAGGCTGAGTGAAACCCACCCTTGAAGGGGGTCAAGGTCAAGGGAATAATCCCGTCTCAATATTTTTTGATGTATCTTTTTAAAAAGGTTAGTCTATGAAATAAACTTTTCATCTACTGATACCTGGATTCATTTGTTTCATTTATTTTAATTTTCAATACTCACTATAGATAATTTTTTTAAAAAATTTTCTTGACTGGAGTCAGAAAAAATGTCAGAGGAAACCCTTATGGGTTCAAAATTCAGATTCTGCTGCTCAGGCCACAACTCTAGGTTGCTCTGAGGGACGCTAAAACAATTACTAATGAAATTCTACACATGCTTTATATAAAGGAATCTATAAGATGGGTAAGATTTTAATCACCAAGGGACAATAAAGGAGTAATGGGTTAAAACCATACAAGCTATATAATCTTAACCCAATAGCAAAATGGGCAAGGAACGTGAATACACAGTTCACAGAAGGGAAAACTAAGTATCAGTAAACATATGAAAAGGAGCTCAAAATCATTAGTCATCCAGAACATTAAAATCATAATGAAGTACCACTGTACATCTGCTAAAATGACTATAATGAAAAAGATATACAATAATGAGTGTTGGTGAAGACAGAAAATACTTGAAATTCTCATATTCTGTAGGGGCATAAACAAGTACAACTACTTTGGAAAACTAATAGCATTCACTAAATTTGAATGAGGCAAACCCTATGCCTAGCAATTTCACTCCTATATATAGCATACAAAAACATATACACATGTAGACAAAAATATTAATATAAAAATGTTCCTGTCACATTGTTCATTATAGCCCTAAACTGGGAACAACCAAAATGCCCATTAACAGTAAAATGGATAGTGGTATTTTTATGCTATCAAGCTATGATAAATAATGAACTACTGCTATATGTAACAATATGAATAAATATCATAAACATGATATTGGTCAAAATTATCCATACACTAAAGAATACATGTTGTATGATTCCATTTATATAAAATTTTTAAAAATGCAAAAACTAATCTATGAAATATCATTACAGTGCTACCATTGAGGACAGGGGTAAAGATTAGAAAGGAGTATGAGGGAGGTTTCTTGGGTATTTATAATACTCTGTTTCCTGATACGGGAGGTAGGTAGATGAGCATGTGTACTTTGTAGAAATCCATCAAGTTATACACAGATGGTTTGATAACCTTAAGAAACGTTCTTAAACTGGAGTTACATCCACAGCAAATGATAAGTTACATTGATGGAATGAAATACTATTACCTGTAACTATTCCTGAAATTTCATTTGTATAGAATTTCCACATTCTGAGACTAAGATAAGATTTGGGCAAAATTTAGAGAGACTGGTGCAAGTAGAGAGAAAGGTATGAGAAAAACATAAAGGTCAGCAAGTGCAGATTATGTTCAGTGACTAGTGAGAGATGCAGCATCATGGGAAAGGTAGCTGAGAAGGGAATCCGGGGCTGGACCCAGGAAGGTCTTAAATACTAGACAGGGTTTGCTTTTAATCTCATAGAGTCAATATGAGTTTTGAAGAGGATAGTAACATTCCTTTCCCTCAGTGCTTCTACTTTTAATAGGATGAGGCATGGGGTGGGTATCTGAACTTATTCAGAAATATTTTTGTCCTAGACATGCATATATGTGAATATGTATAAAATGATTTCATCTCCATAACAATTCAAAGGAGTGGGCTATTCCTACTTCACAAATGAGGAAATTGATATCTAGACAGGCAAGTAACAGCTGAGGATGACAGGAGTAGACTTCCACCAACAGAGGGACCTCAGGAAACAGAGCACAGAGAGATTCAGCAATTGTCTTCTCCATTGGTGGTGGGAGGTGGTGAGCAGAAAAAGAAAGAAAGTCTCAGTAGCATTCTGGGAAAGCCACCCTTGAAGGCAACTGGCTGGCATGGTTCCCATAGTAATAGATACAAGCCCCTGCCCCAAAAGACCCAATTTGATGATTTCGTTCAAGCTGTGGAGCCAGAGCCACTCAATTCTGTGTCAGCTCAGGGCACTGCCTCTAGAAAAGTACTTTTTATTTTAGCAAGTCATTATTAATGCTTCTTCCCTCTTGTTTCAGAAATGTTCTCCTGCTCAGTGATGTGCTGGGTGAATGAGTATTTTTTGAAATTTTCCATCTCCTTCATAGCCTTCAGATTTGGCTCATGTGAAAGAAAGCCGAGAAGGTGGAAAATTTCCCTTACCCATACTGATCTCTCTATTGCCAATTGTATCTATATATGTGAATCTAAGGCATGCCATTTTCTCATTAAATGCCCAACAGTAGTTTTGGTGTCAGATAGTAGTTTTAGTTTAATTCTCAGACCCATCCATTCCTAGTTCTGTGATTTGAAACTAGTTAACAAACCCGCTAGAGTCTGTTTTCTTATCGGCGTCGGGATGTGATGCTAGTACTTACTTCATAATGAGAAAATGGATGTAAAGTGCTTAACACACAGCCCAAAGCCAAATAAATTATTAATCCGATATGGAAATGTGTTTTCTGGGCTGTTACTTAATGGAAAATTTCTTAGTAATCTTTAACATTGACTATCCAAAGGAATTGGTAAATGTAGTGTTTCAATTAATTGACTATTACCAGTAACTGAGTTGATACACACACACATATAAAACCAATACATAAAATCAATAATACTTAGGGAATAAGATTCACAATTGTATTCTAAGGGCAATATTGTTGTAAAGCTCTTAAAACCTAGGATTTGAATTCAGTTGGCTAACTTTAGAGTCCCTACATTAAGATATAAACAGAGACAGGTTCTGCATGTACCCATTTAAAAAATACAGAACTGAGGTATGCCTTTTTATCTATGATCTTATTGCACCTGAAAACATGGCCCTTCATTGTATAGCAATGAGAAAGTTACTTGAATTCTCAAGATTCATTTTCCTTGTCTATAAAATGGAGATAATCATAATACCTCCCTCATGGAATTGTTGTGAAGTTTAAATGACACAGTCAATTGTTAAAAACTTATCATTAGGCTGGGTCCAGAGTGTCTCACACCTGTAATCCCAGTGCTTTGGGAGGCCAAGGCAGGTGGATCACTCGAAGTCAGGAGTTTGAAACCAGCCTGGTCAACATGGTGAAACCTCGTCTCTACTAAAAATACAAAAATTAGCCTGGTGTGGTAGCACACACCTGTAGTCCCAGCTACTCTGGAAGGCTGAGGCAGGGGAATTGCCTGAACTTGGGAGACAGAGATTGCCGTGAGCCGAAATTGCACCACTGCACTCCAGCCTGGGCAACAAGAAAGACTGCGTCTGGAAAAAAAAAAAAAAGAAAGAAACTAAAAGAAAGCTTATCATATAGTATGTACTCATTAGTATAGTGGATTAGCTTTGTACTCCATCTGGACGCTCTTTATAGACCTCTTGTATCCCCTAGTTGCTGTTGTTTGTGTTGGCTGCTGATAATTCACAGCTGCCTCTCCATTAGGATCTAGCCTTCAGCCAAACAGAAGCCTCCTTTCCTGGGAAGAAACACCCCCACCTCCCAGGGCAGCCAATTGCAACAGACACAGTGGTACAAAAGGCTGCCCACCGAGCCTTCTACCTGCTACCTCAAAGTGGGCTTGATGTGTGGTGTAGCTTGAGCTTTCCTGTAGAATTGAACTAAAACTAGACTTCAGCAGTGACCTTAGTCTTGTTTAAGTTTTCTACTCCTCTCCTGCTTCCTTCAACTCGTCTTATCCTGGGAACCCAAGCAAATATAAGAATTTTCATCTCGGTCCTCACTGCTTAGGAACCCAACTCCAGACAACCGACGTTGGAGATGGATTCTAGAGTTAATCCGCTTGCTGGCTGGATGGCAACAAGGACCCCACTGGTGGAGGTAGGTGGAGAATTAATAATCCCTGGTATGCTATACAGTGTGATGGCTAAGATTTCTTTTGTAATGAGCTGGTGTGAGTTTGGGTGGAATGTATGGTGCAGTGTCTCGGGCATTTGAGAAATGAAGTAAAATAGTTATAAGTTCTTCGGAGTTGATTGAGTAGTTGAAGAGAGAAAATTACAGGCTCAGATAAATCAGTCAAGATTTTAAGGCAAAGCGTGAGAGTAGCTTGAACTCCTGCAGCTGGGTTGGGGTGCGGACGCAGGACTTGATTGCAATAGTGCAAAACTCTGAGAAGGCAGAGCTCTCAGGTGAGGCAAATCTCTTAAGCTAAAGTTATGATCTTAATAGGAAAAGTGTGTGATTGTGACACTTGGAATACAGAGCTCTCTGCATATATGCACTTTGAACTTTAATTTCCCCTGAACCCTCTGTTCCTGAAGAAGTGGCCTATTCTCCATTGTTGAAGATTTTTCCTTGTTCCCCACCTTCCTTGAAGACTATAAAGAGGCTTCAAATAAGGCTTTACAAGACAATGAAGGGTCCTCTTCAGGATATGTCCCCACTTCCCCTCTTAGCCACCTGATGCATAACTAGCATCAAATCTCAGTTCAATCAGAAAAGTGCTGGGCCCTTAAAGGGAGATGATATTATATGTTAAGGCACCTTAGAACCTAGAGAAAACTTAAGCAGAAGCTGGAGAGTATGTCCAAGAGAGGACCCTAGGAGTGCCTAACCACAGGGAACAGAATATGTTCGTTAAGGGAAAGCTTGGGGATTTGAGGCACTCAACCACTGCCATCAGCTAATTCCATAGCAAGGACTTAGGAGGTGACTCAAATTGATGCTAGAAAAGATTCTGGAAGATTGAAAAACAACAATGACGCAAAGTAAAAATGCAGGAACTTTTTTGACAAATGATGGAGACAGTATCGGAAATTTCAGAGAAGTGGGTATGCTGGATTATATCTGCTAAGTAAGACAACAAAACCACTAGATGATCAAATCCTCAAGAGGACCCACAGGGCAATCCATTTAGAACGAAATGCGCTGGTGAGGGGGCTTCAGCATCATCGAAAACCTCAGCAGTAGCTGTCTTTCGTAAGCCGGTTCTGGTGGCCGGGCACGTGGTTACAGAATTAGGTCTCTAATAACAACGGGGATGATAGGAGGCTGGAGAAACAAAAGCCAGGTGGCAGCACTTAACTGTCAGAAGCAAGATGGGTGTAATAACCATAATGGGCAGCAGGCTTAGAATGGCAGCCAGAGAGGCCTCATCAGTAGATACCAAAGGAGATGGCTAGAACACGGTGTTCCTAGGGACAAAATAAATGGACAGCTAAAAAGGGTACTGCTTATTATATATAATCAAAAGAATGGTCAGGTTGAAGGCTGAAGTCAGCCACTCCTGTAGAAAATCATCTCCTGATCCGTTTTCGGCCCTCTGGTTAGAACGCACTGACTGAAGGAGAGGACAGGTGCCTATGAGGAAGGACTCTGCAACCACCATGGCAAGTGTATACGGTAGTTGTTTCTCCAGTCTTCCCCCCAAAAAATCTTTGGCCATTTACCCAGATCTTTCTAGAGCCATTAGATACATATTTTGGGTTGATGCTGATACCCAGGGGGGCTCAGAGCACCAATGTGGTGCCCTAGAGTAGGGGTATGTTCGCGGCTCAGACACCAAATGGAATCTTGGCCCAGATCCACTTCACAGTGGATCCAATGGGTCACAGTCCCACACTGTGCTCATTTTCCTGCTTCCCAGCTTGGTAATTAGAAGAGACATATTTAGCATTTGGTGGAAGCCTCACATTCATTCCCTGATGTGTACAGTAAGAAGCCCTGTAGTAGATTAAGTGGAAACCCCTGAAACTTCACACCACCTGCTCCCTCTCTGCCCACACCAAGATTTAAAAAAAAATTTGTATCCCCAAAGGAATGGCAGAGATTAGCACTGCCATGAGATCCAAAGGATGCAGGTATGAATGTCTCCACTGCATTCCCCTTTAATTCATCGGTTTGGTCCCTGCAAAGCAGATTAATTATGAACAATGCTATTGGATTATTAAATATGAAACCAAATAGTAATCCTAATTGCAACTGCTGTGGGGGATGTGGTATCATTATTTACCATAAACTTATGACAAAGTTCTCTTCCCCAAGAGTTCCTATGCCTTTCATAAGCTCCTACCAAAATGTGTAAATTTGTTAACTGGAATAATTATTTGAATACCCCACTTAATAGTAGAAATTTAAAGTGATTTACTAGCTACTTATATTCTCACTCTACAACCAAAAATGCAGACACTCGACCCATTTCAAGAAATTAACTCTATATCTAATTGGCCTATTTAAAAATCCCCAAGTTCACGAATTCATGAATGTCTTTCATAGCAAATCTTGTTTTTAAATGGTTTAAAATTGATACCTTACAAACAATAAGTATGACTCACAGTTGGGGATAAAAACAGATTTAAGCTTCGTGGAGAAATGTGGGAAACCAGAAACTTCCTCCTGTCCTGACTGGAAAGTATAATCTCTCTTCCCTCTAAGAGCTTGTTTCCTGACTGGTTCCTCCTGCATCCAGCTTTAGGAGAAGACTGAGAGGGAGCACAGTCTCTGCACAGAGAGAGGGAAACTCTAATCTGAATTACACCAAATCTTCGAGAATCTACTCCTCTCCCTCATGTTCACACAGATCCTTAAACTTCTCTCAAACCTTCCAGCGACATATCACCAGGAGGAAAAGAAATGGAGCAGGGGGTAGCTCCACTGCTGCATGGGATTTTTACTCGCCCCAAAATGGCCACCAAAGGCCAGCAGCCCAGAGCAGAAGCAATCTGAAAAGAGGTTAATCTCAGCCACTCTCCATGGCTTTACTCTTCTTTAATTGTGTCAAGTCCTTTCCTGTGACTGAGGAGTCAGTCTTATTCTCACAGCTACCTTCCTGCAGGCCCCAAGAACAAACATGTAGCCTTTTGTTTAAAAGGTTGTAGTGTTCTTTACTACACGGTCACAGACTTGGAAGAAGTTAGGAATTGATGAAGTTCTTGTCATCATTCCTTTTCCATGTCCTAGGCTCCTTGCCTAGATGATAGCAGAAACCCCACTGATCTCCTGTAGGCTTAACTTTTACAGAGTACTTGTCTTATTTCTCTACTTCTTTATATCCCAATCTTCCCTCGGTCTTATGGATCTTTCCGCACCAGTTCCTTCTTCCCTACGTGGGTGTGTTGTATTATTGGCCCCAATTCTTTGCCATTCTCTGCATTCATGTCCTTGTCATGGCCTCATTGTGAGTAGGGCTTGACCTTGGGCTTAGTCTTGTTGCTTACTTTGCATTTCCATTTGCTGTCTTGCACTTTCACCATTTGCCATGGGAAGGACATGCCCAGGGTAGAGAGGATGAGACTCATGTGGTACAGATCTGCTCTCACCACTGGCAGCTTAAAGCAGACCTCCCCTCCCCTCACCCTGCCAGCTGATCTGTAGAGCTATAGTGAGAAGCAGAGCTCAGCCCAGATCTGCTGAACCCCAGTTGGCAAACAGAATGTGAACATTTCTTACTCTTTTTTTAAAAAATTATTATTATTTTTTAATTGCATTTTAGGTTTTGGGGTACATGTGAAGAACATGCAAGATTGTTGCATAGGTACACACGTGGCAGTGTGATTTCTGCCTTCCTCCCCCTCACCTGTATCTGGCATTTCTCCCCAGTTTGCAAATGATTGTTGTCTTAGATCACCTAGTTACGAAATGCTTTGTTACTCAGCAATAGGTGGACAGGTCTCAGGATTCCACCAGAATCAACAAGTGTAAATTATGGCCCTTCTCAGTTGGTTAATTTTATCTCTGAATCTCAAGATATCACTGGCAGACATTGCCATCCCTGCATACCATAAAACACACATACCTCTAGGTGTGTGTGAATACTAAAAATGCTAAAGAAATAAACCAACAACAAAACAAAATCCAATAATTTTGCAAGAGTCTAAAACTATTGAAAAGGTATAAAACTTGCGGATATTCAACTGGTCTATTAAAAGTTACAAAGATAAATGTAGTACTCACACCTACCTTTATTTTCCTTTGTTCATAAGTTGGCCTTGTATTCTCTCATCATTGAACCTTGTATACAATAACACAAAGACAATATTAAGCACTATTAAACAGGCAACACTTTGCCAGATACTCAACCCATATTAAACTATAAACTTAAAGGCTGGGAACGGTGCCTCATGCCTGTAATCCCAGCACTTTGGGAGGCCAAGGCGGGTGGATTATCTGAGGTCAGGAGTTTGAGACTAGCCTGACCAACATGGTGAAACCCCATCTCTACTAAAAATACAAAAATTAGCCGGGCATGGTGGTGAGCACCTGTAACCCCAGCTACTTGGGAGGCTGAGGCAGAAGAATCGCTTGAACCTGGGAGGGAGAGGTTGCAATGAGCCAAGGTTGCACCACTGCACTCCAGCCTGGGCAACATGAGTAAAACTCTGTCTCAAAAACAAAACAAACAAAAAAAAAACTGCTTTATAAATAGAGAATCCTACCATATTGTGAATTGGAAAGATTCAAATAATGTAAGGACTTCAACTATTTGCTACCTACTTGACATTAATACACATCCCATAAAAATTCCAATATTTGGGGTCTTGAAAAAAATGATTTTTAAAGTTTGTTTAAAGAAATGAACATCCAGCTGGGCACAGTGACTCATGCCTGTGATATCAGCACTCTGGGAGGCCAAGTTGTATGGATTGCTTGAGGCCAAGAGCTCATGACCAGCCTGAGCAACATGGTAAAACCCTGTCTCTACCAAAAAAAAAAAAAAAAAAAAAAAAAA
>NW_022436965.1:8701744-8943901 GCF_009761245.1 Sapajus apella
AAAAAAAAAAAAAAAAAAAAAAAAAAAAAAAAAAAAAAAAAAAAAGCAAATAATAAAAAAAACAGGAAGAAACTTAAACTTACAGATGTCAAAACAAACCCCAATAATTAAAACTATAGTTCTGACACAAGAGAAAACAGGAAAACAGTTAAAAATAGAATGCATTTACATATAAGAATTTTTTACATGAGACAGCACTGGGAAACGAAAGCATTCTGCTCAGTAAGGGAGCTAGGATTACATTAACAACTCGTAGGAAGGTTAAATCCTGTAAACTACTGGGGGCAGGACCATTTCTGCTCATCTTGTACCTCCAATGCCTGAAATGGAGGCACTCATCAAATAATACTGAACATCTTTTACTGAGGACTTGAATATACAAAATTTAATCACAGTGAAACAAGTAATTGTGAAGTTTCTAGAGAAATGTGATTAGTAGTAATCATTAAAATAGAGGATTAACTGATTTAAAGATTTTAAAGATCTATTAAAAGGCAAATAAGTAACTGATGGATCAATATAGAGTATTTCTACAAAGTAACAAGAAAAGCACTAAGCACGGAATTGATAAATAAGTGATGTTTACAGACAGATAATTCATCAAAATGAAATTATATACAAATATATACAGAAATGTACACAAAACCATTTCTTACTCTTAAGTTTGCAAAATGTTTTTCAATAAAAACATACAATGCCAGTGACTATGAAAGTATGTGCATGTATGCCTGCATGCATTAGGAGTTGGTATAATAATTGTGGAAGTCAATTTGTGTAAAATCCACCAAGAATCATGGAAATATAAATAAGATCTGCTCCCATTCTTTACAGCTTTAGGGTGTCCATCCTAAGCAAATAATCTGAAACTTAAAATTTACTCAGTAAGATAGTCACAACAATCTTACTTAGAACAATAAAAGATTAGAAGCAACATTGAAGTCTAACTGGTGGGAGGGTTAAGTAAAATATGGTGTGTCTGTTTTATAGGATATTTGTAACCATTTAACAGCTGTGAAGTTCCATGGTTACACAATTATTATACAATGTTAAGCGGTAAACACAAGGCACAACGCCCTACACTAAACTCAACAGGCTCTGCACTGTGCTTGTCAGTCATCTCGCTCTCTTCAGTTAAACCAAGTGGAGGCCATACCTCTGAGGGTTTGTTGTTTCACCTACAGATTGTTGGATGTTGTGTCACATGACTCCTTATAGCTTTTGCACAAAGGGTGAGTGCCTGTGTTAGTGGACCTTTTTAATTTGGAGACTTACATATATTAGTTTGTGGATAATTTTTGGCATTTATAGAAAATTTCTTCCCATTCTTTTTGTCTGCAGTCTTCATAATTCCTAATAATTGGATGGATTATAAACCTTTTTAAGTTTCTCTGTTTTTTAAAAACGTGTAGTCATCCCTCAGGATGCACATGGGATTGTTTCCAGGACCCCCTTGTATACCAAAATTCACATATATGCAAGTCCCACAGTTGGCCTCATGAAATCTGCATACAGAAAAAGTGTAAGCAGTTTTTGTATTTTTCAAATACTATATTTTCCATCTGCTTATAAGTGGATCTGCCCAGTTCAAACCTGTGTTGTTCAAGGGTCAACTGTATCTCCTGATAAATTTTCTCAAGTTTGTCTTCTAAATTTTCTACTGAAGCTTTAGTTTCAGCTGTCATTCATTTTCATGAGCTCTTTCTTGTTCTCTGATAGTTTCTGTCGCAGGTATGTGAAGCTCAACACGTATTCCATGTGCTTCTCTACACTTCCTGGCTTTAGTTAGATTGGAGCCATATGACTAGTTCTGCTGAGTGGTCTGTGAGAAGAAGTGACATAGTGTCACTTTCGGGCTGAGGCAGTTAAAGCTACTATGCCCGGGTTCATTCCTCTTGCCTCCTGCTCTGGTGTCCTTGTAAACCACATGTAAAAATGGTGGTGTCCTAAAATGAAAACAGCTTGCATCTGAGTCCCAAATAAAGGAGAACAACTTTTAATTGCTTTGGATTTGCTATAAATGAGAAATAAACTTTAGCTGCCTTTAATCATTGACAACTGAGTGTTGCTACAGCACAGCCTATTATATATTAACTAATACAATGCTTTTTTCTTTTTTTCATGGCATTCTGTCTTGTTTCATAAGTGCAGTATTTTTTCACCTGTCAGTCTTATAATAATTCTTGGTATAATCTGTTTTTCTTCTGATTCCTTTTTCCCATTTATTGTTTCTCTTTTGCATGTTAGAGGCTCTCCTTAAATACCCTATGATTTTTGACCATTCAATTTAAAGATAAGGTATTAAAAATTTGATACAAAGTTTTGTAAGCATGGATGTGTCTTGTAAATTGCTAAGCAGAGGTTAGCTCTTCATTGAGAGACCCACATGTGTCATGAAAATCCTTTCTTTGGGGCTAGTCAGTATCCAAATAGAATAGTCCTCCAATATTTTGAGAGGTAGGGTGGCATATATATCTGTCTCGTGTGAGCAAGGTGTGAAAAGTGTTTCATTATTTAAAGTGTGAACTTTCGCTAAATTCTCCATTTTCAATGCCTGGTCTCCCCACATCAGGAAGCCTTACTCTATTTTGCTAGAGAATCAACTTCTGATCTTTTGCAGGGGATAGTCATTTGGTTGTATAGTTTTGAGAAAGGGATCTGGGAGGTTCCAACTACATACAGATTTTAACCAAGCCCTTTATTTTTAGACTTATGCCTCACCCTCATCTTTGGCAGTGCCTGGGTCTTCCAAATGCTAAGTCCTCCCAGGAACCCATTGGGAAAGTTACCTTTCTGCTGTAGGCATGTGGGCTGGGCTTACTCCACTCTGCAGTCAGTCACTACTCCTCCATCTGGTATTTGGACTTGACATAAATGAGATCTTTCAAACTTGCCAAATTTTTATCTTATCTATGGTTTGCTTCTGTGTTGTCTTGTTCCTTGTGGGATTTATGTATTTTTATTCCTTCACTGAGACGGCATGTAGGAACAGAGAAGAAATTTCTTTTAAAAAGTAAATGGTAAATTACCTCTTTTACCTGGGGATATATTGCTTTTGTAATGGAAAAATTTGAATAAAATAATTACAATGAAATGCCAACACTGCTCACTATGAATAACAAAAATCTATACAAGTACAGCAAGAAAGTGGCCGGCCAACAGACATGATTTATTTGACTTTCTTCCCACTCACCTCCCTCCAATATCAGCAAAGGTTTCATGGAATTCTGTAGGTGCTTATGCAATTCTTGAGATATTAAGGTTTCGTAATTCAATTTCAGGAATACTTATTGATGAGAAAATCACATCACTGAAACTCCTTTCCAGAATTGTTTTCTGTGAATTGGCACCAATAGTACAAGCAAAAATTAATATTTTAGCTTTTATTGCTTTGTTATTTGGTTTCTGAACAAAATTGTAAACATGAAAAATTGACTTTTTTGGGAAACGAATAGATATAAAAGTTATCACTTGGATTGACTGCATTGTAACATATAAACTCAGACACATTTCCTAAGTGTTATTCATGTTTTCATTGTAGCTTAGCTCTATTTAAAGTTTTTCTTTCATAAGGTTAATTTTTCCCTCTCATATGCAACAGTGAGCCAGAGATAGCTTATTCCCCTGATTCCCACTCCCCCCAGCACACACTATATTACCATGAAAATAGAAATATGGTTTGCCTTCATCTTTATATCTTTTTGGGAATCCATTCTAAGGAAATGATCCAAAATTCAGCACATTTAGGCATTAAGTTATTCATAACAGCCTTGTTTATAACAGGAGGAAATTAAAAGCACACATACTTTCTCTCAGCACATACACACCCAGCTTACCGCAGTCAGGTGTTCTTAATTACGTGAGGGAAAGATTGGTTTGAAAGAGGAACACAGGGTTCATCTTTAGTAACAGCAGGAAGGCAGACTATATGCATGCAGATGGTGGAAGGTGGGTGGCTTGAGGGAGTGGGAGTTTGTGGAAGTTCTCTTCTGATTGCTCCAATTTTGCCAGGAAAGTAAGAAGCAAGGTTGTCTGCTGTGAGTGGGGGCAGAGGTGTTGGATGTGTGAGGAGAAAGAAGAAGGTGTGAAATAATCATCTAGTAGAGTGGGAGGGTGAATGTACTAGGGAAATACAGTATGGTTGTCGGGCAGCTTTACGGACCTCCTTGAGGTCAAGAGTTGAATTTAAAGCAAGACATGCCAGCATGGTTTTGTATATTTCCAGCCACTTCTAGTTGGACTGACTTCACAGGCCAAAGCAGCAAAAATGAGAAATCATCAAATCTGGAGTTTATTCAAGCAAATATAATGAAGCAAGAGGGACACGGAAAGCGAGGCTATATACACAGAAGTAACAAATGACTGACTATGGATCTAGGCTGGTTTGGGAGAGAAGAGGAGAGGACATAAAGTGGGTGGGGACGGTGAATAGGTGGCAGCATCAATGGATTATAGGTCCTGGGGGTGGGGCAGATGGTTTTTTGGATCTGGAGCTCTAGAAAGAGAAAACTGAAAATATAAGAGAGATCAGGGAGGGAGTATCATGGAATAGTCCCAGTAATTTGTTATGTTAAGGCCCAGGTTGTCACCATGAGAGTGATGAGAGAGGAGGGAGGACAAGATCACCAACGTAGGGACATTTAGTGAAGTGAGTGGCCATGACACATGAAATTTCCTCATGTGGTATATTAAAACAACCAAAAATCCAAGATAGAAGTAATGTTGGAGAAAATGACAGTGGGATAAATGTCAGCAAGTTATAGCTGCAATTAAGGGTAGCGGGTGATAGAGTCTGATGACATATGATTCAAAGCAGGGGTATTTTGGGAGGAGAGAGGGAGAATGGTCTGTTAGTTGTGATGAGCAGCAAAGGAGGACCTCATCCTGCCTTGAAGCCCAGAAGTCTGAGGGCCGTGGGAGGAAAAGCAGCCTCTGCACTACTGGAGGCACTGTCCTCAGGGGAGAGCCAAATTTTGGTTAGAGCAAGAAAGTGAATGTTCAGAGAAGAGGCTGGAGATAGAGGGGATTTTTTTGCTAATGATGGATCATGAATTCAGGACAACACAGTGGAAGGTTTGGGGAGCTCAGGAGGGGTGGGATGTGGGGATAGAATTGGGCTGTACAGAATCATATAGGGATAAAAAGATGGGAAATGAGGGTGTCCTGGGAACCAGCGGCTTCTTGTGGCAACTAACACAAACAGCGACAAACGCCATAATGAGACTGGATCCAGTGGACTCAAGGCAGATGTTGATGAGGAACTTTTGAGTGTTGAGCTGTGAGCATTTGGGGGTATAGAGGCATGGGTGTCTGGGGCTTCCTGCTGGCCCCTGTCCTTGGCAGGTAGAAGAGCTGGGATCTTAGAGCTGGGGTAGAGCTTATGCTTGACCTCTCTTAGGGAGGGACTGTGGAGTTAATATATACATTGTCATTTAAACCTAAAAACTCTATGAGGATTTTATTCCTCATTTTATAGATGAGAAAGTTGCCCTTAGCTCAGAGAGGTTAAGCAACTTGCTCAAAGCCACACAGCTAGTCAGTTTTGAGTTAAGATTCAAAAGCCAAATCCGTTTGTTCTTTTTGTTCAGCTTTGTTCAGGTCTCTTTGTTCTGGTTTGTTCCTTTTCTCTCAAATCACACTGCCTCTACCTCCTCTTTGAGATGAATGAGACTGGAGTAAGGTAGGTATAGCTGAAGATATGTTTGTGGAATGGGGACAAAGTTGAAGAAATTTACACTTGAAGGCATGTATTTTTTTTTTTCTGTTTAATCCAGATATCCATTTGCGGGGGTCCTCTCTTCCCCTTTAAGATAAGAGTGCTTCAGTATTTCAAACATGTGAAAGTTTTAAGGCCTTCCCCAAATTTCTACAGAGTCCCAGGGCACACGTTTTCATAGATTGCTCTGGGTCTCAGTAATAGTGCTCTGATGTCTATGCTTCATTGCCCCAGGTAGAAAAGCGTTCCTTCCTTAAATTCTATAAAACCACATTCACACAAAGCACATGTATTTGTAGTAGACTTTACAGGACCTTTTGATGGGAGGCAAAGGAGGGGTATTTATCCACTCTTGGTCTTAAAAGCCTTTCAGTTTCCCCCACTGGGATTTTGCACTGGTGGCTTCACCTGAGCGTCAGTTAACTTTGGCCAACCTGCTGACTCTTCTCTATTCCTCGTTGTCCTTCAGAATGTTTTTTTTTTTTTTTAAGGCAACTATTCCCAGCCCCTACTCTCCTTTCTGGTCTAAGCCTTCCTTTGTAAATCCAAGTTCATTCAAGCTCTCCACTGATGAAAAAATCCTCCGAAGATCCAGCTGCCTGGTTTCCCTTTCTATTGCCCTGTGTGCAGATAGAAGCAAGGCCATCTGCTAAGATGGGGAGCTAAGGTGGGGAGGGCAGGAGTATGAAAGGCTTGGAAAGGGGGTAGGATAATGCCAAGTGGCCTCTGTAAAGAAAAGGGAGACAGCAGTATGGAGGGAAAGCAATGCCAGGGATGCCAGGGGACTCAGCTAAAACAGAGATGGCTAGGTTCTTCTCCAGCAATCAGCCATGCAAGCAGAAAAGTAAAACATTTGCTGGGTTTTCTTGGGGTTAAAGTCTGCAGAGTGAGCACAGGATAAAGACAAAGACACAAAGTTATGTAATGTGCTGACAAGACAGTTGCTGGTGAGACTGGCTGTGGGTCTGAGTGGGACAGTGAGAAAGTGGGCCAAGAAGAGGAGAAGGAAAGCAAAAAAGGAAAGAAAAATCCAACATCTAACAAGATTGGAAAATGGGTTGCGAAAGGAGGAACAAGACTGGAGGAGGTAATGTCATAAAGGGGTTCGTAGAGAAGTCAAGATTCAGTAGCTGCTTGGCTCTCCTGGCATCCTAGGACCTGAGTGCCCAGTGGGCCCCAACGTCATGCTGGCACTGCCTCCTGGCCGTCCTCCCATTCTCTCCCTGAAAGACATCAGCCTGCCAAAGCCGCAGCGGCATAAAGCAGCCCACCGCTCCAGCTTCACAGAAGTCTGAGATGGGAAGGCTAATCAGGAAATCGAGTGCCCCTCCCCAGGCAGGCTTAGCACGGCTCCCTGCAGCACCTGTGGTCATCCAGTTTAGAAACACACAGTCGCAGAATAGCTCCTATTTCTCTCTCTCCCACTTCTCTAACATCCCACTCTCCTTTTAGGGAACAATGTTCTCTCTTGCCTGCTGCCACACATATGGGGGGTAGCAGGAGTGGGCATTTGATTTCCCTGGACTTGAAATTGAATCCATCTCTACCGAAATTCTCTCTAATTTACATGTGCTCAGCGTTATCACCGTGTGGTCCTATTGCTCATCGGCTGCCTTCCTCCCATCCCACAGTCTCCCTGCATTTTTATTTCATTTTTATTTACTGCTCTTCCAAATCAAATGTCATCTCTGTTAACACTATATTGGAAGAAGGGCAGACAGAGCCCTTCTTTCTGCATGCTCATTAGAGGTGAGCTGTGGTTTAGGAAATGTTCCGCATGCCATTGGTGATCCATCTGTCGTCCATGCAGCACAAAGCAGCATTTCTGCCTGCTTTTTCTCTTCCTCTCTCTTCCCTAAGCCATCTCTCTAGTAGCTTGGTATCATGTCCTACTGTGCCTATGGCACAGTTAGGGGCCACTTTAAAGTTATGACAAATGTCCTTAGTCATGGGGCCATATGGAGACTTGGTGGGTGGTGCCATTAGTGATAAAGCTTCAGGCAGATTTGCAGTTACTTTGTCCAGAAGAGAGAATCCCAGATCGGGGAAATGTTTTCATAAAATATTCTGGAACAAATTTAAAGCTGCTTTATCACCAAACAAGAGTCTTCCTGTTCTCTATGCAATTTCCCCCCACCAAATGATTTCAGACATGCCGTCTTGGGCAGAAACTCCCGACGCTTACCTGCATGATCCTTGGCGACCATCATTTTATCCCAATGGGCACACTTGATCATGGTGTTCTCCAGAACCGGCACAGAGCTCTCTCAGGGGATTTCCTGGGAAAACAATGACAGTTTCTCTTTAATATTTCATCATAGATTCACATATTTCTGGTGAACTCACAAACATCGAAGGCGCAGAGCAAGCTATTTATCAGCCCATGAACTATAAGCAATCTTCAGCTTCTGAGCATTCTGCTTACCCTTCAAAGGGATGTCCTCAGCTAATTAGACAACTTGCTCTTCTATCACAGGGAACAGAATAGACCATGACTGTGAGCAGCTTGGAGGCAGGGGACATGTCCCTTCTCATTGCAACAGCACACGTTTGGCAAGAAGCAGGGCCTTATGGCAGAACCAAACTGAATCTGAAGCTGAAAGGAGCCCACAAAGTCATCTAGCTAATGAGTTCCTTAGAATACTAGAACCCAATGAGAAACAGGTTAAAGGGTGCCAGAGGAAGAGGAAAGAGAAGTACAAGGGGAGTTTCATGGGCACGTTACTTTGGAAAATAATGTAATCACAGTTTTATTACTATTACAGGACACACTGAGCCTTTAAAGTGCTATTGAGCCTTATAAACAACCAAAATAAGAGACATGTATATATTGTGTGTTCTCACTAGAGTTCTGTGGGTCTGTATGGGAAGGGCTGATACAGTTCAATCCTCTCATTTTATAGATGAGGAAAATGAGGCTGTAAGAGGAAATGGCAAGGCCAAGCATGTTGGCGCATGCCTGTAACCCCAGCTACTTGGGAAGCTAAGGTATGAGAATCACTTGAACCTGAGAGGTGGAGGTTACAGTGAGCTAAGATCGTGCCACTGCACTTCAGTCTGGGGAAAAAGGGAGACTCTGTTTCAAAAATAATAATAATAAAGAAAAAAATAAATTACAGACTCAGAGACATTTACCTTTTTAGCGCTGCCTCTGGGATTAGAGCCTAGACCTCTCCTTGCTGTGCTTTTTTCCCACAGAAAAATCACCTCATAGCCTCTGCATCCCGGGCAACAGGGAGAGAACCTGCTGAATGAGCCAATAGCACTAATATGATGTCAAGAGCTTGTTTTTAGCTTGCCATTTCAAAGATTGATGTCCTGTGACAAGAAGAATTACCCCAAACCTCCCCAGGCCTTTAGAGAACACATTTTCCCTCATGAACCATGCAGTTCCCAAACTTTTGATCCATGTGAGGAGATGTCATACACTGCTTTATATTTTATGCATGATAGCCCAAGCCATCACATCACCTTTAAAACTGGGCAAAAATGATTGCTCCAGAAAGAACCTTTACGGGCAGATGCAAAACCCTATGCTGAAATTAGAAAAAAATAAAATGCCAAGAAAAACAGTCAAACGTGCATGGAACACTAGACAGAGAGGTGTGCATGTGATAGAGTGGGGGTGTCTTCTGAATCATTTCCCTAAATATAGCAATGCAGTTTTTAAAAAATAAGCCTTTAAGTGCTGCTTCCCAGAAATCCTGTTATTTCTCTGCATATGCCTTATGTAAGTCTGTGCCACAGGCCTGCAGAACAGTCAAACAGGAAGGGACAGCGCTATCCTGAAAGAACCATCAAGAGATTCAACAGAAAATTTGAGAGACTATGAAACTCGGGAAACTGTCTTTTCCATCCATGCAGCTGTGAGTGGTGCTGTCTGTTAGAGGTGATGTCTGTTAAGTGCTTCCCACCTAGATGTTGTGGGGTGGCTCTAATATTTATTCATTTCATTTCTGAATAGAGCTGTCACTGTTGTTAATCATTTCCAAAAGGCTTACCATTATTCTTATTGAACTCCTGAAGGAACGTCTCTTTCTGTCTCCCATCCTCATTCCTTTGGCATCTCTCTCTCCATTTTCCTTTCTCTAGTTTTACCTTCTGAGTGATTCCAGAAACAGGCCCCAGAGGTTTTATAAATCCATTTCTTTAGATTCTTCTTTCAGCTTACATTTAGTAACTGCTTATAACAGTTCTCTGAACTTCCTCCTAGTAAGTGGTAAGGGCGGCAGGAATCCCGATGGCCAATGGCAGGCATTTGTATACTGCACAGGTGAGTTGTTGAAGGTGGATCACATTTACGTTGGAACAACTGTCCTGATGTTTCCAGCTCCACTCCACTGCCCCCACAAATGCCATGTCTGGGACCAGCTTTGAGCATACCAGTGAACAGTGAGCTGTCATGTTGGCAAACTCCTCTGCTTTCCAGAAGCCCCTTCTAATGTCATTGATCTGCGTCATTCTGGCAGTTTCTCCCACCTGGTCCTCTCTCTTTCCTGCTTACCCATAACAAAGCCTCTTCACCTATCTGCAATTCCATTTAACCTTCTTTACTTTCTCTCCTGAACTATTAGAGATAGTCATGAATCCCTGCTAGCTGGAGCTCTGGAAAGAAGCTGATAAGCAGTTCCCTAACAATCTATTAATAACTGACAATGATTGTGTATATTATTTGCCTAGGATACTTCACATTTCCTAAAAAAAAGTGGGGGGGGAAGTATCCTAGGGAAATAATCTATTACTCATTAATTCACAAAAGTACTGAAAGGCCTACCATGTGGTAAGTCTTCTTCTAGGCATTGATTTAGTCAAGGTTCCTGCTTACCTTCTAGTGGGAGAGACAGTACACAAGCAAGACCATTTGTGATAGTAGTCAGTTCTATTAAGAAAATAAAGAAGATGATATAGAATAATTAGTTGAGCTAGGGTAAGTAAGGAGGACTTCACTGAGGAGGTGACATTTGAGTCTTCCCCTGAATCAAGCAGAGCAAGATCTGGGAAAAGAGTTCCAGGCAGAGGGAAGGGCAAGTGTAGAGTTCCTGAGGTGGGAACAGCTTGGATAGGAAAGGAAAGGAGGTGAGGGTGGCTGTGGTGTGATGAGGAAGGATAGTGGAGGGGACAAGCCCGGGGACGTGGGCTGCAGTCAAGCCATGTAGTGCTTTTTAGGCCCTGATAAGAAGTCTGAGTTTTATAAGTGAGATGGGAAATCTTTGGAGGGTTTTGGAAGGGGATGGACATTCAATTTAATTATTAAAAGGCTAGGCTCTAACTTAATAGAATGTTCCTGTACCTGTGGAGGACCTTTCAAGCCAGGAGAGGAAGAACTAAGTGTATTGAGAAGCAGCTTCAGGACATCTGGATTGCAGTTCTAACTACCCAAAACAACTTGCCGCTTTCAGACTTTCACACGGAATGTGAGGAGGCTGTACCTCTTAGTGCCCACAGTCCTTTCCCCATCATAACACACAGAAAGTGATTTTTATACTGCACCCCTGGAAGTCAGGCTTCTAGAGTCTTCCCCAAGGGCTGGGGCACACCCATGACACACAGGGAGGGAACTTCTAGACTAGGTGACTTCTGAGGTCTCTCTTGGTTCTAGTAGTGTAAGATCTCATAATATTTCCTTGTGATGTCCCTCAGTTCATACCACACAGGAGGTTGTCTATTCTAACTAAAGAGCAGTACCGACCTAGGTGATAACATGTGGACTGTTTCACATATCCCAAGCATCAAACCTCAAATTCTAAATAAGCATTGTCATCTGGTACTTTCTGCTGCTGACCATACACATTTTTCTCAATCCTCCTTTTCTGCCACTTGAGTGATCAAGTCCTTCCTGAAGTGGCCTGCCCAACTTAAAGCTGGTGACGCTTCAGAATGTTTTGTCTTTCAGATTTACAAAATTAGATTTCAAACCAAGTGGCAAGATAATCCATCACAATGACTTATTAAGGCCAAAGTGTTTTTTATGCCCTTTCCCCTTTCTCATAGTTAGAAAAAAATTCTTATTGTCTAAAAAGCTAGAGTCATACTCTGATGTAATAGGTAAAACATGGAGACAGGAGGTATCTGCATCAGTGGATCGAAAATCACTACAACAATGAAAGGTAGATGTATAAAGATAGCAACAGTTATCCTCTAGCCATAAAACATGTCCTTTGATTTATGCATTCAATCACGCAGATGCCTTTGAATGTATCCCCCCCCCATTTTTCTATCCTACCCTAGTATATACAAACGGATTGAACTCTACGTTGCTCACATTTATTGTACTTTAAACATACTTTGTTTCATGATTTACACCTCCCACACTCACTTTTGCTTCTCACCCTATCATGAACTCAGTTCTTTAAGTTCTTGGATACATGTGCAAAACGTGTAGGTTTGTTACATAGGTATATGTGTGCCATGGTGGTTTGCTGCACCTATTGACCTGTCCTCTAAGTTTCTTCCCCTGTCTCCTAACCCACCAATAGGGCCTGGTATGTGTTGTTCCCCTCTCTCTGTCCATGTGTTCTCATGGTTCCGCTCCCACTTATGAGAGAGAACATGAGGTGTTTGGTTTTTTGTTCCTGTGTTAGCTTGCTGAGGATAATGGCTTCCAGCATCATCCATGTCCCTGCAAAGGACATGGTCTCATTCCTTTTTTATGGCTGCATAGTATTGTGTGGTGTATATGTACCACATTTTCTTTAGTTTTCTTTATCCAGCCTATCACTGATGAACATTTGGATTGGTTCAATGACATTGCTATTGCAAATAGTGCTGCAATAAGCATATGTGTGCTTTATAGTAGAATGATTCTACTATAAATATAAGAATATACATATTTTTAATACATATATCTACATAAAGAATATTTACAAAATAAAGAGTAGACTATTTTACTCTTTATAGTAGAATGATTTATATTCCTTTGGGTATATTATATACGTAGTAATTGGATTGCTGGGTCAAATGGTATTTCTGGTTCTAGATCCTTGAGGAATTGCCATATTGCCTTCCATAAATGTTGAACTAATTTACACTTCCACCAACAGTATAAAAGTGTTTCTATTTCTCCACAGCCTTGCTGGCATCTATTGTTTCTTGACTTTTTAATAATTGCCATTCTGACCAGTGTGAGATGATACCTCATTGGTGTTTTTATTTGCATTTCTCTAATGATCAGTAATATTGCACTTTTTTTCACATGTTTGTTGGCCGCATAAATGTCTTATTTTGAGAAGTGTCTGTTCATATCTTTTGCCTACTTGTTGACGGAGTTATTTTTTTTTTCTCGTAAATTTGCTTAAGTTCCTTGTAAATTGTGAATATTAGACCTCTGTCAGATGGGTAGATTGCAAAGATTTTCTCCCACTCTGGTTGCCTGTTCACTTTAATGATAGTTTCTTTTGCTGTGCAGAAGCTCTTTAATCAGATCCTGTCTGTCAATTTTGGTTTTTGTTGCAATTGCTTTTGGTGTTTTAATCATAAACTGCTTGCCCATGCCTATGTCCTGAATGGTATTTCCTAGGTTTTCTTCTAGGGTTTTTATGGTTTTGGTTTTACATTTAAACCTTTAATCCATCCTGAGTTAATTTTTGTATAAGGTGTAAGGGAGGGGTCCAGTTTCAGTTTTCCGCAAATGGATAGTCAGTTTTCCCAGCACCACTTATTGAATAAGAGGTCTTTTCCCCATTCCTTGTTTTTGTCAGGTTTGTTGACAATCAGACAGTTTTAGTTGTGTGGAGTTATTTCTGAGGTCTGTGCTCTGTTCCATTGGTCTATATGTCTGTTTTGGTACCAGTACCATGCTGTTTTGGTTACTGTAGCCTTGTAGTATAAAGTCAAGTTGCATGATGCCTCTAGTTTTGGTCCTTTTGCTTAGGATTGTCTTGGCTATACTGGGTCTTTTTTGATTCCATATGAAATGTAAAATAGTTTTTTCTAATTCTGTGGAGAATGTCAGTGGTAGTTTGGGAATAATATTGAATCTATAAATTAGTTTGGAGAGTATGGCCATTTTCACAATATTGATTCTTCCTATCCATGATGATGAAATGTTTTTGCATTTGTTTGTGCCGTATCATTTCCTTGAGCAGTGGTTTGTCGTTCTTTTAGAAGATGTCCTTCACATCCCTTGTTAGCTGTATTCCTAGGTATTTTATTATTTTTGTAGCAATTGTGAATGGGAGTTCATTCATGATTTGGCTCTCTGCTTGTCTGTTGTTGGTGTAAAGGAATGCTTGTGAATTTTGCACATTGATTTTTGTATCCTTAGACTTTGCTGAAGTTTCTTATCAGCCTAAGGAGTTTTGAGGCTGAGATGATGATATTTTCTAAATATAGAATCATGTCATCTGCAAACAGACAATTTGACTTCCTCTCTTCCTGTTCAAATAGGCTTTATTTCTTTCTCTTGCCTGATTGCCCTGGCCAGAACTTCCAATACTATGTCAAATAGGAGTGGTGAGAGGGGGCTTCTTTGTCTTGTGCTGGTTTTCAAAGGGAATGCTTCTGCTTTTGCCCATTCAATATGATATTGGTTGTGAGTTTGTCATAAATAGCTCTTATTTTGAGATACATTCCAGCAATACCTAGTTTATAGAGAGTTTTTAGCATGAAGGAGTACTGAATTTTATGAAAGGCCTTTTCTGCATCTATTGAGATAATCATGTGGTTTTTGTCTTTAGTTCTGTTTATTTGATAGATTATGTTTATTGATTTGTGTATGTTGAATCAGCCTTGCATCCCAGGGATGAAGCTGACTTGATCACGGTAAATGAGCTTTTTGATGTGCTGCTGGATTCAGTTTGTCAGTATTTTATTGAGGCTTTTCACATCGATGTTCACAGGGATATTGGCCTGAAGTTTCCTTTTTTCATTTTGTCTCTCCCAGTGCCAGGTTTTGGTATCAGGATGATGCTGACTTCATAAAATGAGTTAGAGAGGTGTTCCTCCTCTTCAATTGTTTGAAATAGTTTCAGAAGGAATGGTACCAGCTCCTCTTTATGTCTCTGGTAGAATTCGACTCTGGATCTGTCTGGTCCTGGGCTTTTTTTTTTTTTTTTCCCCCGTTGGTAGACTATTAATTACGACCTCAATTTCAGAGCTTGTTATTGATCTATTCAGGGATTTGACTTTTCCTGGTTTAGTCTTAGGAGGGTGTGTGTGTCCAGGAATTTGTCCATTTCTCCTAGATTTTCTAGTTCATCTGCATAAAGGTGTTTATAGTGTTCTCTGATGGGATTTTTAATTTCTATGGGGTCAGTGGGGATATACCCTATGTCATTTTTTACTGTGTCTACTGGATTCTCCTCTCTTTTCATCTTTATTAGTCTGGCTAGTGGTCTATTTTGTTAATTGTTTTGAAAAACCAGCTGCTGGATTCATTGAAGGGTGAATTTTTGGGGAGTGTGTGTGTGTGTGTGTGTGTGTGTGTGTCTATTGCCTTCAATTCTGCTCTGATCTTAGCTATTTCTTGTCTTCCACTAGCTTTTGCATTTGTTTGCTCTTGCTTCCCTACTCTTTTAAGTTTTTTGTTTTTTGTTTTTTTTTTTAATTTTAGTTCTGGGATCCATGTACAGAATGTGCCGGTTTGTTACATAAGCATACATGTACCATGATGGTTTGCTGCAACTATCAACCTGTCTCTAGGTTTTAAGCCCTGTATGCATTAGGTATTTGTCCTAATGCTTTCCCTCCCCTTACCCTCCATCCCCCAACAGGCCTAAATGTGTGATGTTCCCCTTCCTGTGTCCATGTGTTCTCATTGTTCAACTCCCACTTATTAGTGAGAATATGCAATGTTTGGTTTTCTGTTCCTGTGTTAGTTTGCTAATAATGATGACTTTCAGCTCCATCCATGCCCCTGCAAAGGACATGAACTCATTTTCTTATAGCTTTTTAAATTGTGATGTTAGGATGTCAGTATGAGATCTTCTAGCTTTCTGATGTGGGCATTTAGTGCTATAAACTCTCCCCTTAACACTGCTTTAGCTGTGTCCCAGATACTCTGGTACATTGCCTCTTTGTTCTCATTGGTTTGAAAGAACTTGATTTCTACCTTAATTTCATTATTTATCCAGGAGTTATTCAGGAGCAGGTTGTTCAATTTCCATGTAGTTATGTGGTTTTGAGTGAATTTCTTAATCCTGAGCTCTAATTTGATTGCACTGTGGTCTGAGAGACTGTTATGATGTTAGTTCTTTTGTGTTTGCTGAGAAGTGTTTTACTTACAATTATGTGGTCAATTTTAGAACAAGTGGAATGTGGCACTGAGAAGAATGTATATTCTGTTGATTTGGAGTGGAGAGTTCTTTTAGGTCCACTTGATTCAGAACTGAGTTCAAGTCCTGACTATCCTTGTTAATTTTCTGTCTTGTTGATCTGTCTAATATTGACAGTGGGGTGTTAAACTCTACCACTATTATTGTGTGGGAATGTAAGTTTCTTTGTAGATCTCTAAGAACTTATTTTATGAATCTGTGTGCTCCTGTACTGGGTGCGTACATATTTAGGATAATTAGCCCTTTTTGTTGAATTGATACCTTTACCATTATGGTATCTTTACCATTGAAAAGATCCCTTTACAATGACCTTCTTTGTGTTTTTTGATATCTGTTGGTATAAAGTCAGTTTTATCAGAGACTAGCATGGCAATCTCTACTTTTCTGTTTTTGTTTTTTTTTTTCTTTGCTTTCCATTTGCTAGGTACATTTTCCTCCATCCCTTTATTTTGAGCCTATGTGTATCATTGCATGTGAGATCAGTCTCCTGAATACAGCACACTGATGGGTCTTGACTCTTTATCCAATTTGCCAGTCTATGTCTTTCAATTGGGACATTTAGCCAGTTTACATTTAAGGTTAGTATTGTTATGTGTGAATTTGATCCTGTCATCATGATGCTATCTGGTAATTTTAACACTACTTAACTAGTTTATACAGTTTCTTCATCGTATCATTGGTCTTTATATTGTGGTGTCTTTTTGCAGGGGCTGGTACTGATTTTTCTTTTCCATATTTAATGCTTCCTTCAGGATCTTTTGTGAGGCAAGCCTGGTGGTGATTAAATCCCTCAGCATTTGTCTGGAAAGGATTCTATTTCTCCTTTGTTTATGAAGTTTAGTTTTGCTGGATAGGAAAATTCTTTAAGAACAATAAATACTGGCCTCCAGTCTCTTGTGGCTTGTAGGATTTCTGCTGAGAGGTCCACTGTTAGTCTGATGGGCTTCCTTTGTGAGTGACCTGCCCTTTCTCTCTGGCTGCCCTTAATATTTTTTCCTTCATTTTGACCTTGGAGAATATGAGGATTATGTGTCACGGGGTTGATCTTCTCATGAAATATCTTGGTGGTGGTCCTGGTATTTCCCAAATTTGCATGTTGGCCTGTCTTGCTAGGTTGGGGAAGTTCTCTTGGATAATAACCTGAAGTTTGTTTTCCAGCTTGTTTTTATTCTCCCTCTTTCCTTCAGGTACTCCAATCAATCATAGGTTTGGTCTTTTTATGTGATCCCATATTTCTTGGGAGCTTTGTTCATTCCTTTTCATTCTTTTATTTCTATTCTTGACCGCATGCCTTATTTCAGCAAGGTGGTCTTCAAACTCTGATATCCTTTCTTCCACTCAGTCAATTCAGCTACTGATACTTGTGTATGCTTCACGAAATTTTTGTGCTGTGTTTTTCAGCTTCATTAGGTCATTTATGTTCCTATCTAAACTGGTTATTTTAGTTAGCAATTCCTGTAACCTTTTATCAAGATTTTGTAGCTTCTTTCATTGGGTTAGAACATATTCCTTTAGCTCAGTGTAGTTTTTTATTACCTATCTTCTGAAGCCTACATCTGTCAATTCATCCATCTCGTCCTCCATTCAGTTCTGTGCCCTTGCTGGAGAGCTCTTGTGATCATTTGGAGAAGAGGCACTCTGGCCTTTTGGGTTTGCAGCATTTTTTCATTGATTCTTACATTTGTGAGTTTGTCTAGTTTCCATATTTGAGGCTGCTGACCCTTGAATGGGGTTTTTGTGGGACTTTGTTGTTGATGCTGTTGTCATTGGCTTCTGTTTTTCTTTCAGTGATCAGGTCCCTCTTCTGTAGGGCTGCTGCAATTTGCTGGGGGTTCACTTCAGGCCCTATTCATCTGGTTCACCTCCCCACCCCTGCACCTGAGATGTCACTCAAGGAGGCTGGAGAATAGCAAAACTGAGTGCTTGTTCCTTCTTCTGGGATCTCTGACCTCAAGAGGCACCAAGCTGGTGCCAGTAGGATGCTCCTGTGTAGGGTGTTTGATAACCCCTGTTGGAGGGTCTCATTCAGTTGGGTGGCATGGGAAACAGGACCCATTTAACAAAGCAATTTGACTGTCCCTTGATGAAGGTGGTGTACTTTGCTGGGGGGTGGGAGAACTCACTTGTCTGGGCTGCCTGCATTCCTCAGAAATACCAGAAGGAAAGGCTAAGTCTGCTAGTCAGTAGAGACTGGAGCCACCCCTCCCCCTAGGGGCTCAGGCCCAGGGAGATCAGGGTTCTGTCCTTGAGCCTCTGACTGGAGTTGTTGGAGTTCCTGCAGGAAGACCCTACCCAGTGAGGAAGGATGGGTCAGGGTCAGGCCTGAAGAGATACTCTGGTTGCAGTCTGCCCTATCTGGTGTGTTGGGCTGTGGAGAACATCTTTTGGGACCATGCTGTCCAGCCTCCCTGGCTCCAGCAGTGGAAAAGCATTGCCTGGAGCTACAGAGATGGAGCAAGCTTAGCATATTTGGCAGTTATAAGTCCTGGTGCTGGCTGCTCAAGGAGCCCAAGGGCTTAGGCAGCTGCAGCTGTGGTGCTGGTTGCCCCTTCCCCCAGGAACTGGGCCGGCGTAAGCAGATTCTAGCTGATAGGCTGTTGAGAATCTGTGCGGCTCCAGGATTGGGACCCTAGTCCCTGGTGGGGTGGGTTTGCAAGTGGGATCTTCTTATCCATGGGTTGCACAGTTCCATGGAAAAAGTGTGATTTCCCTAGCTGGGTAGTACGTTCACTCACTGCCTCCCTTAGCTGGGAGATGCAGACTCCCCTGCCTCATGTGGCTCTCAGGTGGGCCCCCATGCCACACTGCTCTTCCTCTCTGTGTATTATGCCACCCATCTAGTCAGATCTGATGAAAGAACCCAGATACCTTGGTTGCCAGTGCAGGAGTCACATGGTGTAATGGTTTGCCCTCCCCTTTCCCTTCTCCTCTCTTCCTTTTTTTGAGATGGATTTTCACTCTTGTCACCCAGGCTGGAATATAATGGTGTGATCTCAGCTCACTGCAACCTCCGACTCCCAGGTTCAAGGAATTCTCCTGCCTCAGCCTCGCGAATAGCTGGGATTACATGCAACTGCCACCACACCCAGCTGATTTTTGTATTTTTAGTAGAGATGGGGTTTCACCATGTTGGCCAGGCTGGTCTCAAACTCCTGACCTCAGGTGATCCACCTGCCTCAGCTTCCTAAAGTGCTGGGATTACAGGTGTGAGCCACCACACCCAGCCCAATTGTTCTTTTCATTGGGAGCCTCCGATTGCTGCTGCTGCTGCTGCTTCTAGTCAGCCATCTTGCAAACTCAATTATTTGACCTCCCTAATTCCATCATCCCATCCCCCCACTCCCAACCTCACTTATTTCCCTTCTCATGCTCTATGATGTATTCATCATAATTTCTTGTGACCTTGACGTACTTTACCAGTTCTTAACCATAATTGCCCCCTAAAATCTCCAGTGTTACCACAGTCAGATAACCCAAACAACTGTGAGTTGATTGTGAAAGAATCAACCCTATGGCCACCTCTGGTTAACACTGGGCCCTACTTAACTGGTCTCAGCCTTCTCCAAAAGAGTCTGTGCTTTGTTTTCTTTTATGTTGGGGGATTTTTTTTTCTTGTTTCAGGTTGGGGCAGGATTTCCTCAATCTTCACCTCAAGAATCTGGTGAAATTCCTGAAGGTTAAATTCATAAAAGTGTGGAGAGCCACCCTAAAGTGAGGCTCCCAAAGTTTTATCTCAAGCTAGTTTACATTATATCTCCAGCAATTAATAATTACCCTTAGGTACTTAATATTCCTACCTGTCTCTAGCAGCAGCTTCTGCTCCAGGTAAGCTGCAGTTCTCTATATTCATCGGCCACTTCATTTTTGGGGATCTATTTAATAGTTGGCTTTGTGACCTTAATTCTCTGATGGATCTAAAAATAATTATTGGTTTTCAGTTTCTTTGTTGTGAGGACAGGAGTTACAATTTCCAAGCTCCTTGCACATCAAACTGGCAACTGTGGGCTTCTTAGTCATATTCAAGACCTTTGTGATGACATAATGCCTAGAGGTTAGCAAATATTCAGTAAATGTTTGCTATGTCAAAGTCTAAAAAGAAGGGCACACTAATGTAGGGGCAATTTCTCTAAAGATATAGCGCTTATTTTCAGCTGTCATGTGAGAAAAGGAACTTTACTCCTTGGTCTTGAGCTGAGGTTGTGGCTTTACTTGTTTATGTACTTTTTGAAAGAATTAAGTGTTTTCCTAAAACTTCTGACCTAGAATCAGATCCTAGTTTCCCAACTAGGTGCCATCTGTTGTATTCTTACTGACTCTCCTATAGAATTCTGACAGACTTTCTAAGCTCAACTTGAATAAAAGACCTTGTTTCCTACATTGTCATCTACCAGGAGCCCCTGAATTTCCATTCTCTCCATCTTAAACATTTATCCCTATCCTCCTTTAACTAGGTCACAGTTATTAAGCACGTTAAAAACACCAGGCATTGTACTGTGTGCTTTATGAAGATGATTTTATTGGCTTCTATTATCAAAAAATATGAGATGGGTATGAGTTCTGCATTTGGAAGATAAGGAATTATGGCTTAACGAATCTAAGTAAATTACCTAACTTACATAGCTACTAGGTGGCAGCACTGGGAGATACTCAGCCTCTCTTCTTGTTTGTCTCATCTCAGTGCATCCATCTATCCTACAAGCCAATGCAGAGCACCTCCATGTGAGAGGCACAGAACCAGGTGCCTTGTTGGTTACAAAGATCAGTTGCATGTTCTTGTGCCTCAAGGGCTACAGTGCCCTCCTTTGGAAAAGAGTTGCCAACCTATGACTAACTCTGACAAAGTAGCCCCTGAAGCTACCATTTTTGCTTCCTGCCTGGACTTCTTACAAACTTGGAATGGGGCAAACTAATAAGAGTTAAAAACTTGTTGGCTGGGTGTGGTGGCTCACGCCTGTAATCCTAGTACTTTGAGAGGCCAAGATGGGTGGATCACTTGAGGTCAGGAGTTTGAGACCAACCTGGCCAATGTGGCGAAACCCCATCTCTACTAAAGATACAAAAATTAGTCAGGCATAATGGCACAAGCTTGTAATCCCAGTTTCTCAGGAGGCCAAGACATGAGAATCACTTATCCTCAGGAGGTGGAGGTTGCAGTGAGCCAAAATTGCACCACTGGACTCCAGCCTGGGTGACAGAGTAAAATGCTATGTCAAAACAAACAAACAAACAAAAAACACAAAGAAACCCCACCTGTTTGGGAATTAGTCTTATTATACTGTATTAGCATTATATACATTGAATATTAGAGTATTATATATTCTAGGTTTTTTGTTGTTGTTGTTGTTTGTTTGTTTGTTTGTTTTTTACCTGATTTTAGTTTTCAAAGCTTTACAAATGTGCAATTCTGAGTTGTAATTTGGTTTGGGAGCCATTTACAGAGATGAAGATAAATGATAGAATAGGTAGATAGGTGAGATAGTGTGACCTGAGCAAAGTGAAGAAATTGTAACACCTTAGGGTCATGAGGGAACCTTAGCAGCCATTTAGAGTCACCACTCCTGGGGTTGAGTGGGCCAAATAAGCTCTCATGAGCTGTCAGGCCACCAGAACCTCTCTCTGTTCTGAAAGTGTGCTAACAACTAGCATCTAGCTTTCAGAGTGATTAATCTCCACTACCAGATCAGTAGCTGACACCCCAGGATAATTTGTTTACCTTTTATTATCTTATAATTAATCTTTCTAATGCTCCAAAAGACTATGTACAAATATAACACCTGTCAACTAGTTAAGAAAAACTAGTTTTTTTCTATCTAAAAACATAACTTTATGGAAGTTCTTGACATGACATTTATTTTATAAGCCCAGATATTTTTAACTTTTACTATCCAAACAGAACTTACTTCTTGTATTCTTACCTGTAAGTTTCTCTCTGCTTTTCCCAATGTTGTTGCCATTTCTTTACCCTCTGTTTTTCTTTTCTTCAAAGACTTGGAGCAGACAGAGCTTTTCCGACACAACTGAGCTGTTTGGAATTGGACTTGTTACCTCTCTAAAATTCTGTTTTTGTTTGTTTGTCTGTTTTTTTCTGAAAAATGGGGATAATAGCTTCATAGAGGTTTTTCAACGTTAAATGAGTAATAAAGATAGGGCCTATAGCTCAGTATCCAGCACATAATAAAGTGTTATAATTGCTAGCTATTATATTTAGCCATTGCTGCCAGTGTTACCGTTTTTGTTTATTAATAGGTCCTCTTCTGTTTCCTTTCTTTTTTTCCTATGTCAGAAAGCCATTTCTAGATTTTCCATTAATTTAGTACTGTCCCCTATATAAGTCCAGAGGTTTGCTCATGTGTCAAAATGTTTCCAACCCATAATTGGAAGTATCTGGCCGGGCATGGTGGCTCACGTCTGTAATCCTAGCACTTTGGGAGGCCGAGGTGGGTGGATCACTTGAGGTCAGGAGTTCAAGACCAGCCTGGCCATCAAGCAGAAACCCTGTCTCTACAAAAACACAAAAAGTAGCTGGGCGTGGTAGTGTGTGTCTGTAATCCCTGCTACACAGGAGGATGAAGCAGGAGAATGCTTGAACCCGGGAGGCAGAGGTTGCAGTGAACCGAGATCATGCCACTGCACTCCAGTTTGGGCAACAGAGTGAGACCCTGTCTCCAAAAATAAAAAAAGGAAGCATCTATGATAATGTAGGTACCATGATGTTTACTCTGGCTGGGGGACCTGGAACTTCCTTTCAATTTCTAGTGAAGATTACACACAGCAGTTACCAGTAAAAATTACTAAAGACTGAATAGAGAGGCATTTTACTGCCCTGTTTGGTGTCAGTCTCCATGGAAATTTGACCCCAACTATAACAAAGTTATTGGTTAACAAAGACAACCTTGGAGGTGGGCTGGGAGGGCAGAGTCTGTTTTCCCCCACCTCCTTATGTTTACATCCTCCATCCTCATAGTCCCCTGGGCCCAGTGACCACCTGAGGCTGTACCCAGAAAGGGAACAAGGAAGACTTGGAAACATTCCTGCCAGGCGAGACTCTCAGATGGCCCCTGAGGGTGTCTTTTGAAATATGTATAACCCTAGTCACTTAGAAATACAGCTCATTAAATGAGATATTTTTTAAATGGGAAATAATTTATAAAGATAAAAATAACTCTGCCTTGCCACAAAAGTACAAAAATAAACTCTGTACCTTCTCTGTCTGATTCCGGGAGGGAAGGAAGGGAGGGTGAGAGTCAGAATGTATTCTGGCTGAAGCTAAGTAAGAATAGAAACTTGACCAACTTGCAGTGGTACCCCGAGATGCAGGGATCTTAGGACGGTGGAGGAGAATTGGATTCTTTAAAAATACATATATAATTCCATAGTCCTGAGCTCCAGTCATTCCCAGCATGGGGTGCTTTGTTCCTAGATAAATGACACACCTCAGGGTTGCAAAATCCATCCAGCCACCTGCCCTAGTTCTTTTTCCTCCCAAACACCTTTTAATCACAGGGCTCTGAGAGCAGAAAATAGGTCTCAGAAAGGCCCCTTCCTTCAGCATTTTAAAAATACTCTCACATGACCTCAGCTTCTAGTGAGCTCCTTTTCACTCACCTGTCCCAGCCTTGGTGCTTCTTAAGAAAAGCAGCCATATTCCTGCTTCAGGACCTTTGCACTGGCTGTTCTTTGTTTCCTCCAGGAGCCTCTTCCCTGAGAAAAGCTCATTCCCTCACTTCCTTCAAGCCCCTGCCAAAACATCACTCTCTCAGAGGGCTCATTCACCAATGCCTCTTCCCCAGCCAGCACGTCCCATCCTCCTTGCTTTGTTCTACTTCTCCTGTGACAAATGCCACCGTTAAGCCTACCATATCAGTTATTTCTTTTATACTTCATCTTCTCCAATGAGGGCCAGAATTTTCATCTCTTTTGTTTATGGATACGTCCCCCGTTCCCAGAACAGTATCCATCACATGGTCTGAACAAACACATGATCAAATTTCCTTCTTTCTTTTTCTCTTTCTTGCTTGCTTGCTTCTCATTCTTCTTTCTCTCTCTCTCCTCCTTTCCTTCTTTCTTTCTCTCTTTCGAGACAGACTCTCACTTTGCCGCCCAGGCTGGAGAGCATTGGCATGATCTTCACTCATTGCAACCTCCGACTTCCAAGTTCAAGCAATTCTGCTTCAACGTCCTGAGTAGCTGGGATTACAGGCATGTACCACCATGCCCAGGTAATTTTTGTATTTTTAGTAGAGATGAAGTTTCATCCTGTTGGCCAGGCTAATCTCTAATGCCAACCTCTAGTGATTCATCTGCCTCGGCCTTCTGAAGTGCTTGGATTACAGGTTTGAGCCACTATGACTGGCCTAAATTCTCTTTTTTAAATATTTTTAATGTTTTTTTTAAAAAATCATACTTTATGTTCTGGGGTACATGTGCAGATCTTGCAGGATTGTTACACAGGTATACACATACCATGTGGTTTGCTGCCTCCATCCCCCCCACCCCCCATCACCTACATTAGGTATTTCTCCTAATGTTATCCCTCCCCAATCTCCCCACCCCCTGCTATTCCTCCCCTAGCCCCCCACCCCACAACAGACCCCAGTGTGTGATGTTCCTCTCCCTGTGTCCATGTGTTCTCATTGCTCAACACCCACTTATGAGTGAGAACAGGAGGTGTTTGATTTTCTGTTCTTGTGTCAGTCTACTGAGAAAGATGGTTTCCAGCTTCATCCATGTCCCTGCAAAGGATATTAACTCATCCTTTTTTATGGTTGCATAGTATTCTATGGTGTATATGTGCCACATTTTCTTTATCCAGTCTATCCGTGATGGGCATTTAGGTTGGTTCCAAGACTTTGCTATTGTAAACAGTACCCCAATGAACATATGTGTGCATGTGACTTTATAACAGAATGATTTCTAATCCTTTGGGTATATACCCAGTAATGGGATTGCTGGGTCAAATGGTATTTCTATTTCTAGATCCTTGAGGAATCGCCACACTATCTTCCACAATGGTTGAACTAATGTACACGCCCACCAACAGTGTAAGAGTGTTCCTATTTCTCCACACCCTCTCCAGCATCTGTTGTCTCCACATTTTTTAATGATCTCCATTCTAAGTGGTGCGTGATGGTATCTCAATGTGGTTTTGATTTGCATTTCTCTAATGACCAGTGATGAGCATTTTCTCATGTGTGTTAGCCACATAAATGTCTTCTTTTGAAAAGTGTCTGTTCATATCCTTCGCCCACTTTTTGTTTGTTTTTTTCTTGTTAATCTGTTTTAGTTCTTTGTAGAATCTGGGTATTAGCCCTTTGTCAGATGGGTAGTTTGCAAAATTTTTTTCCCATTCTGTTGGTTGTCAGTTTACCCTAATGATAGTTTCTTCTGCTATGCAGAAGCTCTTTAGTTTAATTAGATCCCATTTGTTTATTTTGGCTTTTGTTGCCAATGCTTTTGGTGTTTTAGTCATGAAGTCTTTGCCTATGCCTATGTCCTGAATGGTATTGCCTAGGTTTTCTTCTAGGGTTTTTATGGTGTTAGGTCTTATGTTTAAATCTTTAATCCATCTGGAGTTAATTTTGTATAAGGCATACCAAAGGAAGGGATCCAGTTTCAGCTTTCTGCACATGGCTAGCCAGTTTTCCCAATACCATTTATTAAACAGGGAATCCTTTCCCCATTGCTTGCTTTTGTCAGGTTATTGAAGATCAGATGGTTGTAGATGTGTGGTGTTTCTTCTGAGGCCTCTTTTCTGTTCCATTGGTCTATATCTCTGGTTTGGTACTAGTACCATGCTGTTTTGATTACTGTAGACTTGTAGTATAATTTGAAGTCAGGTAGCGTGATATCTCCACGTTTGTTCTTTTTGCTTAGGATTGTCTCAGCTATGTGGGCTCTCTTTTGGTTCCATATGAAGTTTAAGGTGGTTTTTCCAGTTTTGTGAAGAAGGTCATTTGTAGCTTGATGGGGATAACATTGAATCTATAAATTACTGTGGGCATTAGGGCCATTTTCATGATCCTGATTCTTCCTAACCATGAGCATGGAATGTTTTTCCATTTGGTTGTGTCCACTCTTATTTCCTTGAGCAGTGGTTTGTAGTTTTACTTAAAGAGGTCCTTTACATTCTTTGTGAGTTGTATTCCTAGGTATTTTTTTCTCTTTGTAGCAATTGTGAATGGGAGTTTGCTCATGATTTGGCTCTCAGTTATTGGTATATAGGAATGCTTGTGATTTTTGCACATTGATTTTGTATCCTGAGACTTTGTTGAAGTTGCTTATCATCTTAAGGGATTTTAGGCTGAGACAATTGGGTCTTCTAAATGTACGATCATGTCATCTGCAAATAGAGACAATTTGACTTCCTCTCTTCCTAATTGAATACGCTTTATTTATTTTACTTGCTTGATTGCTCTGGCTAGAACTTCCAATACTGTATTGAATAGGAATGTTGAGAGAGGGCACCCTTGTCTAGTGCCAGTTTTCAAAGGGAATGCTTCCAGTTTTAACCCATTCAGTATGATACTGGCTGTGGGTTTGTTGTAAATAGCTTTTATTATTTTAGATACATTCCATCGATACCTAGTTTACTAAGAGTTTTTACCATGAAGGGCTGTTGAATTTTGTCAAAGGTCTTCTCTACATCTATTGAGATAATGTGGTTTTTGTCTTTGGTTCTGTTTATGTGATGAATTACGTTTATAGATTTGCATATGTTGAACCAGCCTTGCATCCCCAGGATGAAGCCTACTTGGTGGTGATGGATAAGCTTTTTGATGTGCTGTTGCATTCGGTTTGCCAGTATTTTATTGAAGATTTTTGCATTGATGTTCATCATGGATATTGGCCTGAAGTTTTCTTTTTTAGTTGAGTCTCTGCCAGGTTTTGGTATCAGGATGATGTTGGTCTCATAAAATGAGTTAGGGAGGATTTCCTCTTTTTGGATTGTTCGGAATAGTTTCAGAAGGAATGGTACCAGCTCCTCTTTGTATGTCTGGTAGAATTCAGCTGTGAACCTTCAAAAAAAAACCCTGGACCTGAGTATCTGGACCTGGACTTTTTTTTGCTTGGTAGGCTATTAATTGCTGCCTCAACTTCAGACCTTGTTATTTGTCTATTCAGGGATTCAACTTCTTCCTAGTTTAATCTTGGGATAGTGTAAATGTCCAGGAATTTATCCATTTCTTCTAGACTTACTGGTTAATGTGCATAGAATTGTTGTAGTAATCTCTGATGGTAGTTTGTATTTCTGTTGAATCAGTGGTGATATCCCCTTTATCATTTTTTTATTGCATCTATTTCATTCTTCTCTCTTTCCTTTTTTATTAGTCTGGCTATCGGTCTATCTTTGTTGGTCTTTTCAAAAAACCAGCTCCTGGATTTATTGATTTTTTTTTTTTGAAGGGTTTTTTGTGTCTCCATCTCCTTCAGTTTTGCTCTGGTCATAGTTATTTCTTGATTTCTGCTAGCTTTTGAATTTGCTTGATCTTGCTCTTCTGGTTCTTTTAATTGTGATGATAGGGTGTCAGTTCTAGGTCTTTTGCTTCTCATGTGGGCATTCAGTGTTTTAAATTTCCCTCTAGATACTGCTTTAAATGTGTCCCAGAGATTCTGGTATGTTGTATCTTCATTCTCATTGGATTCAAAGAACATCTTTAATTCTACCTTCATTTTAATATTTTTCCAGTAGTCATTCAGGAGCAGGTTATTCAGTTTCCATGTAGTTATGTGGTTTTGAGTGAGTTTCTTAATCCTAATTTGATTGCACTGTGGTCTGAGAGACTGTTTGTTATGATTTCCATAACAGTTCTTTTGCATTTGCTGAGGAGTGATTTACTTCCGATTATGCGGTCAATTTTAGAGTAAGTGAGATGTGGTACTGAGAAGAATATGTACTCTGTGGATTTCGGATAGCGAGTTCTGTAGATGTCTATTAGGTCAGCTTGGTCCAGATCTGAGTTCAAGTCCTGGATATCCTTGTTGATTTTCTGTCTCGATGATCTGTCTAATATTGACAGTAGAGTATTAAAGTCTCCCACTGTTATTGTGCGGGAGTCTAAGTCTCTTTGTAGGTTGTTAAGAACTTGCTTTATGTATCTGGGTGCTCCTGTATTGGGTGCATATATATTTAGGATAGTTAGCTCTTCTTATTGTGTTGATCCTTTTACCATTATGTAATGCCCTTTTTTGTTTCTTTTGATCTTTGTTGGTTTAAAGTCCATTTCATCAGACACAAGGATTGCAACCCCTGATTTTTTTTTTTCCTCTCCATTTGCTTGGTAAATCTTCTTCCATCCTTTTATTTTGAGTCTATGTGTGCCTTTGCACATGAGATGGGTCTCCTGAATACAGCACACTGATGGATGGGTCTTGACTTTTTATCCAATTTGCCAGTCTGTGTCTTTTCACTGGAGCATTTAGCCCATTTACATTCAAGGTTAATATTTTTGTGTCAATTCGATCCTGTCATTCTGAAACTAGCTGGTTATTTTGCCCATTAGTTGATGCAGTTTCTTCATTGTGTTGATACTCTTTACCATTTGGTACATTTTTGCAGTGGCTGATACTGGTTGTTTCTTTCCATGTTTAGTGCTTCCTTCAGGAGCTCTTGTAAGGCAGGTCTGGTGGTGACAAAATCTCTCAGCAGTTGCTCGTCCATAAAGGTTTTTATTACTCCTTCACTTATGAAGTTTAGTTTGGCTGGATATGAAATTCTGGGTTGCAAGTTCTTTTCTTTAAGGATGTTGAATATTTGCCCCCAGTCTCTACAGGCTTGTGGGGTTTCTTCCAACAGATCTGCTGTAAGTCTGATGGACTTCTCTTTGTGGGTAACCCGACCTTTCTCTCTGGCTGTCCTTAGCACTTTTTACTTCTTTTCAACCCTGGTGAATCTGACGATTAAGTGCCTTGGGTTTGCGCTTATTTAGGAATATCTTTGTAGTGTGCTCTGTATTTCCTGGACTTGAATGTTGGCCTGCCTTGCTAGGTTGGGGAAGTTTTCCTGGATAATATCCTGAAGAGTGTTTTCCAGGTTGGATTCATTCTCCCCATCACATCCAGGTACACTGATCAAACATAGATTAGGTCTTTTCACATAATCCCATATTTCTTGAAGGCTTTGTTCATTTATTTTCACTCTTTAATCTTGCCTTCTTGTTTTGTTTCATTGAGTTGATCTTCAATCTGTGATATCCTTTCTTCTGCTTGATCGATTCAGCTATTGAAACTTGCGTATGCTTTGTGAAGTTCTTGTGCTGAGTTTTTCAGCTCCATCAGGTCATTTATGTTCTTCTCTAAGCTGGTTATTCTAGTTAGCATTTCACCTAAACTTTTTTCAAGGTTCTCAGTTTCTTTGTATTGGATTAGAACATGTTCCTTTAGCTCAGATAAATTTGTTATTACCCCCCTTCTGAAGCCTGCTTCTGTCAATTTGTCAAACTCATTCTCCATCAAGTTTTCTTCCCTTGCTCATGAAGAGTTGTGATCCCTTGGAGGAGGAGAGGCATTCTGGTTTTTGGTGATTTCATCCTTTTGCACTGGTTTCTTCCCATCTTTGTGGATTTATCTACCTGTGGTCTTTGTAGTTGGTGACTTTTAGATGGGGTCTCTGAGTGGTTGTCCTTTCTGTTGTTGTTGAAGCTATTTCTGTGTTTTAGTTTTCCTTCTAACAGTCAGGCCCCTCTGCTGCAGGACTGCTGGAGGTCTACTCCAGACCCTGCTTGTCTGGGAATCACCCATAGGGGCTGCAGAATAGCAAGGATTGTTGCCTGTTCCTTCCTCTGGTAGCTTCATCCCAGATGTCAGCCAGGGCTCTCCATTGTGAGGTGTCTCTTTGAAAATATGGGGGTCAGCGAGCCACTTGAGGAGGCAATCTAGCCCTTATCAGAGCTCAAGTGCTGTGCTGGGAGCTTCTTTGCTCCACTCAGATCTGCTCAACAGGGACGTTTAAGTCTGCTGCAGCGGAACTCACAACTGCCCCTTTTCCCAGGTACTCTGTCCCAGAAAGGTGGAGCTTTATTTATAAGTCCCTGAGGGCTACTGCCTATTTTCAGAGATGTCCTGCCCAGCAAGGAGGGATTCTAGTCACAGTCTGCCTGCAGAGGCATTGCTGAGCTGCTGCAGGCTCCACCCAGCTGCTGTGTAAACTTCCTTGCAATTTTGTTTACACAGGTAAGGTTAGAACTGCCTCTGTAATGGCAGACTCCCTCGATAAAGGCTGATGCCCTCCCCCCCACCAAGCTTGACCGTCCCAGGTCGAGCTCAAACTGCTGTGCTGGTTGCAAAAATCTCAAGCCAGTGGATTTCAGTTTTCTGGTCTTTGTTGGCAGGGGTGGGGGGGGACCTGCCAAGACAGATCACTTGGCTCCCTGCCTTCAGCCCCCTTTTATTCAGGGGAAAGGGGAGCTGTGTCTCACAGGTGTTCCAGCCACCAGCTAAAACAGCTGCCCAGATTTGTGCTGGAAACCTGTGGCGCTTATTGCCCTGGCAGGAATCTCCTGGTCTGTGGGCTGTAAAGGCTGTGGGAGAAGTGCAGTATCTGAGCCTGAGTACTGAAGTGGCTGGAAAAGTCCCCAATGGCTTGCACTGGGTAAGAGGGGCAGTCCTCCAGCCCCTTCACTTCCTGGGTGAGGCAGTGTCCCACCCTGCCTCGGTTTGCCCTCCTTGGGATACACCCACTGTCCAACAAGTCCCATTGAGATAAGCCTCATACCTCAATTGGAAATGCAGAGATCCCTCACCTTCTGCTTTGATTTTACTGGGAACTGCACTCAGGAGCTGTTCCTATTCGGCCATCTTGGTGGAAGTTGCCTGGCCCAAATTTTCAATCACATCTGATAGTGGCATGGGACAGACTTTGCCCAAAAAAGATTTGATGAATGACAGATTCTCCCTTCCAGCCATGACCTAGGAGGTCATGACTTACTTATGAGGAGGAGAAGAGAGCAGGGTGGCCTCAGGTATGACTGCTGAGAGCTAACTGGGAAAACTATAGCACCTATGACTACTCAGAGAGCTAACTAGGAAGATTTGCTTTGCTCCAATTGTACCTAATACAGCAGCCACATTTGTACTTCCAGAAATGGGAAATGGAATCATAGTAAAAGAACCACAAAGAGGTCTTCGTGTGAAGTAAATTTTTCCCCTTTATTTTTTGCTGTCTTCTGCCCAGATCAGAGCTATATGCAGGGCTGAGAACACAGGAAGTAGGGGCATCTTTTACATTGACTGTGGGAAAAAAACCATTATTTCTCAATCCCTGTGTTCTGGTCTTCATATATACTAAGTAACTGTGAGTAATTAGAGTAATGCATGGCTCTAAGCATTTGGTACATAGCTGTACATACATCTTTAGCAAGGCATCCTGTGCATGTTCTCATGGCCTGCCTGCTTTCTCTAATCAGCCAAAGACCTGAGAAGCCTCCCAACACCATGTGGGAAAATAGAAAGCATGCCCCAATAGCTAAGGAGCAGGCAGAGGAAACTGAAGTCATCCTTGAAAGAGAACCAACAGGGACAGGGGGCTAATATCTAAAATATACAAGGACCTCAAGCTACTCAAAACAAACAAAGCTATTAAAATGGGCAAAGAAATGTCAAATAGACATTTCTCAAAAGAAGATACATAAAAGGCCAAGAGATATAAGAACAAAAAGTTCAACATTTCTAATCATCAGAGAAATCCAAATTCAAATCACAGTGGGATATTAGCTCACACAATTTAGATTGGCTATTACCAAAAAGATGAAAAATAAATGTTGATGAGGATGTGGAGAAAGAGAATCCATATCCATTGTTGGTGGTATTGTAAATTAGTGCAGCTATTTTGGAAAACAGTATAGTGGCTCTTCAAAATGTGAATAATAAACATATAATTGAGCAATCCTACTGGATATATATGCAAAGGAATTTAAATCAGTATGTCAAAGAGATTTCTGTACTGCAATGTCATTGCAGCATTATTCACGATGACCAAGATACGGAATCAGCCTAAGCGTCCCTTAATGGATAAACTGATTAACAAAATATGGCATATGTGCACAATGGAATATTGTTCAGTCTTAAACAGAAAACAACAATTCATGAATTTAGGAGACAGCATTTTAAGTAAAATAGGCTAGGCACAGAGAGACAAATATTGTATGACCTCACTTTTATGTGGAGTTTTAAAGAGTTTGCTCATGGAAGTAGAGTAGAATGGTGGTTACCAGAGGCTGGAGGAAGCACTAGGTGTGGAAACAGGATGTTGGTCAGGGTACAAATTTTCAGTTAGGAGTAATAAGTTCAGGTGTTCCATTGTACAGCATAGTGATCATAGTTAATGTATATTTCAAAATAGTTGAATGATAGGATTTTCAATTATCTCATCAGAAAGAGATGATAAATATTTGATGTGATGGATACGCTAATTAGTCAGATTTGATCATTCTACAATGTATACATTGTGAAAGAGAGAGGGTGAACATGCCTGCAAGTGCACACTAAGACATGATGGGTAGCACTGCCTGCCCTAGATCCAGCATGAGTCAAGGCTCAAACCCCAGCTTCTCTACTTGTCAGTTCCATGAGCTTAGATGAGGACTTGGATATAGTCAAGCTTCATTTCCATCTGTGAAAAAATACAACATTACTCTTTCTATTTCCTCTGTAGGATTTTAATAATAATGAAAACAGATAACACCTATTGAGTGCTCACTATGTACCAGATAATGTTAAAAGTGTGTGTGTGTATATATTTATACATATATATATATATGTATAAATATATATGTATAAATTTATATATGTGTGTATATATATATATACACACACACATATATATACACACGAATAGTGTATATATTTGCAATAAAGTGAACAAATCTTAAGGGTAAAGCTCAGTGAGTTTTTATATATTTATACACTTGTAAAACCACTACCAAGATAAAAATGGAGATGATGAGCACTCCAGAAGAGACCTTCATGCCATCTCCCAATTCAAAATCTCCAAAGGTAATTAATATTTGGCCTCTATCACAGTAGATTAGTGATATGGTTTGGTTTATCCCCACTCAAATCTCATCTTGAATTGTTCTTGTAATTCTCATGTGTTGTGGGAGGGACCGGGTGGAGATAATTGAATCATGGGGCAGTTTCCCCCGTCCTGTTCTTGTGTTAGTGAGTTTGTTCTCATGAGATCTGATGGTTTTATAAGGGGCTTCCTCTTTTGCTGGGCACTCATTCTCTCTCCTGCCACACTGTGAAGAGGTGCCTTCTGCCATGATTTTAAGTTTCCTAAGGCCTCCCCAGCCATGTGGAACTATTAGTCAATTAAACCTCTTTCCTTTATAAATTACCAAGTCTTGGTTATGTTTTTATTAGCAGCATGAGAATAGACTAATACAGTAAATTGGTACTGGGTAGTAGTATGCTGCTATAAAGATACCCAAAAATGTGGAAGTAACTTTGGAACTGGGTAAAAGGGAGAGGTTGGAATAATTTGGAGGATTCAAAAGAAGACAGGAAAATGTGGGAAAACTTGGAACTTCTAGAGACTTGTCGAATGGCTTTGACCAAAATGCTGATAGCGATATGGACAATGAAGTCCAGGCTGAGGTGGTTTCTGATGGAGATGAAGAACTGGTTGGAAACTGGAGCAAAGGTGACTCTTGTTATGCTTTAGCGAACAGATGTGGTGGCATTTTGCCTCTTTCCTAGAAATCTGTGGAATTTTGAATTTGAGAGATGATTTTTAGGTTATCTGGCAGAAGAAATTTATAAGTAGCAAAGCATTCAAGAGGAAGCAGAGCATAAATCTTTGGAAATTTTGCAGCCTGATGATGCAGTAAAAGAAAAACCTATTTTCTAGGGAGAAATTTAAGCCTGCTGCAAAAATTTGCATATGTAACAAGGAGCTGAATGTTAATCACCAAGATGGTGGGGAAAATGTCTCCAGTGCACATCTGAGACCTTCATGGCAGCTCCCCCCCACAATAAACCTAGTGGCCTTGGAGGGAAAAATGATTTCCTGGGCTGGGCCAAATGGTACTCCCACCCCTGCTCAATGCAGCCTAGGGACATGGAACCCTGCCTCCCAGCTGTTTCAGCTCCAGCTGTGGCTAAAAGGAGCCAAGTTCAGCTTGAGTCATTGCTTCAGAGGATGTAAGCCCCAAGCTTTGGCAGCTTTCACCTGGTGTTGGTACTTCAGGTGCATAGAAGATGAGAATTGAGGTTTGGAAACCTCCACCTAAACTTCAGAGGATGTATGGAAATGCCTGAATGTCCAGGCAGAGGTGTGCTGCAGGGGTGGAGTCCTCATGGAGAATCTCTGCTAGGGCAGTGCAGAAGGTAATGTGGTGTTGGAGCTCCCACACAGAGTCCCCACTGAGGCACTGCCTACTAGAGCTGTGAGACGAGGACTTTGTCCTCCAGACCCCAAAATGGTAGCTTCACTAACTGCTTGCACCATGTGCCCAGAAAAGCTGCAGACATTCAATGCCAGCCCATGAAAGCAGCCAGGAGGGGACCTATACCCTGCAAAAGCCACAGTGGCAGAGCTTCCCAAGACTGTGGGAGCCCAACTCTTGTATCAGTATGACCTGGACGTAAAACATGAAGTCAAAGAAAATCATTTTGAACCTTTAAGGTTTAATGACTGCACTTTTGGATTTCAGACTGGCATGGAGCTTGTAACCCCTTTGTTTTGGTCAATTTCTCCCATTTGAGATGGCTATATTTACCCAATGTCTGTACCCCCATTGCATCTAGGAAATAACTAATTTGCTTTTGATTTAACTGGCTCATAAGCAGAAGGGACTTGTCTTGTCTCAAATGAGACTTTGGATGTGGACTTTTGAGTTAATTCTAGTATGAGTTAAGACTTTGGGGGACTGTTGGAAAAGCGTGATTGTGTTTTAAATTGTGAGGACATGAGATTTTGGAAGGACCAGGGGCAAAATGATATAGTTTGGCTGTGTCCTCAGCCAAATATCATCTTGAATTATAGTTCCCATAATACCCATGTGTCATGGGAGGGACCAGGTAAAATAATTGACTCATGGGGGTGGTTTCCACCATCCTGTTCTTGTGACAGTGAGTTATCATGAAATCTGATGGTTTTATAAAGGGCTTCCGTCTTCACTGGGCACTCATTTTCTCTCATGCCATCCTGTGAAAAGGTATCATCTGCCATGATTATAAGTTTCCTGAGGCCTCCCCAGCCATGTGGAACTGAGTCAACGAAACCTTTTTCTTTCATAAATTACTCAGTCTCGGGTATGTCTTTATTAGCAGCATAAGAATGAACTAACACAGTTAGTTATGTATATTCTTGACTTTTATATAAATGGAATTCATACAAGATGCATTCATTTTTTTTCCTGGCTCTTTCCATGAAACGTGTTTGTGAGATTCATCCATTTTGCTGGTAGCAGTAACTAGTTTTGTTTACTCCTGTATATTGTTTTATTATATGACTATACTATATTAAATCTGTTATTGATGAACATTTGAATTGTTTCCAGGTTTTTTTTTTTTATTATGCATAAAACTGCTTCGAAAATTCTTGTAGAGGTATTTTAGTGGAAATGCTTTTTATTTCTTTTGAGTATATAACCAGGATGGTTGGAAGTTGCTGAATCTAGAATTTATGTATGTTTACCTTTATGTATGTTTACCCTTGGCAGTTGATAAACTGCCAAGTGGTTTTCCAACCTGACTATACAAATTTTCACTTCCACCAGCAATGACAGTTTGAGTTCCAGTTGCTTTGTATTCTCACTGACACTTGGTATTGCTAATCTTTAATTTTAGTCTTTCTATTAAAATATTTTGTTGTGGCTTTAATATGAATTTCTCTGACTAATAAGGATGAGCAACTGTTCATATGTGTATTGGCAAGTTGAATAGCCTCTATCTGAAGTTCAGGTCTTTTACCTTTTAAATTTTGTTGCTTGTATTACTTATTGGTTCATAGGAGTTTTTTATACATTATAGGCAGTAGGCCATTGTGAGGTATATGTTTTCCCCATATCTTGTGCCTGTTTCTTGACTTTTCACTGGTTGATAGTTCTTAATATTTATTTAGAAAACAGTGTCTCACTGTATCATACACGATGGAGTGCAATGGCACAACTATAGCTCACTATAACCTCAAACTCCTGCCTCAGACTCCTGAGTAGCTGGAACTACAGACATGCACCACCATACCTGGCAAGATTTTTTATTGTAGAGACAAGGTCTCACTATGTTTCCCAGGCTAGTCTTCCATTCCTGTCCTAAAATGATTCTCCTGACTCAGTTTCCAAAAGTGCTGGTATTACAGGTGTCAGCCACCATTCTTGGCCTATAGTTCCTAATTTTAAAGAAGCCAAAGTTAATATATCCTTTCTTTTATGGTTATTGATCTTTATGTCCTGTCTAAAAATATTTGCCGATGGCAAGGCTTCTGAAGATGTTCTCATACTCTTTCTTCTAGAAATTTTATTGTTTTATATTTGGTCTATGGTCTATCTTAATTTTTATAGTGCAAGACAGGAGGGTCCATTTCATTTTTCTTATATCAACATCCAGTTGACCCAATGACATTTAAGAAGGACATCCTTCCCCAGGGACTTATAATGGAATCTTTGTGATCAATTGTGTGATGCTATTTATGTAGGCATATTCCTAGTTTCATTGTTCTATTTCTTTCACTGATACCACATAATATTTAAAGTACTGTATATTTAAACTAGGTTCTTGAACTCTGCTCTTCTTCAACTTTTTTTCACAATACTAGGTCTTTTGTATTTCCATTTAATAATAAATTCAGCTTACCAATTTTTATAAATATCTTCTGATAATTTGATTGGATCAATCACCTGGGAATGAATTTAACATCTTAACAATATTAACTATTCCACCCCACAAATATTGTATTTCCCTCTATTTGATATTCTCTACTTTATCTCAGCAGTTGTTGTAGCTCTCAGTGAAATTTTAAGTGCTATGCTTATTTAACCTCCTGAATGGCCTTAAGAGATAGACACTATTATCCCTGTTCCTAAAAGGAAACTAAGGCTCATAGAGAGTAAGTGATTCGCTAAGGGTCATGTAGCCAAAAAGTGACAGTCACTATGCAAATGAAATACAATCATGCAGGCACCTGAGTTTATAGATTAAAAGGTGCTATCAAGCAAAAGAAACAATCAACAGCATGAAAAGATAAATTATAGAATGAGAGAAAATATTTAAAAACTACTCATCTGACAGGATTAATATCCAGAACATACAAAAAACTGAAACATCTCAGCAGAAAAAAAAAAAAATTTAAACACGAAAGGACGTGACTGGCAAGATGGCTGAATAGGAACAGCTCCAGTCTGCAGGTCCCAGCAAGATCAATGTAAAAGGTGGGTGATTTCTGCATTTCCAACCTCAGTTGGAATTTCCCAGCCCATCTCACTGAGACTTGTTAGACAATGGGCACAGCCCATGGAGGGTGACCTGAAGCAGGGTGGAATGTTGCCTCACCTGGGAAATGCAAGGGATTGGGGAACTCCCTCCCCTAGCCAGAGAAAGCTGTGAGAGACTGTGCCATGAGAAATGATGCATTCCAGCCCAGATACTATGCTTTTCCCATGGTCTTCACAACCCGCAGACCAGGAGATTCCCTTGGGTGCCTACAACACCAGGACCTTGGGTTTCAAGCACAAAACTGGGTGCCATTTGGGCAGAAACAGCTAGCTGCAGTTTTTTTTCATAGCCCAGGGGCACCTGAAATGCCAGTGAAATAGAAATGTTCACTTCCCTGGAAAGGGAGCTGAAGCCAGGGAGCCAAGTGGTCTATCTCAGCAGATCCCACTCCTACAGAGCGCAGCAAGCTAAGGTCCACTGGTTTGAAATTCAGTCAGCACAGCAGTCTGAAGTTGACCTGAGATGCTCGAGCTTAGTAGTGGTTCATCCACCATTACTAAGGTTTGAGTAGGCGGTTTTCCCCTCACAGTATAAACAAAGCCTCCTGTTAGTTTGAACTGGGTGGAGCCAGCACAGCTCAGCAAAGCCACTGCAGCCAGCCTGCTTCTCTAGATTCCTCCTCTCTGGGCAGAGCATCTCTGGAAGAAAGGCAGCAGCCCAGCCCCAATCAGGGGCTTAAAGATAAAACTACTATCTCCCTGGGACAGAGCACCTGGGGGGGAAGGGGCAGATGGGGGTGCAGTTTTAGCAGACTTAAACATTCCTGTCTGCCAGTTCTGAAGAGAGCAGTCTATCTCCCAGCACAGTACTCAATCTCTGCTAAGGGATAAACTGCTGCCTCAAGTGGGCCCCTAACCCCCGTGCCTCCTGACACCTTCAAACAGGGTTTGACAGACACATCATACAGGAGAGCTCTGGCTGGCATCTGGCAGGTGCCCCTCTGGGACAAAGCTTTCAGAGGAAGAAACAGGCAGCAATCTTTGCTGTTCTGTGGCCTCTGCTGGTGATACACAGGCAAACAGGGTCTGGAGTAGACCTCCAGAAAATTCCAGCAGACCTGCAGCAGAAGGGCCTATTATAAGGAAAACTAACAAACAGAAAGAAATAGCATCAACATCAACAAAAAGGACATCCACACAAAACCCCATCCAAAGTTCACCAACATCAAAGACTAAAGGTAGATAAATCGACAAAGATGAGGAAAAAACAGTGCAAAAAGCTGAAAATTCCCAAAACCAGAAAGCCTCTTCTCCAAAGGATCACAACTCCTCACAAGCAAGGGAACAAAACTGGACAGAGAATGAGTTTGACGAATTGACATAAGTAGACTTCAGAAGGTGGGTAAAAACAAACTTCTATGGGCTGAAGGAGCATGTTTTAACACAATGCAAGGAAGCTAAGAACCTTGATAAAATGTTAGAGGAATTGCTAACTAGAATAAACAGTTTAGAGACGAAGATAAATAACCTGATAGAGCTGAAAAACACAGCACAAGAACTTCGTGAAGCATATACAAGTATCAATAGCTGAATCAATAAAGCAGAAGAAAGGATATCAGAGATTAAAGATCAACTTAATGAAATAAGGCATGAAGACAAGATTAGAGAAAAAAGAACGAAAAGGAACAAACAAAGCCTCCAAGAAATATGGGACTGTGCAAAAAGACCAAACCCACGTTTGATTGATGTACCTGAAAAGGACAAGGAGAATGGAACCAAGTTGATAAACACTCTTTAGGATATTATCCAGGAGAACTTCCCCAACCTAGCAAGACAGGCCAACATTCAAATTCAGGAAACACTGAGAACACTACAAAGATACTCCTCAAGAACACCACCACCAAGACACACAATCATCAGATTCACCAAGGTTGAAATGAGGAAAAAATGTTAAAGGCAGCCAGAATAAAAGTTTGGGTTACCCACAAAAGGAAGCCCATCAGACTAACAGCAGATCTCTCTGCAGAAACTCTACAGGCCAGAAGAGAGTGGAGGCCAATATTCAAAATTCTTAAAAGAATTTTCAACCCAGAATTTCATATCCAGTCAAACTAAGCTTCATAAGCAAAGGGGAAGTAAAATCTTTTACAGACAAGCAAATGCTGAGAGATTTTGTTGCCACCAGGCCTGCTTTACAAGAGCTCCTGAAGGAAGCACTAAATATGGAAAGGAAAAACCAGCCACTGCAAAAACATACCAAATTGTAAAGACTATCAATACTATGAAGAAACTGTATCAGCTAACAGGAAAAATAACCAGTTAGGATCATAATGACAGGATCAGATTCACATATGACAATATTAACATTAAATGTAAATGGGCTAAATGCTTCAATTAAAAGTCACAGACTGGCAAATTGGACAAAGAGTCAAGACCTATTGATGTGCTATATTTGGGAGACCCAGCTAACGTACAAAAACACTTAAAATACAGGGATGGAGGAAGATTTACTCATATTGTTGAGTTACCACAAACCCTGTGTCTGTTTTTCAGTACTATTGAATCAGTCAATGTGCAATCTAGTGGATACTAGTTTATAGATCGTTTGAGAAATTATTTCAGATGTTTGAATTAAAGACTGTTTCCTATGTTAAAATGTTCAAAGCATGCAATTATGGAAGACAATCTGCCTCAGAAAATGAAGCATAAAACTCAAGGCTAGTGGCTCATGAGAAAGGTTCTTTGTGTATCTTTTCCAGAGGTTAGTGAGGTTAGGGCTTTTTTTTTTTGAAGAAAGATAAAATATCACCCAAACCCTCAACTGTTTGTATAATTTTTCATTAACAGTTTTTAGCACTTAGTCAAAAATAGCCAGGTGTATGAAAACAGAACACTTAAGTGAAACCCAAGAGAAAATAAAAGCAGATGATAAAAACAGATCCATGAGAAATATAGATAAGGAAGTTATAAGGGAAGTTATAACAGACTTTAAAACAGCTTTGATTACTGTGTTGAGGGAATTAAAAGACAAGGGAATTTTTGAGAGAATGAGAAACTATTTTTAAAAAGTAAATGGAAATTCTAGAATTGAAAAACACAGCTGTAATTAAAACTCAGAATGGGATTTAGATAACCAAAGTGGAAAAAAAATGAGACAGGTAAGAAAAACAAGATAAGAGTCAAGGAAAAGTGATGAAATCATGGAAAATTTAGGACTTACACAGATTATGACAGAAAGGTTTAAGAGAGAATTTTAATCTCAGAGGAAAATGAGGATGAGGATAGAGGTGATACTTGAAGCAATTATGGCTGACAATTTTACAAAACTAAAGACTTTAACCTACATATTGAGAAAGTACTATGAACTCAAGCAAGATAAATACAGAAAAAAAATACACAAGGAACTTAAAAATAAATGTGCCAAAAGTTGATAAAGAAAAATTCTTAAAAGGAAATTGTGTGAGGGAAAATCTGGCTGAATCATAGCAAAGGAAATGAATAAAGGGAAGGACTGATAGACTTTATTATATTAAGATTGAAAACTTCCTGAACCCAGGAGGCGGAGGTTGCAGTGAGCCGAGATCGTGCCATTGCACTCCAGCCTGGGTAACAAGAGTGAAACTCCGTCTCAAAAAACAAACAAAAAACTTGCATGTGATGAAAGCATCATGAACAATATCAGAATACAAACAAGGCATTGGGAGTACATATTTTATAACATATGACAGATAAACTATTAGTATTTTCTTAAAAAGAAATATTTTAAATCAGTAGAAAGTAGGCAAGGAACTTAGAGAAAATATTCAAACTTACTAGACATCAAGAAGTGCAAATTAAAATGTTTCATCTTTATTTATATTAGTCTGTTCTCATGCTGCTATAAAGAACTGCTAGAGACTGGATGATTTATAAATGAAAGAGGTTTAAGTGACTCACAGCTCCCCATGGCTTGGTGTCGGAGGCAGGGGAGCCTCAAGAAACATGCAATCATGGAGAAAGAGGAAGCAAACACATCCTTTTTCACATGATGACAGAAAGGAGGAGTGCTAAGTAAATGGGGGAAAAGCCCCTTATAAAATCATCAGATCTTGTGAGAGCTCACTATCGCAAGAACAGCAGCATGTGAATAACCACTCTCATGATTTGATTACCTCCCACAGGGTCCCTTCCATGAAACAAGGGGACTATGGGAACTACAAGACAAAATTTGGGCACGGACACAGCCAAACCATATCGTTCTGCTGTGGTCCCTCCCAAATCTCATGTTCTCACAATTCAGAACACAATCATGCCTTTCTCACAGTCCCCCAAAAATCTTAATTCCAGCATTAACCCAAAGTCTAAGTCCAAAGTCTCATCTGAGAGAAGGCAAGTCCCTTTTGCCTATGAGCCTGTAAAATAAAATGTCAGTTACTTACTAGATAAAGTGGAAGTACAGACATTGGGTAATATACCTGTTCCAAATGGTAGAAATTGGCCAAAACACAGAAGTATAGGTCCCATGCAAGTCTGAAATCCAGTAGTGCAGTCATTAAAGTTCCAAAATGATTTCCTTTAACTCCGTGTCTCACATCCAGATCATGCTAATATAATAGGTCTCACAGCCTTTGGAAGCTCTGTCTTTGTGGCTTTGCAGGGCACAGCCCTCCTTCTGACTGCTTTCATGGACTGGTGTTGAGTGTCTACAGCTTTTCCAGGCACACAGTGCAAGCTGTTCATAGATTGATCATTCTGGGGTCTGGAGGATGATGGCACTCTTCTCACAGCTCTACTAGGCAGTGCCCCAGTTGGGACACTGAGGGGCGGACTCTGACCCCACATTTTCCTTCCACACTGAACTAACAGAGGTTTTCTGTGAGGGTTCTGCCCCTATAGCAAACTTCTGCCTGGACATCCAGGCATTTCCATACATCCTTCTAAATCTAGGCTGAGGTTCCCAAACCCCAATTATTGACTTCTGTGCTCCTGCAGGTTCAATGCCACGTGTAAGCCACCAAGGCTTGGGACTTGCACCCTCTGAAACAATGGTGTGAACTGTATGTTGGCACCTTTTAGCCAGGGCTGGAGCTGAAGCAGCTGGGACTCAGGGCACCATGTTCCAAGGCTGCATAAAGCGTGGGGAAAACTATTTGGCTCAGCCCAGGAAACCAGTTTTCCCTCCTAGGTCTCTAGGACTGTGACGGGAATGCCTGCCATGAAGGTTTAAGGCATGTTCTGGAGATATTTTCCCCATTTTCCTGGTGACTAACATTTGGCTCTTCATTGCTTATGAAAATTTCTGTAGCAGGCTTAACTTTCTCCCCAGAAAATGTTTTTTTTTTTTTTTCCTACTTCATTATCAAGCTTCAACTTTTCTAAACTTTTATGCTCTGCTTCCCATTTAAATGTAAGTTCTAATTCCAAACCATACCTTTGTGAATGCATAAAACTTAATGCTTTTAAGAAGACCCAAGATACCTCTTGAATGTTTTGCCACTTCGACATTTCTTCCACCAGATACCCTAAGTCATCTCTCTCAATCCTTACAGATCTGTAGAGATCTCTATAGATCTCTGGGACAGGGGCAATATGATACTAGTCTCTTTGTTAAAGCATAGCAAGAATCGCCTTTATACCAGTTTCCAACCAGTTCCTCATCTCTATCTGAGACCACCTCAGTCTGAACTTCATTGTTTATGTCATTATTAGCATTTTGGTCAAAGCCATTCAACAAGTCTCTAGGAATTTCCAAACTTTTCCACATCTTTCTGTCTTCTGAGCCCTCCAAGTCTCTAGAAAGTTTCAAATTTTCCCACATTTTTCTGTCCTCTTCTGAATCCTTTAAACTGTTAACCTCTGCCTATCACTCAGTCCCAAAGCTACTTCCACATTTTTGGCTATCCTTATAGCAGCATTCCACTACTTCCTGGTACCAATTTACTATATTAATCCATTCTTATGCTGCCATAAAGAACTGCCCAAGACTGGGTAATTCCTAAATAAAGGAAAGAGGTTTAATTGACTCACAGTTCCGCGTGGCTGGTGATGCCTCTGGAAACTTAAAACCATGGCAGAAGGGGAAGAAAACACATCCTTCTTCACATGATGGCAGGAAGGTGGAGTGCCAAGCAAAAGGTGAAAAAGCCCCATTAGATATTGTGAGAACTTCCTGTCATGAGAACAGCATGGAGGTAACCCCCTACCCCCATGATTCAATTAGCTCCCATCAGGTCCCTCCTATGACAAGTGCAGATTATGGGAACTAGAATTAAGATGAGATTTGGGTGGGGACACAGCCAAATCATACCACTATTATATCTACAATATAAAATTATAAAACCAATTTTGGCATGGACAGAGGGAAATAAGAACTCATTCCTGGTCAAAACTGTAAATTCAGATAAATTGTTTAGGTGGCAATTTAGGCAATATATGTCAAAAGTTTTTAAGTGTTTAACTCTGCCGAAAAATCTTTCAGGATTTTTACTTAAAGGAAATGTTTAAACAGGTATAAAAAGATATATACAAAATCCCAATTGCAACATTATAAAAATAGCTCAAATTGTAAATATTAATATCCAATTTAGGCTGTTTATAATGAATTTCACAGACCTCAATACATTCTTTTTTGCTGTTTTTTAAGTTCAGGGGTACAAATGCAGGTTTGTTACAGAGGTAAGCTTGCATCATGGGGGTTTGTTGTACAGCTTATTTCATCACCCAGATATTAAGTATGGGGGCTTAATACCTAAAGGAGGGGGCTATACCCTAAAAATAACCTAATATCCAATAGTTATTTTTTCCTGATGCTCTAAAAGGCCTCAGTGTGTGTTGTTCCCCTCTGTGTGTCCATGTGTTCTTATCATTTAGCTCCCACTTTTAAGTGAGAGCATGTCGTATTTGGATTTCTGTTCCTGTGTTAGTTTGCTAAGCATAATGGCCTCCAGCTTCATCTATGTACCTGAAAAAGACATGAACTTATTCCTTTTTACGGCTGTATAGTATTCCATGGTGTATATGTACCACACTTTCTTTATTCAGTCTATTGTTGATGGGCATTGAGGTTGATTCCATATATTTTCTATTGTGAATAGTGCTGCAATGAACATATGTGTGTATATGTCTTTGTACTAGAATGATTTATATTCCTTTGGATATATACACGGTAATGGGAATGTGCTGAATTGAATGGTATTTCTGTCTATACGTATTTGAGAAATTGCCACACTGTCTTCCACAATGGCTGAATTAATTTACAGCTCCATTAACAGTGTGTAAGTGTTCTTTGTCTCCACAAACTCTCCAGAATGTTAGTTTTTGACTTTTTAAATAGTAGCCATTCTGACTGATGTGAGATGGCATCTCATTGTGCCTTTGATTTTAATTTCTCTAATGATCAGTTAAGCTTTTTTAAATAAGATTTTTGGTTTCATGTATGCTGTCTTTTGAAAAATGTTTATGTCCTTTGCCCACTTTTTAATAGGGTTGTTTGTGGAGTTTATTTTTATTATTATTATATTTAATTTGCTTACGTTCCTTGTAGATTCTGGTCATTAGACCTTTGTCAGATGCGTAGTTCGCAAAAATTTTCTCCCATTAGGTACGTTGTCTGTTTACTTCGTTGATAGTTTCTTTCGCTGTGCAGAAACTCCTTAATTATAGCCTATTTGTCAATTTTTGCTTTTGTTTCAATTGCTTTTGTTGTCTTCATGAAATCTTTGCCCATGCCTGTGTCCTGAATGGTATTGCTTAAGTTGTCTTTCAGGGTTTTTATGGTTTTGGTTTTTACATTTAAGTGTTTAATTCACCTAGAGTTAATTTTTATATTATGGCATAAGGAACAGGTCCAGTTTCAGTCTTCTAAATATGGCTAGCAAGTTATCCCTGCACCATTTGTTGAATAGGGAATTCTTTACCCATTGCTTTTTTTTTTTTTTTTTTTTTTGGGTTTTGCCAAAGATCAGATAGTTGTAGGTATGCAGTCTTATTTCTGGGTTACCTATTCTGTTTCATTGGTCTATGTGTCTATTTTTATAGCAGTACTGTACTTTTTTTTTTTAACTGTAGCCCTGTAGTACGGTTTGAAATCAGTTAGTGTGGTGCCTCCAGCTTTCTTCTTTTGCTTACGATTCCTTGGCTGCTCAGGCTCTGTTTTAGTTTCGTACAAATTTTAAAATAGTTTTCTCTAGTTCTGTGAAGAATGTCAGTGTTTAGTTTAATAGGAATAGGATTGAATCTATACATTGTTTTGGGCAGTATGGGCATTTTAACAATATTGATGCTTCTGATCCATGAGCATGGAATGTTTTTTTTCCATTTGTTTGTGTCATCTCCAATTTTTTTGAGCAGTAGTTTGTAGTTCTCCTTGTAGAGATATTTCACCTCCCTAGTTAGATGTATTCCTAGGGATTTTATTCTTTTTGCGGCAATTGTAAATTAGAATTTATTCCTGATTTGGCTCTTGGCTTGACTGTTTTTGGTATATAGGAATGCTAGGATTCTCGTACATTGATTTTGTATCCTGAGACTGCTGAAGTTGTTTATTAGCTAAAGAAACTTTTGGGCTGAGATTATAGAGTTTCTAGATATAGAATCATGTCATCTGCAAACAGGGATGGTGTATTCAGATGCCCTTTGTTTCTTTCTCTTGCCTCATTCTATACTATGTTGAATAGGAGTGGTAAGGGAGAACATATGCTTCTTGGGCATATGTTTTCAAGGGGAATACATTCAACTTTTGCTCATTCAGTAGGATGTGGCTGTGGGTTTGTAATATATGGCTCTTATTATTTTAAGGTTTGTTATTTCAATACCTAGCTGATTGAGAGTTTTTAACATGAAGGGATGTTGAATTTTATCAAAACCTTTTCTGTACCTATTGAGGTAATCATGTGCTTTTCTGTTGTTTGTTCTATTTATGTGATGAATCCCATTTATTGATCATGTATGTTGAACCGACCTTGCATCCTGGGGATGAAGCCTGCTTGAGCATGGTGGATAAGCTTTTGATGTGTTGCTGGATTCAATTTGCCAGTATTTTATTGAGGATTTTTGCATTGATGTTCACGAAGGATATTGGACTGAAGTTTTCTTTTTTTGTTGTATTTCTGCCAGATTTTAGTAGCAGGATAGTGCCAGCCATCTAGAATGAGTTAAGGAGGAGTCCTTCCTCCTCAATTTTTGGAATAGTTTCAGTAGGAATAGTACCAACTCTTCTTTGTATATCTGGTAGAATTCAGCTGTGAATCCTTCTGGTCCTGGACTTTTTTCATTGGTAGGCTATCTATTACTGCCTCAATTTCAGAACTCATTATTGATTTGTTCAGGAATTCACTTTCTTCCTGGTTCAGTCTTGGGAAGGTGTATGTTTCCAGGAATTTATTCATTTCATCTAGATTTTTTGTTTATGTCCATAGAGATACTCATAATATTCCCTGACTGTTGTTTGTATAACTGTGGGGTCAGTGGTAATATCCGCTTTGTTGTTTCTGATTGTGTTTATTTGCATCTTCTCTCTTTTCTTCTTTATTAGTCTAGATAGTAGTCTACCTATTTTACTAATTTTTTCAAAAAATAATTTCCTGGATTTGTTGATCTTTTGAACAGTTTTTTGTGTGTCTATCTCCTTCAGTTTAGCTCTGGCTTTGGTTATTTCTTGTCTTTTGCTAGCCATGAGATTTGTTTGCTCTTGTTTCTCTAGATATTTTAGTTGCGATGCCAGGTTGCTAACTTGATCTTTCTAACTTTTTGATGAGTGCATCTAGTGCTATAAATTTCCCTCTTAACACTGCCTTAGCTGTGTCCCAGAGATTCTGGTACATTGTATCTTTGTTCTCATTAATTTCAAAGAACTTCTTGATTTCTGCCTTAATTTCATTATTACCCAAAAGTCATACAAGATCAGGTTATTCAATTTGCATGTAATTGTACAGTTTTGAGTAAATGTCTTAGTTTTTCTTTCAAATTTGATTGTGCTGTGGTCTGAGAGACTGTTTGTTAGAGTGGTAAGCTGGATGAGGAACAAAGACCCGTTGGTGTGCTATCTTCAAGAGACCCATCTCACATGCCATGATACACATAGGCTCAAAATAAGGGGATGGAAAAAAAATCTAGGAAGCAAATAGAAAAAAGAAATAAGCAGAGGTGGCAATCCTAATTTCTGACAAAACAGACTTTAACAAAGATCCAAAAGACAAAGAAGGGCATTACATAATGGTAAGGGGTTCAATTCAATAAGATCTAACTATCACAAATATATATGCACCCAATCCAGGAGCACCCATATTCATAAAGTAAGTTCTTGGAGACCTTCAAAGAGACTTACATGCCCACACAATACTTGTGAGAGACTTTAACACCCTGCTGGCATTTATTAGATCATCAAGACCGAAAATTAACAGATATTCAGGACCTGACCTTAGAACTGGATCAAATGGACCTCATAGATATCTACAGAACTTTCCACCCCCACCCCCAAAGTAAAACCAACAGAATATACATTCCTTTCATTGCCACATGGTACTTACTCTAAAATCAATCACATAATCCGAAGTAAAACATTCTCAGCAAATGCAAAAGAATTGAAATTGTAAGACATTCTTATATTTCCAAATTAAATGCATGCTACAATTGATAAAGGCCACCTACAATTTTTAGGTAGAATAGGAAATTATGATGTGATTGTCATTATTTTTACATGTATGAACCTTACTGATGACTATAGTTTTACACTGAGCTGTCATTTTAGTTAAGTTACTTGTCTTGGTACACACTAGCCATTGAATTTTAACTTATTTTGAAATGACTCTTCATTGCATAAAATGTCCCAGAAAGATGCCTGTATCGTGACAGCATTAAAATAAAAAGGTTTCCTGAAAATAGAAGATTGCATATTGTATGTTAAGCAATGCAATAAAAGATGGTAGGTGCCATCAGATTTCTTGTACCAAATAGAATTTTCAAAACTAGAGAAGTTCTGACCAATTCATGAGTCTGGAAGAAGTGCTGTCCCTCAGACTCTGTCCAATAATACAATTAAGGAAATAATAAAAATTTCCAAATGGAAAATATAGACAAATCCTGGCATTTCATGATCTACTTTGAAATTATTCAATTAATTCTCATGTTGCTAAAAAGATCCATATTATAAACATGGGTTATAAAAGCATATCATATTTATATATGATTGCTAATGGCTAAAATGTTTCATAATTTTTTTTAAACTTCAGATGAAAAGGCAACTTAGTTATTTTAATATTACAATATACTTAAACAGACAAATGTGTTTTATTGTCTACTAGCAAAAACAAATAAATGAAAACAACTCTTATGTCCTTTAGTGTGATGTCCCTTTTCTCCCAATAAGCTGTTAATAAATTAATGGTCATGTCACAATCTTAATGTCATCTTATAAATGGAAAACTATATCCTAGGAATAAAAATCTGAAATTCTTAATATCAAAGTATTATGTTCATTGCTGGCAGTATTTATATATTATTTTTCTTTGCCTGATAAAACAGGTTGATTTTAGATTCTAGAAACAGGAAATTCTAGAAAACAATGGAATACAGCCTAGAAAATTTTGTAACCTAATAATTTTGTATAAAGCTAAGTTTTCTTTCCTTATGTGTCAGCAATTTGGCAATATTCTAAGATATTTAGGTACTCAGAAAATGTCATATTCATGTATATTACTTTTTATAAGCTACTTAAAGATTTGTTTTAAATGAATAATGGAGCAAAACTAAAAGCTCCAGGTTAGGGAAGTCAGGATGTAAAAAGAAAAGCAGCAATAATGACTTAAACCATTTAAAATAGAGATATCTAAATATTTGCTGTTTATATGAACATAAAATTTAATGAAAATTTCAGGCTGGGGAAAGTGGCTCTTAAGAACCAAAAACTCAAAAACTTGTAATCTGAGCACTTTGGGACCCTGAGGCGGGTGGATCACTTGAGGTCAGGAGTTTGAGACCAGCCTGGCCAACATGGTGAAACTCCATCTCTACTAAAAATACAAAAATTAGCTGGCCATGGTGACACATGCCTGTAATCCCAGCTACTTCGGAGGCTGAGGCAGGAGAATTGCTTCAACCTGAGAGGCAGAGTTGCAGTGAGCTGAGATCATGCTACTGCACTCCAGCCTGGGCAACAGAGCAACACTCTGTCTCAGAAAAAAAATTAGTGAAAACTTGAAATAATGATTATCAAAAGACAATATAAAGCATATAAAATCATTGTATAATAAAAATAACATTGATAGAAAAGCCTGGAATGTTGTAACAAAAAATGTAGAAGCTGGTGATTGAAGGGTAGGGTGGAGAAAAATGGAATCAAATAAAGGAGGTTCAAGAATATTGTTGAACTATTTAGTCTAATTTTAAAGAAATATAAGTTAACGCAATGTTTTTGAAAAGCTTATGGGAAGCCAATTGCATAATTAGGAACTGCTTATACCCTTTAAAAACTATAAATTATAAATGCAGAGTAAATAAAATTTATCAAAGAACAGAAAACAAGAAAAATTTGTTTAAAAGTATGGAATGCTACTAAAGAACTAAAACCAAATATGAAATTTATCCAAATAAATGCAATTTATTAATAGATGAATTCTTTCATTAAAATATAAAGACATTCAGATTGACTTTTTGAAAACCCCACAACCGATATCCTTAATTCCTAGGATATAGTTTTTCATCTATAAGATGACATTGAGATTATAACATTACCATTAGTTTATTAACAGTTCATTGGGAAAAAAAGGACATCACGCTAAAGGACAAAAAGTTGTTTTCATTTATTTATTTTCATTAGTAGACAATAACACACATTTGTCTGTATAAGTATATTCTACTATTAAAATAAAAACTTTAAGTTGACTCTATAGTATTTATCAGATACTTATTTGAAGCAGAGTAGCAATAAAATTATGAACATACCAAAAGCATTTTATGCAAATGCAACTAACAAGGAAACAATGAATGATATCAATATCAGATAAAAATTTTTTATACATTTTTACACGAGAACCACTTTATTAACAAGGATGTAGTTATCAGTGAAGCTGAAACTGTCATAAACCTTTATGTTCCAAATAACATTTCCTGAATTTGTTTAAGGGTAAAATGTTAGAAATACAAGAAGCAGAAATAAAATAGTAATAAAATATTTCAACATTATTTTGAGTTTTTAATTGGCAAATAATAAGCATATAATTGAATGACATGTATGTTGCAACATATACCCTACATATCAATCAGAGGTCTTTATAGAAGGCCAGCACATTTTACTAAAGAACAAAGATTTTGTCTTCTGTAATTAAGAGAATATTTAAACGGTTACATATTAGGCTGCAAAGAAAAATCACAATAAATTCTAAGATTTGGCCACAGTCTCTGACCATAACGCAGTAGACTCGGCATCATTAGCCATTAGGAAAATACTAATCACAACCACAATGAGCTACCCCTTTATACTCACTAGGATGACTAAAAATTAAAAAAAAACAAACACACGATATCAATTTTGGGGCAGAATGTGGAGAAATTGTTGGTTGGACTATAGAATGATATAGCCACTTGGGATCACAGTTTGACAGTTCCTCAAAATGTTAAACATAGAATTACCATATAACGCAGCAATTCTGCTGGTAAAGGTATGTGGCAAAGAGGAATTGTTTTTGTGTGTTTTTATTCATGCAAGTATTTGTGCACAACAGTTATAGTAGTATTATGCATAATAACCCAGAGAGGAAACAAACCAAATGCCCATCAGCTAATGAACAGGGATAAATGCAGTGAATCCATACAATGCAGTATTATTCTAGCCATAAAAAAAGAATGAGCTATTTATAAATGACACAATATGGAAAAACCTTGAGTACATTTTGCTACGTAAAAGCAGCCAGACAATAAAGGCAACATATTATATAATCCCATATAGATGAAATGTCCCTAACAGGAAAATCTACAGAGACAGGAAATAGATGAGCGGCTTCTAAGATGGGTAGGGTGGGGGTTTAAGTAGATTAAGGAGTGATGTCTAATGAATATAGACTTTCTTTTGGGAGTGATAAAAATGTTCTAAAGTTAGATGGTAGTGATTATTGCATAACTAACATATGAAAAATGATGAATTATACACTTTAAAAGGGTGAATTTTAGGGTATGCGAACTATATCAATACAGCTCTTATAAAAATGTAATGGAACTAGAAATAAATATATTTTTAAAAGAATCATAGGAAACTTTTGAAAGCTCTTAACTTTTGGACAATAGAGAAAACAAACTTCAATAATAGATTATTTAGAATTTTAGAATTTTTTTAAAAATAGAACATTACATATTAAAACAAAGAATATAACTAAAGCTGTACCTTAAAGGGAAAATTCATGGTGATAAATAATCATAAAACAAGAAGTAATGAAATAAATTCACCCAAGGAAAACAAAAATCAAGAGACTGTAAAACAAAAAAAGAAAGGCAGTAGGCCTGTTAAATAAGGCCAACAACATGATCTTTAAGAGATCACTGAAATAGACAAACATTTGGAAAAGCAATGGGTCTTAATTTCAATCTATTTTCCTTTGGTTAGTTCAGGCTGTGAATCACATTTTTCACATTAGCTGGTGAAGAATCAAACTACCTTCAGTTCTTTTACGGACAAGGCATTGTATAAATCACATCTTAAAAGATTTTTCCTTTAATTATAAAGTAATGAAAATGGACATTTGTCTAATTTCTTCGTATTCTGACAGAGAGAAACACGAGACAGATCGTCTACCCCTTTCTTCTAATAAAGCACAGATTAGGTGACTTGTATCCATCACAGAGTAGTCAGCATCAGAGATGGGCTGAGTGCTAAGCCTTCTAGCCCCTTGGCTGTCATCCTCACTCTTAAGTGGCTCCTAACCTTTGTGGGGTTGCACAGTGTCACATAGAAGTTTGAAAACTAGAGGAAAGCTAAGCTTTCTCCCCAGAAAATGTATACCCACACCCCCTTGTTCACTATGCCAGTGAGGTTATGGGCCACCCCTGTGTCCCATTCAACACAGAAATGATGAAGTACACAGCTGGACAGTCTACCTAAGCCTCTAAAGCTTAAGTTTTTGAGTTTTTGGTTCTTAAGATTTTAGTCTCAATACCCTTTTACACTCTTAAAATGAATATCGAAGACTCCAAAGACCTTTAGTCTATGTGGGTAGGTAATGTCCCTCAATACTTACCATATTCAAAATCAGAAATTTTTTAAATGTTCACTAAAATAACAGTTATTGCATATACATAAATAACATATTTTAATAAAATAATTATATTTTCAAAAATAAATTTTTTAAAAAATTTCAAATCTTTATAATATCTTGCTTAATAGAAGGCAGCTCTATCCTCATATGTGCCTCTGCTTGAGTGTGATGGCAGCGTAGGTCACATTCCAGTGTACCCTCATAAGGGAATAAGAACACAAAGACAGAAAATGTCTTAGTATTACTATAAAAATAATTCTGACTTTGCAAAACCCATAAAAGGTTGTTGGAACTCCCTGGACCACATTTGGAGAACTGCTGCTCAAGTTCTATTAAACACTAAGCCTTCCAAAGGTTAATAGATATTAAACAGAAAGAAAAAGGCAGCATGCTCAAAGGACATTGAGAACACAGGTTTCCTTTTTTTTTTTTTTTTTCTTTGCTTTTAAGTCCATAGGTACCAGCGCAGGTTTGTTATATGGGCAAATTGCATAGCATAGCCCAGATTATTTTGTCACCCAGGTAATAAGCGTAGCACCTGATAATTTTTTGATCCTCTGCCGCCTCCCACCTTCCACCCTCAAGGACACAAGATCATGTCCTTTGTAGCAACACAGGAGGAGGTGGAAGCCATTGTCCTCAGCAAATCAACACGGGAACAGCAAACAGGTTTCTATACCACAGGACTTGGGAGGCTTCCTGTCAGGCGCTCTAGGAAAACCACAGGCGCCGGAAGATAGAGGAGTTGCTGCATTACACTAAATTGCCATTGGATGGCACTGCGGTTCCAGTCATGGGCAACCTGAGCCTCTGCATTAGAAAATGTACCCTAGCTTGTGGAGACCCATAAGCCCCAGAGAGCTGGACTTATACAGGACACTGTTTTTGCTTTTTTTTTTTTTTTTAAATAGTCTTTAAAGGTTGTCAGAGAGTGCAACATAAGCCCATTTCTTCTCAGTCCATTGGGTGTTTTCCTCTTCACCCCCAATTGTGGGCTTTCAGGTTGTCAAAATCAACAGTGAGGTTTGAAGTATCTTCCAAATGCATGACTCAGACTAGGAATCTAAGAAGTTCAAATGTGGAGATGACAGAGGCTCTGACCACAAAACATCAGTTAGAATATGTGTAAAGGTCACAAAGAAACCAACATGTTCTCAGCTAGTATTCCCAGATCCGGCTAATACTGAGTTAATTTTACAAGAGTAAAAAATTGACTGGACTCCCTGAGAACATCTGCATTGAAGAGAGCAGGGCACATGAGGAAAGAGCTGTGGTGAGAGCCCAAGGGCTCAGAGACATGAGGGCTCCCTGCAGGGGCTAACAGGCTCTGCCAGAAGCCATTCCAATGTTGGGAGAGCCCGATGGTGGTGTGGGAGTGACACACACCCTGGTCTGTGGTGAAGCACTCAGCCTGATGGCAATGTGGGGTGACACATGTCCTGGTCCATGTAAGACACTCACACAGAGAACCTGATGGCAGTGTGGGGACAACACAAACCCTGCTCCATGTTGAGGTGCTCACACAGAGAGCCTGCGGGCTGTGTGTGCGCTATGTGTCCTGGTCCATGGTGAGATGCTCACACAGACAGCCTGAGGGCGGTGTGGAGGTGACACAGGTTCTGGTCCATGGTGACATCCTCACAAACAGCCACTGGTGAACCTTGAACTGGCACTATTTTTCTGGGTTCTGCTGCTCTCTGCCAAGCTGTCTAGCCGTGAAAGTGGCTCTGGCCAGAACGTCAACATTCAGAGTGGGGAGAATGCCTTAGAACGAAGGTCTGGAGAAGGTTAGTGGCTGCTATATTTTTCAGGGCTTCATTGTAGAATCTGGAGTGTCAAGGGGAGAGTGTAGGCTTGAGAGCCCAGCTCCCGCCAGGTCTCAAGGAAATCTAGGCAGGCTGTGGAAGTTGGTCTTTGTCTTAGGGGCGGTAGAGAGTTATTGAGGGATTATAAGTTAGTGCTCTTGGATTTGCTAGGTTCTAAAATGTTAAGTGCTGTGATACAGACATGCAATTGTTAAGGTGGTCAGTGACCATTAAAAGACACAGACATATACAAACATCTGCTTATACCTTCCTTGTGCTAGTTATTAATATCAACTTATTTAATCCTCTCTTCCTCCCAGTGAGGTGGAAAGCATTATCACTTCTGTCTAGATGTGGAGACTGAAGCACAGAGCGGTTAAGGGACTTTTCACCACCACACAGTCAATAAGTAGTAGAGCCAGGATTTGAACCCGTTGAGTCAGTTCCCGCAGCTATTTAACAACCCCATTATACTTCCTCACTAATTAAAGGGGGAAATGGCCCTGAAGTGCTGTAGGTACTCTGAAGGCATCACTTGGGTATAGTGGGAACCCAAAGGAAAGAATGTCGAATCCTACTGGTATTGGGGTAGAGAAAGAGAGGGTGCAGTAAGACAAAAATCCATAGAGAGCTTGTGCTGAATCTGCCAGTGGAGTTTGCATTGATTAAGTATATTGTGGGGTTGAGGAAAAAAGTGGGAGGACACTTCAAACAGAAGAAGCAAGGCTTTTTCTCGGTACTGCAGGCAGTTACCATTGTTCAGAGTCTAAGGAACGTGTAACCGCAAGTAAAGCTGGCCTAGTGATGACAGGGCCACATACTCCATGCAAAGGAATTCATATTTGTTGCTAGTAAGCCTAGGTTGTTAGACTCAACCCATTATTTCATACATGTCAAGATCATTTAGGAGGCTGCCTTTTCCAAATATTAGTCAACATTTTGGGGTTCTGATGTGGAAGCTTGATAAAAATGTCATCATCAAGTTCATGATTTAAAATACTGACTTGGGACAGAAATCAGGACTGAGCCCCTGAGCAAAGGGCATAAGCCACAGCTTACGACTAATTAATCAGTTATTAATTAGTTATATAGTCATCATACTATATTGTCTCCTGGTCCACATCTTCATCTTATTCAGAGGAGCAGCAAGAAGACAAATATTTAACTGAAATAAAGAGATCCTGTGTGCACAGCTTTCTTGGATCTTTCAATCCCATAACCACACTGGGTAAGAGAGAGATTATTCTGGTGTAACGTCTTCATGAACCCATGTTGACTTTTTTGTGATTATCCCTTTTGTCACTAAAATTGTTCCTTTTAAAGTCCATTCTAGAATTTAACCTGAACAATGGGCCATTGCTCTTTCTTCCTTCCATAAACCAGACCAACATTTTTCCATTTTAATAGCCCAGCAGATCTTCCATTTTCCATGGTTCAGTTTGAGATTTCTCACAGCACCCTGGGAAGTGATCCATCTGGGTTCTGCTGGCCTCTCCTAACACTTCCACACTCCAACGCCCCAGGGCAACTCTCAGTGTATTCACCGCTGTGTCACATGTTGAGTATTTGTAAAGACTGTTCCCTCAGCCCTAAGATGATTTATTCCTTCTCTCCACCTAGGGAAATCTTTTTACATTTAAATGTTATCTGGGTTCTAAGAAGTCAAGTAGTTACAAGCTTTATTACGAAAAACAGCAGATTCCTGACCTTCCCCTTCTCCATCCTTCTTTTTCATTTCCCGGAGGCAACCACTTTTGATTGCTCTTTGGGCATCTACCGCAAATTGTTAAATAACATGTTTCTACTACCGACCTCTTGATTTTTCAGTTTTAGAAATTATCTATTAAATTCTCACTATGAAAGATGAAGAATTAGCTCCCTTTAACACCTCCCTCATCCACCTCCACAATTTTTTTTTCCAAACCTCCCAGTAGACTTATATCATCATTTTAGTTAGATCTGTATTCAGTGTTTACATAATTTTGACTACATTCACAGCATGTCCATGTAGTAAAGGATGATTACATTTTCTTTCTTGTAAAACTTTTAATATTCCCTGGAGTTAAAAATTGTCTTATTTCTTCATTTGTGTGGTTTTCTACCTAGACATTCCCACCTAGGAATTCTAATTACTACCTAGACATTCTTCCATACATGTAAACGTCTTCTCAGTATGTTTAAACACATCAGATATTCCATCAAGCTCATCTTCTTGGGAGCTTTCTAGATACTCTCTATGCTTCCTCCTCAGCCTGTGCTACCTTCACTGCAAACCTGCTGAGCAGCTACCTTCCTGAGTGCCCTTCTTCTTCATCCTAGAATTCTCTTTTCCCCTTTACCCTCTCCTATGCTAGAGTCCCTGTTCCCTGGATCCCATGTCGTCTTGTCTTTATTTATTCCCTGTCTTTGCCAGACCACATCCTGAAGCAGCTTCCTGAGTAAGATGTATGGGTGATTAATATTTTTGAAAACCTGCATGGTGAAAGTAGATTTATTTTATTCTTTCAGTTCTATGTATAGAATCCCAGATTGGAAATGACTTTCTCTCAGAGTTTTAAAGGTATTGTCCCATTTTCTTCACTTACTACTAATCCACTAACAGCAACTCCCCATGCGTTTCTCTTGGAATTGGCAATTTTCTCAGGAAAAAAGTGTAGATTAGTAGTAAGTGAAGAAAAGAAAACTAAGCAAGTCTGACTGATGCCTTTTTGGTTCTAAATCCTTTGCATCTGACTTCCTTGAAAATGTTTAGGGGGCTTCTCTCTGTCCCTCATAGTATGAAATTGTATAGTGATGTGCTTTGATCTGAGTCTGTGTTGTGTCATTGCACTGGTTGCCTGGGGTACCTTACAATCCAGAAGTTAAAGTCCTTCAGTTCTGGGAAATGTTCTTGAAATATTTAATAATTTCTATGCCTATGTCCTGAATGGTTTTGCCTACGTTTTCTTCTAGGGTTTTTATGGTGTTAGGTCTTATGTTTAGATCTTTAATCCATCTGGAGTTAATTTTAGTGTAAGGTGTCAGGAAGCATAGGCAAGGACTTCACAGCTAAAACACCAAAAGAAATGGCAAAAAAGGCAAAATAGACAAATGGGATCTAATTAAATGCCAGAGCTTCTGTACAGCAAAAGAAACAATCATTAGCGTGAACAGGCAACCAACAGAATGGGAAAAAATTTTTGCAATCTACCCATCTGACAAAGGGCTAATATCCAAAATCTACAAAGAACTAGAACAGATTAACAAGAAAAAAATAAACCTATTCAAAAGAGGGCAAAGGATATGAACAGACACTTTACAAAAGAAGACATATATGAGGCCAACAAACATATGAAAAAATGTTCATCATCACTGGTCATTAGAGAAATGCAAATCAAAACCACATTGAGATACGATCTCACACCAGTTAGAATGGCGATCATTAAAAAATCTGGAGACAACAGATGCTGGAGAGGATGTGGAGAAATGGGAACACGTTTACACTGTTGGTGGGAGAGTATATTAGTTCAACCATTGTGGAAGACAGTGTGGCGATTCCCCAAGGACCTAGAAATAGAAATTCCATTTGACCCAGCAATCCTATTACTGGGTATATATCCAAAGGATTATAAATCGTTCTATTATAAAGACACAAGCACACATATGTTCATTGCAGCCCTGTGCACAATAGCAAAGACCTAGAACCAACCCAAATTTCCATCAATGATAGACTGGACAAGGAAAATGTGGCACATATACAGCACGGAATACTATGCAGCCATAAAAAACGATGAGTTTGTGTCCTTCATAGGGACATGGTTGAATCTGGAAACCATCATTCTCAGCAAACTGACACAAGAACAGAAAACCAAACACTGCATGTTATCATTCATAGGTGGGTGTTGAACAATTAGAACACGTGGACACAGGGAGGGCAGCATCACACACTGCGGACAGTTGTTGGGGGCTAGGGGAGGGACAGCAGAGGGGGGTGGGGAGGGATAACGAGGGGAGAAATACCAGATGTTGGTGATGGGGGATGGAGGCAGCAAACCACCTTGCCATGTGTGTACCTATGCAACAATCATGCATGATCTGCACATGTACCCCAGAACCTAAAGTACAATTTAAAAATATTTAATAATTTCTATTTTCACCATTGTTTCTTTTAGAAATTCTTTAGTATTCCTGGGCTGATTGTCTAATTTCATAATTTTCTATCTCTTTTTTTATTCTATTCTCTGGTTTCTTCGAATTATCTTGCAAATATTTGTCAAATGTTTATGCATTTCAAAGAAATTGTTAATTTTTGGCCCTCTGAATGTTCCACTGTCTAAATCATCCTGCTTTTGTTTCATCAATAAAACTTTCTCTTCTCTTTAAGGATATTGAAAATATACAGATAGATAGGTAACATACATTATATATTATAAAATATGTTATATGTGCTATAGATAAGATATAGTATTATAGATATATCTTATAAGATATCTTATGTATCTTATAGTTATATCTTATATAAATATTATAGATATTATAAATGTATCTTCTATATAGGATTATAATACTATATATATAAGATATATAATACTATATATAATACTATATATAAGATATATAATATATATATTAAAGACTTAACACCATAAAAACCCTAGAAGATATATAATATATATCTTATATATAAGTGTCTTATATAGTATTATAGATATATCTTATACATAGTAACATATAATGTTATATATAACTATTGTAAAATATAAAAGATATATCTTTTATATAATTATATATCTTATTTCTTTCATATATGATATATATCTTTTATATATGGATTTTTATGTATGAGGCCTGTACAATTTTATATATATGTAACTTGTATATACAATTATCAATGTATACATATAAAATTGTATTGGCATCTTTTCCATGACTTGTCTTGATTTTCTTCTAAATTCCTTTTCTCCTGTTTTTAGAGGTGAGGGAGCTTTGCTTTCAGAGGCTTTTCTCCAGTGCCTGGGAATTCTGGGCTGTCCAGTCTAAGAACCGAGCCCTAAAGAACTCTATGCTTGTGAATGGGGCCTGTTGACTAGAAACAGTTTCATCGTGGGTGACGTGACGACACTGTTATCCGGTAGAACTCTTGATGTCTTTTCTCTTGGATTAAGCAGTTTTCTCAGGAAAAAAGTGTTCACTCTTTTCCTATAGAGAATGAGCCTGGTGCTGATGTTCTGATTGCAGAGGGTGGAAGGCTCTAACAGTTCTATGTGCAGACTTTCCCAGAATCCCTGCTTTCAGGACAGCACTTCAGCCCTCACTGTACCTGATGGTCCCAACGTGGAGTCCCTAATTCATCCTTTCCCAACTTCTGCCATGACTGAGGAGGGGGAGCTACCTGCATATGTAGTGGGGAGGACGGTTGTGGGGGTCTTATTGCTGCTGCTGCTTGCTTTTCTTTTTTTTTTTTTTTTTGAGACAGAGTTTTGCTTTTCTTGCCCCGGCTAGAGTGCAATAGCGTGATCCTGGCTCACTACAACCTCTGCCTCCTGGGTTCAAGAAGTTCTTCTGCCTCAGCTTCCCAAGTAGCTGGGATTATAGGCGTGCACCACCACATCCGACTAATTTTGTATTTTTTTAGTAGAGATAGGGTTTCTCCATGTAGGTCAGGCTAGTCTCAAACTCCCGATCTCAGATGATCCCCCCGCCTCAGCCTCCCAAAGGGCTGGGATTAGAGGCATGAGCCACTGTGCCCAGCTCTTATTACTTCTTAAACCAACTTTCAGACACTTCTGCTTTTAGCTTCACTTTCACCTTCATGATTAGAGACATCGTGTACCTTTCTGGGGTTCTACGGTGCAGTCACTTCTACTGCCAGCTTAGATTTCAGTCTTCTCAGCTCTGTAGAGTCATATTAAATGCCCATCTACTTTTCTTCAAAAGAAGGTGTTTGGTATTGTTTCTTTTTCTGTTCTCTTTGTCTTTAAATATTTATTGCTTAAAGAAAAAATCTTGTGTTGTTTTTTGGTGAGGTTTCTGGAAATAGTGGGGATAATATGCATTCATTCCACTAATTCAAATAAAAAGTACACAGCTATATTTTGAATTTTTGTGTGGCATGATCTGTTAGGACCCTTGACTGCCCTGCCCCCCACCTGTAGGATCAATAGCTTCCTTCTTTATAGCTCTTCTGTATCTGAACCTTGTACATACTTATTTTCTTGCGTATGTAACATGATTACAAAAGAAGCTTGAATCTTCTTACTGGACCATGAGCTGCTTGAGTGAAGTAGCTCTGTTATCTCTCGCTCCATCTTCAGGATCTGGCACAGAACCAGGCACTTAAATGTTCGATGAATGCATGTTGAATTGAGCAGAAATTGGATGGTATTTTCTATAAGCAGACTCAACTGCAAAGAAATGAGTGGCGCAGTTGTCCTGCTGGCAGGAAGCCCATAAATGCGAGGGTATCCTAGATCCTATTTCAGCATTCTTAGGAATGATGAGGAGGGACATTGCAGATTGAACCTTTCCTAAGCAATGTCCTTCAAACGTGGGACATGCACTGGGCTTTGTCACCTCCCTCAGGAACAGGGCATTAAAACTAAGGGTGGCCTTGGGACAGGGATAAATTGAGTTGCTTTTGCCAGTGACTTAGGATAAGCATGGTGTTCTTGCCCTAGAGGGATGGGTGTTTATGATCATCATTTTTCATGTATGGGAAGTGGAGTGTGAAAGAGTGGCTATTGCATCTTCTTAAGCCTCCTTGAATGTTCCTTGCCCCTAAAATACACCTGGCTCATTCTAATAAAGGCCATATTTCCAAAGGCAAGGCTATTCAAAGCTGGGCTGGGTCAAAGAGTGTTAGCAGCTTGTAGGGTCTATAGTGACATAGACAGGGGCCTTGGCCTCAGATCTCCCTGCTAAGACTCTAGCTAACAATAATAGAGTAGGACACCCTCCTTGCTCTGAGTTGGTCAGTAACTCTGCCTCTTCCCTAATAGGCAGGTTCAAGAAATACAGCTCATGTTAGTGACCAAGAAGCCATCCAGCAACTGTGTTAATAAATTGGACCCTGTTCTTTCAGTTGGAGAATCTAGATTGTGGAAAGGTGGCCTGGGATAGCAGCCTGAACCTCTGGAAGGTACACTAAGTTAGGAAGGTCTTCAGAGGGAAAGGAAGCTGGGAGGGGCATCATTCCAGGCAGCATTAATAGGCAGCGGCAGGCTAGAGGGCAGAATCAGCGACAAGAGACAGCAAAACACACCTGAAGACCAATTATGTACATCTAATCTGACGGGTGAAGAGACAATGGAATGACGTTGAGCTAAAAGGAGCAGGTCTTGGCCAAACACCCAGGTCTTGGCAATACTTCTCTCTTCTTGCTATTCTGGCTTCAGAAGTGTTGTCTTAAGAGCTCATGCTCCCGTTTGCGGCTGATGCACCCCCTGCAGTATGGCACTTCTCTCTGCATGACAGCTCACCATTCAATGCGGTGACAATGCGTAGTCAGGACCTGTTCAGGCAAGAGAAAGAATCTGAGAATAAGTGAAGGAAAAAAAGATACCAACCGCTTTCTTAGGAATGGCTGGGCTTATATATCCGTCTGTGGGAAATAAACCTGTCAGGGATCTGTTGGCCTATTTGGGTCATTGACATGACGTTGAATGCTAACACGTAATCCAGGCAGCCTTGTAAGCCTGGATGATTGACCATTTTGACATCATACGGATATGCACATGCTGGAAGAAACTTGACTTTCATAGCTAGAATAGCAACGTACGGGAGTGGGGGAAGGGCAGTTCTAAAATGCACAGGCACAAATCCTTCCTCGTTTCCTCTGCTTTTGCTTATTTTCCTTCTTTCTTTATAATAAATTTAAATAATAAATGGAATCTGGACATGGACCTGGACATCACTGAATTGCAAATATGCAATTACCCTTAGAAAACCCAGAGAATCATGGAGAAAAGGTCAAGCAATGCCAGGAATTCTTACAGTGACCTATGAGACAATCTAGGCTTTTATACTCCTTCAGGTGATTCTTCCCCTTCAACTGTCTTGGATGAGAATGGGGCGCAGAAGGTAATAAGGCCCAGCTCTGCCTCTTATTAACCTTAACCGTGATCCTGAGCAGGTGAACTCTCTCAAGGTGTTAGTTTCCACACTTGGAAAATAGGAATACCTGCCTCATAGGCTGGTTATAAAAGTGATCAAGAACATGTAAATAGCAAGCTTCACACAGCTTGGCATCTCCGTGCCCAACACAGGCTATTAAATAATGTTGATTTTATTACTGCTCTCATGGCTAAAGGGCAGCAATGGTATGCCTGTTGGCATTCTATCTTGTGGTCAGGCAGCATGGGCCATTCCTTGGCCACTCTGTGGAGATGATCTGAACTTGGCCAAAGACGTAAGTCTCCTAAAAAGACTTAGGGAGTAGAAACTCCCTCATAGCATTGTAGGTGTTCTAAAAGGAAGTCACTATGAAAGCACTTCATGAATGCTAACATTAGTTATTGGTAATGTTCTCTGGGAAGCAGTATAACGGTGCACATAAAATGTAGACTCAGGTAAACATGGGCTCTGACTCCAGCTCCAGCTCCAGCCTACAAACAGCTTCACTCCGGTCAAGGGCTTTCACTCTATGTGGCACTGGGGAGTTGTATCTGTTTAAATGTTACTATCCATGCTTTCCTTGTAGACTATTGCTAGAATTAAAGGAGGTGAAATTTATGGAAGTAGCTTCAGCCTGGGCAACATGATGAAACCCCATCTCTACCAAAAATACGGAAAAGGAAAAAAATTACCTGGGTGTGGTAGCACACACCTGTGGTCCCAGCTATTCAGGAGGCTGAGGTGGGAGGATCGCTTGAGCCTGGGAAGTGGAGGCTGCAATGAGCTGAGATCGTGCCACTGCATTCTAACCTGGGTAACAGAGTGAGATCCTGTCTTGAAAAATAATGGTAAATATTTTGCCTAATACATTGCACAAGGAAGGCATTCCTTGATCAATGTTAGCTTCCTTCCTTCCCATGGTTCATCTTCTGTTACCTACTCAAGAATCTCTGGCACATAATTTGAAATTCAGATGGCAAAAACACTGAGATATGATAGAATTAAGATTAATTAGCATCTTAATAGGTTAAGATAGTGAGGCTCAAAAATATAAAACAACATTTAACAAGGCTATATGTGAAAATGACATGTTGTATCGATATCCACTTAGTGCATCAGTGTATGATGGATTTGTGTGAGTTTAGGTGTGTGTGAATACAGCTCACACCCAAAGCTTTAGTGACAATCACCAAACACTAGTTACTGGAATTCATGGGTCCATTGTAGTCAGCACTGGGCAGACCATCCTAGAGAATGTGTCACATTTGGGAGCCACAGTTTTTAAAAAGGAACCCTGATATGTCAGAGCCTCTCCAGGGACATGGCCATTGTGAAGAGTGTCTTGAGGAATGGCTGAAGGAACTGAGGAACTCTAGTATGAGAAATAGAAGATTAAGGGGAAACATGAAACTATCTCTTTCTTCAATTTAAGGATTTTATAAAAGAGGAAATGAATGGGGAAAGTGTTATACTAGAAAAAAAACATGAAACTGCAAGTCTCAAAAAGATAATTGTGATTCCCAAAAGCTTTTATTTGTGCATATGTTTATTCATGCATCTAACAAACATTGAATTGAGTGCATATCTGGTGTTAGACATGGTGCTCTGTAGGCAGAGATATGCCGGTGAGTATTTAACAATCAGCTCTCCAGGAAAGGAAAATATTCCTGATTTATATCTTTGCCAATCTCTGTGGTGTAAATACTCCCTCCATGACTGATTACAAGCTACTAACGTAAATGTGGAAACTGGGGAGAGAGTTGCTCAATTGGCTTTTCCAAGCTGGAAAAAGCTGGCTTCAGCACAACCCTGCCTATGTAGTCTCTGGGGATACGGAGCACAAAGGCACAGACTTTGCATTTAAGAGACCTACAAGCTAGTGGTAGAAACCACTTCATCCAGCTGTGACCTAGGAGTGCATTTGGTTCTGAGAGAAGACCCATACCTGAGTGGGAGGATGTGACTTATTGGGGTTGGCTAGGAAGAAAAGCAGAGGGAAGGGAGTTTCAGACAGACAGAGTAGCTACAAACCCATGCACCTAGGAGGAGGGATGATAAAAACAGCCATGCCAGCTGTCCAGTTTGACTGGAACAGAGAGCACAAGGCTGATTCAGGAAGACTTTCATGAGAGAGATGTGGTAGCCAGAACACCAGCACAAATTTGAGCCTAATTTCAAAGGTGGCAGGGAATGGATAAAAGATTTTTAACAGGGAAGTGATGTTGTGATATTTAATCTGAGGGAAGTATAGAGAAATGCATTATGTCTGGTCAAGGATGGACATAGTGGTTAGAAACATGGCCAGATAGCTGACAAAAAATAGTAATGGTGTGAGGTATTGACTTAAAAGCATGAGATCTAAAATTGGGAAAAGAGAACTTTGTTTCTTCTGAAGGGTTGCAACTTGCAGGCTGGGAAGTGAAGCCTCCTGCTGAGACCAAAAGCAGGCACTTACAGGGGAGGAAAGTTGGAACAGGAATTTCATGTCAAAAACAGGAAACATACGTATTCAACAGGTTTTAGGAGGAGCTATGAATATTCATAAAGGGAGGTCATGCATGCATGGCAAGCAAACATACATGTTACATACATCCCATGTTCACTTTGGGGTGGAGATGTAACATTAAAATGCAGTAAAATTAGTCTATATACATCAAAAGGTGAAATTTAGGACACAGGTGCTTTGTGGCACAGGCCTCATAAACCAGCCAGACCTAATTTGTGATGGGTGGTCATTTATCAGGAAAGAATGCTTTGTTTTGAAACTGGTTCGTGTCATGTGGAAACTTCAAAATGGGAGGGAGGAGAATTGGCCATAATAGCTGGCGGAAGTCAGCAGAGGAGTGAGTTTTCCATTCTTTGTTTTCCAAGGCTACTTTCTATTTAACTCTTAGGAAAAAAATTTGGCAACAGTTAGCAAGGAAGGAGGGTGTACTGAGAGGCATGACCAACGTCCTGTCCTGTGATGGCCCAGAAATGTAGTTTTTAAAGTTTTTCTGGAACCTTCTTGGCTAAGAGGGGTTCAGTTAGTCAGGGATCTTAGGATTTTGTTTTTATTTCACAGAAGGTAGTGACATTGGAAAATAGAAAGGGAGGGTACCCATCTAAGTAACGTCAGAATCGTTAGAATAGATGGGACATGGAGAGAAAAAATAGGGCATGGTGAGTAACTGGATCTGCAAAGTAAGAGGGAATGATGAGTTAGGGAGAATGTGCAGATTGGTGACAGTGAGATTCATCTTGTTAGGAAAGAGTTTCTACAATAACTAACTTGGAGAGCTTTTTAAAAATGTCAGTTCCTGGGTTTCCTGCTAGAGGCTGATTTTCGTAGGTGGAACATGGGGCCTCTGAATCTGTATTTTAAAATCACCCCAGTGGAGTCCACTGCATAATTCTGAGCCCATGCTTTCATTCCTTATGTCCCAGGCATCATTCTAGGTGCAGGAGATACTGTGGTGAATGAAAGTCCCTGCCTTTTAGAACCTTTAAGTAGGAGAGACTGAAAATAAACCAAATATATGCAATAATGTTTAGGTTCCAATACATTGTATGAAGAAAATACAGGATAAGAGGATGGAGATTGATGGAAAATGAGGGTAGGATTGCTATTTTAGATAAGGTAGTTAGAGAACCTCTCTGAAAAGGTGACAAGCTCAGACATAAAAATAAGTGAAAAAGTTTTGGAAACACTAAGTTACAAAATATAGAAATAGTAACAGAATGGAAGGTATCAATGACAGGGATAAAAGGGTGGTAAGTTCTGTTTTGGGCATGAGTTAAAGCTCTCTGTCAGACATCTGAGAAGAGGTAGCCAATAAATCACTTGCTGTAACTGTTCAAGGCTCATAGAACAGATCTGGGCTTGGGACATACATCGGGAGATATCAGGCTATGGATGGTGGTTGAAGCCGTGAGAGTGTGTGGAGCAAGAACAGGAGCGAAGAATGAAACACATGGAGGGAATGCTCTTCCTTCTGGGAAGGAAAATGAGAGGCAACAGAGAGGTAGGAGGAAAACCAGTAGCTAGTGCTGCCGGTGAAAAAGACAGGTTTGAGGAGGGAGATGCAAACAGGTTCAAGAGCTGCTCAGAGGTCAAATGAGATAGTGTCTGGCAAGCGAAGACAATTTTCCATCTTGATAAGCAGCCTCAGAGTGGGTGTGGTGGGACTTGGAATGTAACAAACAGTCTTCAATGGGAGGTGAAAAGTGGAGACAGTTGAGGTAAAACTGCTCAGTGAAAAAGCAGAAGAGAAGTCCGGGAGTGGTGAAAGAAGGACATAGGAATGAGGGAGAATTTTTTAATTTGCCAAGGGAAGAGAACAGGGCTGGGCCCAGTGGCTCATGCCTGTAATCCCAGCCCTTTAGGAGCCCGAGGTGGGTGGATTACCAGAGCCCAGGAGTTCAAGACCAACCTGAGAAAAACCCTGTGGCATACCCTGTCTCCTCAAAAAGTAGCCAGGCATGGTGGCACCCACCTGTAGTCCCAGCTACTCAGGAAGCTTAGGTGAGAGGATCACTTGAGCCCGGGAGGCAGAGGATATAGTGAGCCAAGATCATACCCACTGCACTCCAGCCTGGGTGACAGAATGAAAATGTGTCTCATGAAGGAAAGATGATGGAGAGAGATAATTAAGACACCAAAAAAGAACAGGGACTGTGACCTCTTCCCTGAGACCAGAAGACAGGGTGGATGCTCATGCGGATACTGTGTTAGGTAGGTTTGGGAGGTAGTGGATTTCCAATCCAAGAACCTTTATTTTACTTAGTGTGGAGGTTAAAGCCATTTGCAAAGGATTGGGGGCGAGGAGGGGTGTTAGGTGATCTAGGCAGAGCTGGGAGAGTGGCAAAAGTATGAAGTGGCCTTAAAAATAGGAGAGTGGCCTTAAAAATAGGTTAGTGAGGTGGCAGGACCACAGTGTGATGGTTGGGCCATGGCTGAGCCAAGTTAAAGGCCCTGACTTCGAGGGCCACCTGTCTGCCCAAGAATTCATGTTTATCCAACAGAACTCAGTATCTCAAGTCAGGAGTTAAAGAATGTGGGGAATTAGATTGATGTGGTCTTGGGGTTTCGCTGCATGAGTTTGGAGAATAAAGGAGAGAGAAGTGACACTTCTAAAGTAAGTTACCAGTGCTTCTGGAAGGGCAACCGCTTGTCATGGGATGGCCATTTGGTCCAACCTGCCCTCGAAGAGTGTCTGGCCTGATCTGAGGACTGTTGGCATCAGAATCACCCTGGAGTTTGTAGCATGAGCAGTGAATCTCTGAGGGGCAGGGGAGTTCGCATTTTACAAGCTTCCTATACCGTTCTAATGTATATAACAATTTAAATATTGCTGCTTTCTGAGTCCTAAAATCCCTCCCCAGCATCCTGTTATGTCACTAGCCCTGTTGCAATGCCCGCAAATGGACAGCAGCTGACAGTAGATGATGCTTCTGGCCAGCAGCTCCAGAGGAAAACCTCCTCTCCTCTCTCTCCTTGCACTGTAGACATGTCAGTCCCTCAGCTTGACCAACTGCCCCCAGCAATGCACCACTAGTGGCCAGGAGTGCATCTGTGTCAGTAACTGATCAATACCAAGAGGGTATCCTCCCTTTCCCCCGCGGCATCCTGCCCATGGGTCCCTCTGGTCCTTTGCCTTGTCCATGCCTTCCCAGCACAGCTACAGAAACGTAAGATGGCCCCACAGTTTCCCTGGATAGCTGAGTGGGTCCAGCCACTAGCTCCCCTCCCAGAAAGGCCCTTCCCTGGCTGCGCTTTTTTCCACTTTCCCACTGGCTTTGCCCCTGCAGCTTCAGCAAAGCCCACTCCCCCGCAGCTCCCAGCCACCCTTGCTCAGATCAGAGAGCTGGGAATTTAAGAGTCAGAATTAATTAGGCAAATGTCAGGCAGCATGAGTCACCAAGGCCCTGAGTATTTTGGTGGATTACGAATGGGAGCCCTTACAGCAAGAAGGAGCCCCAGACAGTGTCCGCCACCCGCCGTAGGTGCTGATCCCTGCTCCTGGATCGTGCTGCAGGCAGCTTTCAGACCCAGCAGATTCCAGCCGGACTGGGTGTGGCCAGGGGATGTGACCCAAGCCACTGAGGGAATCCTTATCAGTCTTTCAGATCACTGGATGCTGAAATATGCAACCAAGTGAAACCAGAGGCTTGTGCAGGCTATAAAACTGGGAGTATTCTCAGAGCTCAAGAGAAACTTCACACAGGCTGTAAGGAAACCAGCAACCTGCCCATCCTGAATGTCTTTTTTGATATTTTTCTAGACTCAATGAGTCATATTCTTATCTAGCTATTCTTTAAGATGGGGAGTAGGGGCATCAGGTAAGTGGCTGCCATTTTGTCATGGGATGCCCTGGCTTATAAGAAGAGCTGAGTCCTTTTCCCCCAGAAATCAGGTCCTCCTGCCAAGTTCCCCCTACAGATCAGGCAATAATTGTCAAAGTAACATAAAAACTGGGAGGAATCTTCCAGATCGACTTTTACCACTTTTTAATGAGTTTTATTCATTTACTCATTTAGCCAGATTATTGAATACATAGCCGTATGCTCCATACTGTCATCATATGAATCTGCCGTGAATCTTGCTCCTGGTAGTTTTAATCTGTGAAGAAAATCAGAATATGCTCACCCTAAGTATAACACAAGGTAGAGTGATGAAAGTATCATGAGAAATATAGGAGTTGTATGTGGGAGGGGAGGTGGTCATGACTGATCAGGAGGAGGAGAGATTATATCAAATTTTGTTGTGCAAAGTATACAAACCTTCAGTTATAGGATGAATGAGGACTGGAGACTAATAATATACAGCCCAGTGACAAGCGTTATTAACACATTATATACCTGACATTTGCTTAGAAAGTAGATCTCAAGCATTCTCATCACAAAAAAAATGGCAACTGCTCGAGGCAATGGATATGTTAACTTGCTTTGTTGTATTGATTATTTCATAGTATACACACATATCAAAACATTACACTGTACACCCTAAATGTACAGTCATACCTCAATAAAGCTGGAAAAAATTAGTGGGAGGTCCCAAGGCGAAGCTTGCAGGGGGAGGTAGCATTTGAAACAGTTGGGCTTGCAAACATGGCTCTCCAGTCAGAGAAGCTGGACCTCATCTCTGAGTGGGTGGTAGAGCAGGACCAGTGATAGAACTCTATTCTCCTGAATCCCACTCCAGCAGTATTTGGCCATTAGATGGTGAGTGTTCCTCCAGCAGGCAATTCACCTAACACAATTGATGAAGTATTTACAACACTCATTACCAAGCTGATTCTGATGAGTTATATTTCCTCAAAGAACTCCAAGCCTAGAACAGCCAAAAACTTCTTGGTAATAGGCTAATAATAGTAATAGGCACCGCCTTTTCCCTGGCCACACAAATGAGGCCTTAGGAGTCATTTGAGACTCCCCCTTTCCTCCTCACTGCCTATGTTGAATCGATTGCCAATTATTGTTGGTTCTGCCTCATTAAAAATTCTACCAATATGTATGTATCGGACATCTCTGTTAGGCTCTGGGAAACAAAGATGAATAAGGCACAGTCTCAAGGAGCCCATGATTGATGATAGAGGCAGACTTGTAAACCAAAAACATGGTGCAACGTGATATGTGAACAATACATCCCAGTGGGAATGCTGTGGGAACACAAAGGGAGGCATGAACTCAGCCTGGCAAGGATTCAGGACGGGTGCCAACAAACACCCGTTTTGTTGTTTGTTGTTTTCTAGTTCATCTTTTCTCACCATCCCCAATGTCATCGTGCTCTACGCTTTTGACAGCTGGACTATTGCAGATGCGTCTTCTTGTCTCCACATTAGCCCTCTGCCTGTATATTCTCCACATTGCTGCTGGGTCTTTTTAAAGTGCTGACTCAACTATTACATGCTTCACCCTACTGAAAGCTCATTAGTGGCTTAGGATAAAACCTAAGGTTTTATCCTGGTTTATGTGCCTGGTCTAGCACATAAGCCTGGTAACAATATGGTCTCTGTTTACCTTCTCAAACTTTTAATAGATTTCAGCACACAAAACATCCCTGTTTATTTGTAAATACCTTTGCATATGCTGTTCTCTTGATTCAGAATCCTCCCCGGAAGAATCAACATTTTTCTTTCAAGACTTCATTAAAGCTCACTTCCTGAACTCTGCCTTCTGGTCCTTAGGCATAATTCCCGGCTTTATCTTTGGTCTTTTCTTGGTACTTCAGACATTCTCTATTACCCTCATCTCTCTGTTCTGGACAGCAATGGTCTGTTAGACACAAGCTCATCCCCAGATAGTGAGCATTCTGCAGACAGGGGCTATGTCTTATACATCTTTATACCTATGCTGTCCAGAACAGTGCCTGACACATAATAGACACTTGATAAAAGATTGTCACATAAATGTAAGTACATAATCTGAAAAGAAATGTGTTCTCAGAGACTTTAGCTTTAAAGAAAATTGCCTACAAATTAAATGGAAATTCTGTGGATTTCTGGGTAACTAAAAGCATATTGAGATGACTTGGTCTTGGCATTACTCCCTAAATTTTACTCAGAGATTTTTTTCCTTCATCCACAGTTAACAGCACATAACTTGGGATACCCATTCATTGCTAGAACAAGGCATTGGGAATTCCATTGCTTCAGAACATCCCCAGAGTTATGATATGCCATGCCCTCTCTGTTCCAAATCTGGCAGTTTCATTCATAGCTTTGTGATTTAGGTGATTTAGCCTCTCACAGCCTTGGTTTCCCTTATGTAATAAGATTATAACCACATTGTGGCTTGTGGTGAGTTCAATAATGTTCCCTGTATTTGTCCATTTTCACATATAAAACCATCAGATCTCGTGAGACTTAGTCTCACGAGAACAGCACAGGAAAGACCCGCCCCCATGATTCAATTACCTCCCACTGGGTCCGTCCCATGACACATGGGAACTGTGGGACTACAATTCGAGATGAGATTTGGACAGAGACACAGCCAAACCATATTATCCCCTAAAATATATGTCTGCCTAAGACATCAGAATGTGACCTTATTTGGTAAGGACCTTTCTAGATGTAATTAAGGTAAGAATCTCAAGATCATGATGGATTAGGATGTGCCCTAAATCCAATGATTAGCTTCCTATAAAAGATAAAAATAAGAGACACAGGCACAGAGGAGAAACACAGAACGACCTTATGAAGAAAGGAGAAATTACTGTGATGCACACAGAGTTCAAAGAATGCCAGGATTGCCAGCAGCCACCAGAAGCCAAGAGAAAGGCATGGAAGGAATGCTCCCTTGGAGTCTCCAGAGAGAGCCCACCCTGTGCTAACACCTTCGTTTTAGATTTCTGGCCTCCAGAACTGTGAGAGAATGAATTTCTGTCTTAAGCCACCTAGTCTGTGATAACACATCATGGCAACTGCAGAAAATGAATGCACAGCCTTACCTGGCCCACAGAATCTTGAAAAGGTCAAAGGAGTTGGTGTATATACAGCTGCTGGGCCACAGAGCTGGGGGTGGAGGAGCGCAGCTCTGAACCCAGCCCCATCTAGCAGAGCAGCCTTTTTCTTCCCCCTGGATCTGAAGGGAGCCTGTTCTGGGTCACAGGTGACCTTTCCTCTGCAGAATCCACTGGGCTCACGGGAGAAACATGCTCAGTTAGGCCTTTGGTGCTTCCTTGAGAAATAACTCACTCTCTTCAAAGTGTTTTGAGAGCTCAAGCCATAGATGCCCTGATGACAAAGATCTCGCTCTCTGATTCATTTGGTTACTCTTGGAGGGTGTTCCTTTCATCGTCAATTTCTGGCTCTTGGGCCTAGGTTAAATTTATTTAGTTCACAGATTTGTTCTCCTGCCTGCTCCGCTGGGCCCATCTGAGCACTTTGGCCTGAGTTAGTAAGGGACCTGGCTACCTCCATCCCCCGGTATGATTGAGTTTTCATTATTATACACGCATCCCAGACTCAGCAGACAGGCCCTCTATAAATCAGCGCAGTTATTATGTTGTCCCCCAGCAGAAGCCTGCCTCAGCACCAGCCTGGGCTTGGCCTTGAGGGTCAGGCTTGAGAGTGCCATTTGCAAAGCAACCACTGCAACCATAGTCCTAGTGTTGATGTGGTCTTTATTCCCAAGGAAGGGCTTGCGAGGGCAAGGCAGGCCCTGATGCTCATAGGAGAGTCAGGGAGAGACAGCTTGTTGCAATAGGAAGCTGGGGTCAGGGCTGAAGCATAAACTCAGTTATCTAAGCTAAGCATACAGAATAGAGGGCAAAGACGGAGATGGGGTAGCCTCAGGAACCCCATTATTAGAAGGGGGGAGTCTTGGGGAAATGATACAGAGGAACAAACCAGGCAGCCCTGTGGCGAGCATTGATTCTAGGTCATGGTTGTCAGACGAGTGATTTGGAACCCAGTGCAAAAGCTCAGTGGGAGCAATGTCATGAGGTGAGGGGGTTAGTGCAATGTCAAAAGACATTGTGGGAGCAGTGTCATGAGGTGAGGGGGTTAGTGCAGTTTCTAAGCTGCACCAGATTGAGGCTGTAGGGAGACCTGACAATGCTTGTCAGTCCTTCTACATACTGATGGTTTCTTTTTAACCCAGCTGATGTTTGTCGTCATCATTAATTGTTATGGGGACAAAGGAGAGACTACAGGCAAGGGGACAGGGAGAACCATTAAAAGGCAAGGGCCAGGCCAGAGATAATGGTGGCTTAAACTATGGTAACAGTGAAGGCAGGGTAGACAGAGAATACTTGGGATATTCTTTTGGGGTATTATAAATGAAATTTGCCAGAGGACTGATTATGAGGTATAACAATAAGAGGGGCAACAGGGATGACTCCAAGAGTGTTTGGCATAAGCACATGTGTGAACGGCCGGGCTATTTCTTGAGCCAGAAAACACTGAAGTAGAGAAGATTGGTCTCCAGGAATATAACTCAGGAGTTTGGTTTTAAACATGTTAAGTTTGAGATGTCAGTTAGACATTCAAGTGCAAAGGTAACAGCAGGCATTGGATATATGGGTTTGGACGTATGGAAGAGGCTGGATTCTGAGATGAAAATTTGGGAGTCCTTGAGGGAGAGATGGAACTGGATGATGTCATTCAGGCAGTGAAGGTGGGTAGAGAAGAGATCCAGGAACCAGGGGCTCTCTTCTACAGTTACGGATCTGGAGGAACAGGAAAATCCAGCAAAAGAGTGCAATTTTACACCTGGCCTCCCGTTTTTTCTCACCTGCCTAGCCCCTGTAGGCATTTGGGTGGGTAACAGCACCAGCCCTGGAGTCAGACACAGCCAACTTAGAGATTCAGCTCCATCTTTTAACATTGTGAAAATGTTGGCCAGTTATTAACCTCTCTTCATTTTTTTTCCTTCTTTCTTTTTTTCTCTTTCCTTCCTTCCTTTTTTATTTCTTTCAAATTGGGATAATAGCACCTACTTCCAAAGGAGTCTGTGAAAATTAAAGGTGAAAATACATGCAAATCACTCAAAATCTGGCACATGGGAAGTGCTCATTAAGTTTCAGCTATTGTTAACAATGCTATGAAAAATGCTTTATAACTTATAATGTGCTGAGGGATTGCTATTGCTACCATCATTATTTTACAGGTTCTCAGAACCTGTATATTTTTTGGTTCCATAATCATTAAGATGACTTACCGGTATGTATGGCATCTTATATGAGAGAATCTGAAGTCCTCTCAGTGACCTTGACAAAGCTCATTTAATTTGTTCCTAGATACTTCCGTTTCCCCATAGTATGATCATTTCACATGCTTAAAAAAGGCAGAAGGCTGAGGGAGACAAGAGAGGTTTGCCATCATCAGTCTCCAAAAGTACAGCCAAAATAAAAGTTTCAAATTCTTTAATGACAAGTTTGAAACAGAAGATTCTGAAAGAAGGTTTACCAAGGTACCTCTGCAGCTGGGCGTGGCATTCTCTGGGGACTATCCTTCCCTCCCTAGGACTTTATGGAAAACTTGAAGATTCTTTAGGAACATCAGTTTCTTTTCCTAGTACCTATGAAAATAGGAATAGCAGCAGGTCTCAGCTGATTTGAGTGAATAGTCTGCTGATGCTTAGTTCAATAATTAGAATACAAGAAGCTTGGCCAGGGATCTGGAAGGCTTACAGAGAACAGGCATCCTGGCCCAAAGTCAGATACCTCAGTTCCCTCCTGGCATTGCACTAAATTCTGTCAGAAGCCGAGCCGCGTCTCATGGCTGAAGAGTATTCAATTTGCCACTAGAATGGCAACTGGAAGTGAAAACATGCCTCTTGGAATCTATCATAGCCTCCAACAATCCTTTATTTTCACAGAGTGAGGGGAATAGAGGATATTCTGAGTCCAGTGGAGTTACTCCCATACCTGCAGTTTAAGGGGAAGGCAAGCAGTTTTGAAGTCTGAAGCAGGAAGCAACAGACGCTGAGTGCCTCAGATCAGCTCTTCTATGGCAAGAACTCCCTGTTCTAAAATCAAGATGGTTCCAAAGTAGCCCAAAGTTTTAATTTTACATCATCCATTGGCTATTAACCAGCTATTCTAATGACCCATTGTCAAATTGTTTAATAATTCAGTTAGTGTGGAGCAGTATTTCTTATCCCTGGCTGAACTTTAGAATTGCATGGATAACTTTTGAAAAATATTGTTACCCAGGCCATACCTTCAAAGATTCTTCTTTAATTGGTCTGCCAGCCCCAGTAACTGTTATGTTTTTAAAGATTCCCTGGTGGTTCTCTTTTGCAGCTGGGACTGAGAGGTACTAGTATAGAGAATACCTAGCCCCAGCCTAACTGTTGTAGGTATTAAGATGACTGGCTTGATCTGGCTGCTGTTGGGGTTGATTTCTCAGCTGTTGACCCACAAGAAACAATTGGCTATTCACACATGACCTAGGGATCCATAACCCCACCTTCAGCAGAGACTTAAAAATCCTTCTTCGAAAGCGGAAGTCATGTTCAATCCAGAGAAACCAGCCTCACATACAAAGATGTGTGAATTCCATATCCCATATCCACTGCTGAATTTGGATATTTTAATTTTTAGATGCAAATCAGAGAAAATGGAGCATTCCCAGGATGAGTCAGAGCACCTCAGTCTGAAAAAAAAAAAAAAAAAAAAAAAAAAAAAAAAAAATGCTTAAGGCAGGACCTTGGAGAAAGACATGCCTCCTTGGCAGAAAAGAAACTAGCAGCTCCCTTCTATAATAAATACATTTTCTAGTTCTTGTATTTGATGCTTTTAAATCTACAGCTTTGCTCATCCTGTAGGGACTGCCCCTCTCAGGGTTAGCCAATTCCTAAAGATGGCGAAGGACTGGCCTGCAAGCATGTGTTTTACATGCAAGCCATCCAATCCAGAGTCCACATTCCCAGCCATCTGCTCTGTGCAGTTCTCACATGCAGAGCCACCATTCTCCTGCCCCACTTGCCCGAGGGCCACAAAACCAGAAAACTAGGAACATCCCGAGAAACCACTAAAATTATTCAAACTAACCCGTTCTGAGCCTGCTTATCCTGCCTCGCCCATTCCTTCCCAGAGAAATTACAATAAAAGTTTTTGCCATGTTTTCCTCCCATTCCCTCCACCTCTGCTGACCCTGGTACTTTCTTGTGTGGCCCCTCCTTGTGCAGTATGTTGCTATAACAAGTTCTCTCTTCAATAGTAGTTGTCTCTTCATCTATTAGCCTTGCAATACCAGAATAATAATTATAATAACTTAAAACACTTTCCTGGTTCTGGAGAAAGAAAAGAAACAGAAGTCAAGCCAAGAGCAACTAGGAAGGAAATGACACTCTCACTCTATGGGTGGGGGATTTGGGGTGGAGGGGTTGTGTTGAGAATTGCCTTGGAGATACATGAGTTTTAAGCCCTAAAAAGGATCTCAACAGTGAGAACCTTGTCTATGGATGTTTACCAGGGATCCATAACCCTAGCAGAACACAGCCCTATCTGGTAGAAGTCTTGGTTGCTTCCTTCTGGGTGGAAGTCAGTAAGTCAGTGGTACAACCACATGTGTCAAGGAACCATTGATAAATGTGCCTGAATTACATTGTGTTCATCTGTTCTCACACTGCTATAAAGAACTACTTGGGACTAGGTAGTTTATAAAGAAAGGAGGTTTAATCGACTCATAGTTCCTCAGGCTGTACAGTAGGCATGGCTGGAGAGGTCTCAGGAAATGTCCAGACATGGTGGAAGGGCAAAGGGGAAGCAAGCATGCCTTCCCATGGTGGCAGGAAAAAGAGAAGGAGGAAGTGCTACACACTTTTAAACAACCAGATCTCGTGAGAACTCATTCATTATCATGAAAGAGCAAGGGGGAAATCTGCCCTCATGATTCAGTTACTTCCCACCAGGGCCCCGCTCCAACATGTGGGGATTACAGTGTGACACGAGACTTGGGTGGGGACATAGAGCCAAAGCATACCATATGTTAAAGGAAGTGTGCCCAGGACAGGTCATCCAAGTTGGGCAAAACTATCACCATAGCAAAGCCGTTTTTGGGGTGATTTTGGAACCTGAAGTAAATTGCTCTTTGTGAACTCTGAGTTCAATGACTATCAAGGGAAACTTTGGAAGTATGGAAAAGCAGGAAAGTGTCCCAAAGGACTTGCAGCTGGCAAGGTACATGTGGAAGGAGAGTGAGATTACACTACTAGGAATCTTCTCAGTTTCTCTTGAGGGCCAAGGGCAAGTAAGAGTGTTGTTAAGTACTATTAATAACAAGACATAATACATTAGCACCTGAGTCATGTGGAAATGAATTGCTACCCTCTTCTTTGCTTACCGTTTCTGTGTTGCTGCTTCTAGCTACTTGGCACTTGTGATTGTGAGTGCCCCACACACAAAATTTGAAAAATGTGGGTCTTTGTCCCAACTTGGTACATAGCTCTGATTCAAATGATGTATTTATAGGTTTCCCACACTGAGAGTTGATTTCTAGAGCTTCTTGTAACTTAATAAATCTGGTGCTAATGATCCAGCTCGGTGGGAGAGAGGGGCATCCACCATTGCAGAAGCTGGCCTAACTTTCCTGTGTAAATAAAAGACGGAGCAGCTCCACTGAACACATGGCAGCCCAGCAGCGCCTCTGCAAGCAGGCAAAGGAAAGGCCACCTCCCAAGCAGCTACCTGAGATCAAAACTAAATAAATCTAATGAGATGGGAAAAAACCAGAGCAATAAGAATTAAACCATCGAAAACCAGAATGCGTCTCCCCCACCATGAGATCACAACTCCTCACCAGCAAGTGAACAAAGCTGGATGGAGAACAAATTTGACAAACTGACAGAAGCAGGCTTCAGAAGGTGGATAATAACAAACTTCTCTGAGTTAAAGGAACATGTTCTAACCCAATGCAAAGAAACTAAAAACCTTGAAAAAAGGTTAGACAAAATGCTAACTAGAATAATCATCTTAGAGAAGAACATAAACGACTTGTTGGAGCTGAAAAACGCAGCACAAGAACTTCATTAAGCATACACAAGTTTCAATAGCCGAATAGATCAAGCAGAAGAAAGGATATCAGAGATTGAAGATCAACTCAATGAAACAAAATGAGAAGGCCAGAAAAGAGAACAAAGAGTGAAAAGAAATGAACAAAGCCTTCAAGAAATACAGGATTATGTGAAAAGACCTAATCTATGCTTGATCAGTGTACAAGAAGATGACGGGGAGAATCAATCCAAGCTGGAACACACACTTCAGGATGTTACCCAGGAGAACTTCCCCAACCTAACAAGGCAGGCCAACATTTAAATACAGGAAATACAGAGAACAACACAATGATACTCCTCTAGAAGAGCAACCCAAGGCACATAATTATCAGATCCACCAGAGTTGAAACGAAGGAAAAAATATTACGGGCAGCCAGAGAAAAAGGTCAGGTCACTCACAAAGGGAAGCACATCAGACTCACGGCGGATCTCTTGGCAGAAACGCTACAAGCCAGAAGAGAGTGGGGGCCAATATTCAACATCCTTAAAAGAACTTTCAACCTACAATTTCACATCCAGCCAAACTAAGCTTCATAAGTGGTGGAGAAATAAAATCCTTTATGGATAGACAAGCAATTGCTGAGAGATTTTGTCACTACCAGACTTGCCCTACAAGAGCTCCTGAGGGAAGCACTAAGCACAGACAGGAAAAACAGTACCAGCCACTGCAAAAAAGAACCAAATGGTAAAGACCAATGACACAGTGAAGAAATTATGCCAACCAAAGGACAAAACAGCCAACCAGTAATAAAATGGCAGCATCAAATTCACACATAACAATATTAACATTAAATATAAATAGACTAAATGCCCCAATCAAAAGACACAGACTAGCAAATTGGATAAAAAGCCAAGAACCATCAGTGTGCTGTATTCAGGAGACCCATCTCATGTGCAAAGACACACATAGACTCAAAATAAAGGGATGGAAGAAGATTTACCAAGCAAATGGAGAGCAAAAAAAAGCAAGGATGGCAATCCTAGTCTCTGATAAAATGGAGTTTAAACCAACAAAGATCAAAAGAGACAAAGAAGGGCATTACATAATAGTAAAAAGATCAATACAGCAAGAAGAACTAACTATTCTAAATATATATGCACCCAATACAGGAGCACCCTGATACATAAAGCAAGCCCTTAATGACCTAGAAAGAGACTTAGACTCCCGTACAATAATAGTGGGAGATATTAACACTCCACTGTCAATACTGGACAGATCAATGAGACAGAAAATCAACCAGAAAATCCAGGACTTGAATGCAGATCTGGACCAAGCTAACCTAATAGACATTTACAGAACTCTCAACCCCAAATCCACAGAATATACATTCTTCTCAGCACCACATCACACTTACTCTAAAATTGACCACATAATTGGAAGTAAATTAGTCCTCAGCAAATGCAAAAGAATGGAAATCATAACAAACAGTCTCTCAGACCACAGTGCAATTAAATTAGAGCTCAGGATTAAGAAACAAATTCAAAACTGCACAACTTCATGGATAATGAACAACTGTCTCCTGAATGTCGACTGGCTAAACCATGAAATGAAGGCAGAAATAAAGATGGTCTTCAAAACCAATAAGAACGAAGACACAACATATCAGAATCTCTGGGACACACGTAAAGCAATGTCTAGAGGGAAATTCATAGCAATAAATGCCCACATGAGGAGCAAAGAAAAGTGTAAAATTGGCTCCCTATCTTCAAAATTGAAAGAGTTAGAGAAGCAAGATCAAAAAACTCAAAAGCTAGCAGAAGACAAGAAATAACTAAGATCAGAGCAGAACTGAAGGAGATAGAGACACAAAAACCCCTTCAAAAATCAGCAAATCTGGGAGGTGTTTTGTTGAAAAGATCAACAAAATAGATAGCCCGCTAGCCAGACTAATAAAAAAGAAAAGACAGAAGAATCAAATAGTTGCAGTAAAAAATGATAAAGGGGACATCACCACCAATTCCACAGAAATACAAACCATCAGAGATTACTACAAACAACTCTGTGCACACAAACCAGTGAATCTGGAAGAAATGGATAAATTCCTGAACACTTGTACCCTCCCAAGACTAAACCAGGAAGAAGTTGAAACCCTGAATAGGCCAATAACAAGGGCTGAAGTTCAGGCAGCAATTAATAGCCTACTAGCTAAAAGTCCAGGTCCAGATGGGCTGTAAAAGCCGAATTCTACCAGACATACAAAGAAGAGCTGGTACCATTCCTTCTGAAACTATTCCAAACAATACAAAAAGAGGGAATCCTCCCCAACTCATTTTATGACACCAACATCATCCTAATACCAAAATCGGGCAGAGACACAAGTAAAAAAGAAAACTTCAGGCCAATATCCATGATGAACATTGACGCAAAAATCTTCAATAAAATACTGGCAAACAGGATACAACAGCAAATCAAAAAGCTTATTCATCATGATCAAGTAGGCTTAATCCTTGGGATGCAAGGCTGGTTCAACATATGCAAGTCTATAAATGTAACCCGCCACATAAACAGAACCAAATACAAAAACCACATGATTACCTCAATAGATGCAGAGAAGTCCTTTGACAAAATTCCACAGCCCTTTATGCGAAAAACCCTCAATAAATTAGGTATCGATGGAACATATCACAAAATAATAAGAGTTATTTATGACAAACCCACAGCCAATATCATACTGAATAGGCAAAAAGCTGGAAGCATTCCCTCTGAAATCTGGCACAAGACAAGGATGCCCTCTCTCACCACTCCTATTCAATATAGTATTGGAAGTTCTAGTCAGAGCAATCAGGCAAGAAAAAGAAATAAAGGGCATTCAATTAGGAAAAGAGGAAGCCACATTGCCTCTATTTGTAGATGACATGATTGTATATTTTGAAGACCCCATCATCTCAACCAAAAATCTCCTGAAACTGATAAGCAACTTCAGCAAAGTCTCAGGATACAAAATCAATGTGCAGAAATCACATGCATTTCTATACACCAATAACAGACAGAGAGCCAAATCAAAAGTCAACTCCCATTCACAATTGCTACAAAGAGAATAAAATACCTAGGAATACAACTAACAAAGGATGTAAAGGACCTCTTCAAGGAAAACTACAAGCCACTGCTCAATGAAATAAGAGAGGACACAAACAGGTGGAAAAACATTCCATGCTCATGGTTGGGAAGAATTAACATTGTGAAAATGGCCATATTGCCCAAAGTAATTTATAGATTCAACACTATCCCCCATGAAGCTTCCAATGACCGTCTTCACGGAATTGGAAAAAAACACTTCAAACTTCATATGAAACCAAAAGAGAGCCTGCATAGCCAAAACAATCCTAAGCAAAAAGAATAAAGCTGGAGGCATCATGCTGCCTGACTTCAAACTATACTACAAGGCTACAGTAATCAAAACAGCATGGAACTGATACCAAAACAGAGACATAGATCAATGGAATAGAACAGAGGCCTCAGAAGAAACACCATACATCTACAATGAACTGATCTTTGACAAACCTGAGAAAAGCAATGGGGAAAGGATTCCCTATTTAATAAATGGTGTTGGGAAAACTAGCTAGCCAAGTGCAGAAGGCAGAAACTGGACCCCTTGCTGACACCTTACACTAAAATTGACTCCAGATGGATTAAAGATCTAACCATAAGACCTAACACCATAAAAACCCTAGAAGAAAACCTAGGCAAAACCATTCAGGACATGGGCATAGTCAAGGACTTCATGGCTAAAAACCAAAAGAAATGACAACAAAAGCCAAAATAGACAAATGGGGTCTAATTAAACTCCAGAGCTTCTGTACAGCAAAGGAAACGATCATTAGAGCGAACCAACAACCAACAGAATGAGAAAAAAAATTTGCAATCTACCCATATGACAAAGGGCTAGTATCCAGAATCTACAAAGAACTAAAACAGATTTACAAGGAAAAAAACAAGCCTACTCAAAAGTGGACAAAGGATATGAACAGACACGTTACAAAAGAAGACATATATGAGGCCAACAAACATATGAAAAAATGCTCATCATCACTGGTCATTAGAGAAATGCAAATCAAAGCCACATTGAGATACCATCTCAAGCCAGTTAGAATGGCGATCATTAAAAAATCTGGAGACAACAGATGCTGGGGAGGATGTGGAGAAATAGGAACATTTTTACACTGTTGGTGGGAGTGCAAATTAGTGCAACCATTGTGGAAGACAGTGTGGCGATTCCCCAAGGACCTAGAAATAGAAATTCCATTTGACCCAGCAATTCCATTACTGGGCATATACCCAAAGAATTATAACTTGTTCTATTATAAAGACGCATGCACACGTATGTTCATCGTGGCACTGTTTACAATAGCAAAGACCTGGAACCAACCCAAATGTCCATCAACAATAGACTGGATAAAGAAAATGTGGCACATATACACCATGGAATATTATGCTGCCATAAAAAACGAAGAGTTCGTGTATTTCATAGGGACATGGATGAATCTGGAAACCATCATTCTCAGCAAACTGACACAAGAACAGAAAATCAAACACCACATGGTAACACTCATAGGCGGGTGTTGAACAATTAGAACACATGGACTCAGGGAGGGGAGCATCACACACTGTGGTCAGTTGGAGGGGAATGGGGAGGGACACCGTGGGGGGGGAGGGTGAGGAGGGATAATGTTGGAAGAAATATCAGGTATAGGTGATGGGGGGAGGAAGGCAGCAAACCACCTTGCCATGTATGTACCTATGTAACAGTCCTGCATGATCTGCACATGTACCCCAGAAACTAAAGTACAATTAAAAAAAAACCTGTAGATTCAAGTCTACAATCATTTCTCAAAAGTTTTAAAGTCAGTCAATCAATCAATCAATCCATCTGGTACTAAGTCTGAAAAGGTGGGCACTCATATCTTCAGAACCTGGTTCGTACCAGATCAATCTGGCTTCTTGGTTCCTCATTTTCTTTATCTATTAAATGGAAAATATATTTAATTGTCTCATTATATTGAATATTGGATGTATTCATATATGAAAATATTAAGAACAATGCTCAGTATTTAGTAAGCATTCAATAAATATTAGCTCTCAGTAACCACTAAGAAAACTGGAAAGTGCTACTCTCTTTTTTGCTTACTATGTCTTTGTGTTGCTGCTTCTAGCTATTTGGCACTTGTGATTGCAGGAGTAACTAAGAAGTAACTCACTTGATTTTGTGAAGGGTAAACTGTGTTTTGGACCTCACATGAATGGTGGAAGTCATTGGTTATTTGTCTCAATTTCAGGGATGCTTAGGATATGCCCCACAGGTCTCAGAAGCTATAGGTTAAATCAGGGTCTACCACTTTAGAAGCATTGCGGAAGTAAGATGACTGAATCTCATCTCCCCTGCTGGGACCTGACTAGGGCCACTCCCCCTCCCTTAGAGTTAGCCAAGTTCTAGGAGCTCAGAAATATTCAAAGCTGGGACCCTAGTAGCTGTGGGAGTCCATTTTGAGGATGGTTGAGAGCCAGGCTCAAAATCCATTGTGAGACATAGTAGCTTAGGACTCCGGAAAGCCCTTTTCCTCCCCTCTTTGCCCAGGTAATTCCTTTGCCCTTGAGAATGTGATTCAGGTCAGTTCCTAAGAGAAGCCTTCCATAACTGGCTCAGACCAAATTTGCTGTCCTTCTTATCTTACTTCTGCTCTAATTTTGCCCTGCCTCTCAGATGGAATGGCGTAGTTGAAATAAAACAATAAATTACAGAGCACTGTACAGTCAATGTTCTGTTGACATATCTGTCCCATGAATTAGGCTGATTTGATCATGAGCTCCTCAAACTCAGGGGCTTTTTTTTTTTTTTTTTTTTTTTTGTAGCCTCAGTGACCATCAGAGTGCTGACACATAAAAACTGCACAATAAATGCTAGGATAAGTGAATGATTAGGGAAGCCACTCTGAGCATCAATTTAAAAGTGAGAGAAATAATACTTCACAGTGTTATTGTCTGGATGCAGTGACATGCTGTCTAATTGTGTACAGGATAATTATAGCTTAGATGTATCCTGGTGCTCATTGTCCGACACAGGCATCCCTTCAATCAGTGGTTGTTTTCTTCCTTCCCCCGAGGATTCCCTTCTGAAGGCGACTTTGCCATAGGGTCTCTAAGTCTGTCTTCCAGAGTACCTGGGAGGTCTGCATCCTCATGATCATAAACCTGGCTGTGCACCTCGTCCATAGTCCTCCAAGTGTTTAAAGATTTGCCTTCCTCTACCTCAGGACAACTTTTTTAGACCTGTTAGCCACACATTCGCCAAATTATTAACTAGGACTTCACATCTTTTCATGGATACTTGTCAAGGATTATTTCAGAGCCTATATTTATTCTAAAAAATTGATGTTCCTTTTCTAATTCAGTTAAATATTTTGGTGGAAGCCTCAGCGATTAGGAAGATGCTTACCAGTTATATTGTGACCTTGCTAACACTTTTTTGAGCTCCAAGACTATTTCTGGACAGAAAAATAATTCTTGCACTAAAGAGCACCCTACTTCACTGTATCTATTTTAACCTGTCAGAAATACAAGCATTATTTTTTCTCTTTCTGCCCCATTTTTCTTAAATAAGTCCTATCATATATATGACATGGCCGCTTGTAATGGAGGCAGACCCTGGCTGTGGGCAATGTTACTTAGTCAGACATCAGCTCTCTACCCCAGGAAGGACGATGGGCCTATGTGATGGATGGCGGTCTGGGGAAAAATCAACCTAACCATGCCCCTGGGCATTTCCAGACAATCAAGCATATTGTAGATGGCTCTGGAATGGGATCCATACTCCCTTTATGTACTGTTGTATAATCCTACTCTTGCCACACTAAGACCTTTGGAGGAATCTCAGGACTTAGCAGCCCTGCAGGAAGAACACAACTGGAGAGCATTTGCCTGCATGTATTCTACTTACTGTTCGAGGCAGACCTGTTGGCATGCTGCAGATGATGCTGATTTGCAGCTGTACTACACACAGGAAACTGCAATGAGCTGCAAGGTGCTGCAGATGCTGAGTGTGCACTGAGCTTTCAAGTTTGCCTCAGGGCTCCAGAGGATGCTGGGAGTGATTGATTATAACTCAGTGAGGCAGTCACTGTACCTGCCAACCTGCCAAGCATCTGTGTGTACACCAAGGCGGGGGGGCCTGCTGCCTCGTAGTGGTGTCAGGAGTTAGATGGAAATACTACCTAATGATCTTGTGATGTGGCACAGAACATAACTCCCATGTCCTGGTTACGTGGTAAGTGTGGTGCCACATATGCTAATACCACCTAACTTCCTGTGTTATGCAAGGTCACCACCAACAGAGCTCTTGCTCTACCCCTCTTAGAAACTAACATGACACATCCCAGCATATTGAGATGGGCTTCTCAGTGATGACTTGCAGCACCAACACAGAATTTAGGTTAATCTTGACTGAATGCTTTTAGCAATGCCAAAAGGCATATTTTGGACACAGGTTTTCTGAATTCAAACTAGCCTCCTGAATATGCCAAGAAGAAAGCAAAGGAGCCAATAAAAAATAACACCAAAGCCAATTGGATGTAACAAAGCTAGCCAGAAACGCTGTTTGAAAATATTTTCATTTCTTCTGGAAAGCGCTTAAATAGCTTGTGTGTGTGTCCCACAGAATAAAAACAGTGTAGTAATTCCTTTAGAACAAGATTTATTAGTGACAGCCAAGTCACTGGTTAATTGTAGTAAATCATTTTTCTTCCCTCTCCTCCCCGTTCCCCTCAGTTTCCTGCTTTAGGTTACAAAAAGATTTTGAGGGGCTCAAAAATATCCAGCACCAAAAACACAAGCCATAAGATAAGATGACAATGGATAAGCTGGACTTCAAAAAAAAATTTTAATTCCCTTTAAAGATACTATTAAGGCAATAAAACGCCACATATTGGGAAAATATATTGGCAAATCACATATCTGATAAAGAACGCATGCTTAGAATATATAAATCCCAAAATTCAATAAGAAGTAACCAAGTTTTTAAATAGGCAAAATATTTACACAGACACTTCAAAAAAGATACACAAATGGCATTTAAGCACATGAAAAGATGTTCAGTATGATTAGTCATGAGGGAAATGCAAACTAAAACCACGATAAAATATTACCACACACCTTTTAGAATGGCTAAACTTCCAAAGATAGAATACCAACCAAGTATTGGCAAAAATATGAAGGAACTGAAACTCTAATGCATTGCTGGCAGGAATGTACAATGATATAATGGCTGTGGAAAACTTAATTTCCTAAGAAGTTAAACACATACTTACTATGTGGTCCAGCTATTCCACTCATAGGTATTACCCCTAGCAAAAGCACATGTCCATACAGCAGCTGGCTCACTATTCATATCAGCTAAATTTGCACTAGCTCCAAACTAGATACAACCCAAATGTCTACCAACAGGCGAATAGATGAACAAATTGTGGCATATCCATGCAATGGAATATTACCCTACCAAGCAATAAAGAGGAATAAGTCATTAATACACAAACAACCACATAGATGGATCTCAGAATAATTATACTGAGTGATAGTAGCCAGGAAAAAAAGGAGTACCCGCTATATGATTTCATTTGTATAAAATTCTAGAAAATGCAAACTAATACATAGTGACAGAAGCAGATCTGTGCTTTCCTAGAGATAAAGAAGGGGAAAAAGGCATGAGGGAGGGGATTGCAAAGACGAATGAGGAAACTTTAGGGAGTGATACATACATGTTCATTATCTTGATAGTAGTGACGGCTTCACAAGGATTTAAAATGGCAAAATTCATAAAATTGTACATTGTACATGGGTACAGTTTTCAGTATCTTAGTTACACCTTAGTAAAATGAAGTGGCATTGCACGGGATACTTTTCCTGAGCATAGTTAGCAACAGGGATAGCATACTTTCCTGCCATGGGAACTCCTAGGGGTTCTGGATTTATGGGCATCACATGGTGAATCTCCAGAGCACTCTGGACCTGCAGATTGTTTTTGAGGTAAAGAAAATATCCATGAAATTACCTTTTGACAGCTCCGGTCACGCTGCTGCATACTCAACCTAGTTCTGTGCCCAATTCTCATGGGAACATGATTTAGAACCAACAAACTTCTAGTCCTTAAAGGTATGATGGGGATCAGGATATGTCACCCCCACATATGCTGCTTTGGAAAAGAGATAGTTTTGAGATGAAGGCAATTGAGAACCTACAAATGCAGAAAGAGATTTCTGTCCTTTCTTTATCTGCTTAAAAGCAAGGCATATATTTCTTTCCGTGAAGATTTTCCCCTGAACCAGGAAAAAAAAGGAGGGACTCTTATCACCAGAGGCAGAGTCGACACCAAGATGAGTTTGCATAAACAGCTTTACCAAAATAAACTTTACATTCATTCCCTAATTTATTTCCTAGTCACTTCCCCATGATTTATTATCCCTCAAAGTCCAAACTCCCTTTCCTTTGTTAAAATTGTCTTTAAATCCCTGATTCTAACCACTTTGAACTTCGCTTCTTTTCTGTGAATTTCTGTTCCTTTAAACATTAATGAAAATTACGTTTTTTCTCCTGTTAATCTGTCTTTTGTTAGTCTAATTTGAAGGCCCTTAGTCACTAGTCACTGAACAGAGTAGAGGGTAAGTTTTTCCTCCCCAATAGGAATTATGAATCTAGCTGAAAAGCAAGTCAGCTTCAGGATATAATGATTCAACAGAAAAATTATAATCACTTGGTAGTTTTGGCTCTTGGTTCAATTCCATATTCTTATTGAAATTATTTCATGATGTATAAAAAGGAATGGAAATACTTATCCTGCCCCTTGTGGAAGTGCTACAAGCATAAAGTAATTAGTAATTGTGGGAATGTGTTTGATAATTGCTCTCATTTCAGATGTTTTAGATGCACACAAAGAGAAGCCGGAGGATGAGGACCCTGTGGTTAAAGTAATGTGTCTGTCCAACAGCCTATCTTTCTGATGGTACCAGCCTATCCTCTTCTCCTTAAATCTTTCTTCTCCAGGCACTCTTGTGGTTATAGGGAAGTTTCAACTTGCGTATGTTCCCATAACCCACCTTCATGGTCTACAGTGATTTCTTTTTTTATTTTTATTTTATTTATTTATTTATTTATTTTGAGACGGAGTTTCGCTCTTGTTACCCAGGCTGGAGTGCAATGGCGCAATCTCGGCTCAACGCAACCTCCGCCTCCTGGGTTCAGGCAATTCTCCTGCCTCAGCCTCCTGAGTAGATGGGATTACAGGCACGCCCCACCATGCCCAGCTAATGTTTTGTATTTTTAGTAGAGACGGGGTTTCACCATGTTGACCAGGATGGTTTCGATCTCTTGACCTCGTGATCCACCCGCCTCGGCCTCCCAAAGTGCTGGGATTACAGGCGTGAGCCACCGCGCCCGGCCGTGATTTCTTTTAGAAGTGAGTGCTGGCCCAAGCCAACCCTATCAGGGTCTTTCCCTGTCACTCTTCAACCTGGCACTAAAATAATAGTAGCGGTTATTTTCTGGAGGTAAAAGCTATGAAGTGTGAGGGTTGGGCACTGCCCATGGCATCTGCACTGCTATGTGGAGAAAGCTGAACTGAAATAAAAGAATACAAAGAGGAGAGAGAGAGAGACTGATGGCAGTCCGGGTTCTGCTCCCTGCCTGAGGCATCCCTGCGCCTCTCGTTGTTCATTTAACTCTTCTTTTGCTTACATAGATTATTTCTGCCTTCTTCCAAAAGACTCACCCCTTTGCCTAACCAGTGTGAATTGGGTTTATGTCACTTGCAACAAAAATTTTTACTTAATAAAAACAGTGGGAAAATTTTGCAGAAGATTCAATTCAGTTAACTATTGAGCACTTGCTATTTGCCTAGTGTTTTCATGCATATCTAAGAAAATCTTCTTAGGATGGTGATATTATTTCTCACATTTTCCAGATAAGGAAACTAAAACTAAGAAGTATACAGCCAGTAATAGATAATAGAGCTAATAACAATCAGAGATTGGGTATGGTGGCTCACACCTGTAATCCCAGCACTTTGGGAGCCAAGGCAGGCAAGCTCAGGAGTTCAAGACTAGCCTGGGCAACATGACAAAACCGCATCTCTACAAACAACACAAAAATTAGCTGGGCATGGTAGTGTGCACCTGTAGTCCCAGCTACTTAGGGTTCTGAGGCAGAAGGGAGGATCGCTTGAGCCCAGGAGGTCGTGGCTGCAGTGAGCTATGTTTGCGCCACTGCACTCCAGCCTGGGCAACAGAGCAAGACCCTGTCTCAGAGAACAATAACAGCAAATCAGATTCAGGACTCCAAAGTCTGTCAGTTCCAAAGTCACTCACATTCTTCTCACTATACATACCATGCTGCTGTGAATAGGGCTCTTCCAGACCAAATCTTACCTACCTTGGTATTTTCCATACCTTGCAAGTTTCTTATGTCATGGTTGCCTTATACATTGAATGAGTGAAGTGTTAAGTTTAATTAGAATTGTTCTGATTTCAAAGAGTTAGGATAGGACCAAGCAAGATTGGTTTCTGCAAATAAGGTATTCTACGTAATTGATGTATTACTCAAGATGAGTCTAAAATTAAATTTCCCTGTGCCTAGTAATATTTTAAATACGGAAAAGAACTTGCTTCCCAAAGGAACCTATGATAGATCTTTTTAAACAATAATTATGCCCTATTTTAACTTGTGAATAAATCTAGATTTTCCCATAATAGGTCTATTTCAGTCAGAAATTGCAGACCAGTAGCCTGTGGGCTAAATTTGGATTTCAGATATGTTTTTAGTCAACACAGTGTTTAAATACTGAAATAATTGCCAACGTTTAAAAGCAGGAGTTTATACAAAAAACTCTGAGTTTGTGAGGCTTTTTTTTTTTTTTTTTTTGTAAATGGGATGATATCACACTAAGCCTGTCAGCATGTAGCCTGTGGCAGCAATCAGCTGAGTGAAGGAATGATTGCCACCTTTGGTCAGAGCGAAGCCACAGTCCTCCCCTGATCCCCACACCGTACTTACCCCACTGTGTGCATTTACATTAGAACTGTGGGATGAAGATGTGTTCTATCTCTCTAAGTCGTATAGAGCATGGGAAGAGCACATGTAGATGGGAAGGGTTCTGCCCCACAGGTTTCCCAAGGAGCCCCCAAATGAGGGACCTATCAGAAGTGCTAACAAAAGGCACATGTTTTCCTGACTACTTGGAAATCTGTATTTGGTAAGTGCCGTAAGTTACATCTTATGCTGCTTCACTTGGTAAATAGTAAACTTGGCTTTCTCACTAGTATATGTGCCAGCAGTAGATGCATCCCCTAAATTGATTTCCAGAAGTATTCCCTAATGGCATTGAAATGCAAATTAGGATAAATGCAAAACCAAGAGGTTGGAACCCTGGCAATTAGCAAATTCATTTGTTGTCTTGGCCAAAAAAAAAAAAAAAAAAAAGGAAAAAGAAAAAAAACACTGGTGTAGGAAATTACTCTGCCACTTTTTTAGGTTTCTGGACTGTTCTTTTCTTTTGTTGTCTTAATTTGGCTTTGGTTTCTTGTGATTGATCCCTAATGAAGTTAGCAAAATGGATAAAAATTAAGATTTTCTAAAATTCCCTTTTTCGTGAAATACAACTGTGTGTAATCCCTATGTGTCATATACAGCCAAAAAAAAAAAAAAAAAAAAGACATTCAGCCTGTGGAGTCAGAGCCAGAATAACCAAGCTCTCACACCTACTAGAACAGTCTTATTTGTAAAGTTGATTAACTCATCGTCACAGCCATCTTAGAAGACAACTCAGAAGTTAAACATGTTAGCTTTGACATCAAACAGCCTGGCTCTGCATCCTCATTCTTATTTCCCATTCGTATGTTCTTGGGCAAGTAAGGAACTCCTGTGTGTCTGTTTCCTCAGACCTTACATTTTCATTACTGTATTACTTGCAAAATGGGGAAATGGTGGTATTGTAAGATAAACTGTATACTTATCAAGTGTCCTTAATTTTATTCCAAGAGGAACACTTTAAACTCTATGAGAAAGGCTCTTTTCAGATTAATCATTCTGTCAATCAACCAGAGGTCCACTGAATCACACTCTCCAATCTGGCTTCTGTGTTCTTATTTCATGAATGAATTTTCATAGGGAGAAAATGTATTATCTACTTTCTCATAAATAATATTGAGTAAGTGTGCCTAAGTTTTCACAGCAAACTTTTGCATTAGACATGATAGATTTCTTGTCTCAAAATGTCTCATTAATGAGAACCATGATCTTTACTACCATTGTTGCTATACCTACTTCTTTCAATGTGTTCTTCTCCAGAGAATACCCAGGTCTGAGAAGTGTCTCGTGAGAGATGACATACCCAGATTAAATAATAAGAACAGTTTTTCACTGTCTGTGTTGTTTTCATGAGCAATGTCTATACTTATTGAAAACTGGCCAATATTTAGAGCTATTCCCCAATAATGAATTAGTCTAGAGGCAAGATAGTTCTTTTGCATTCACATCCAACTATTATCAAGCATCTCCTCAATGCAGCAGTCTACCACAGCTGGCATCTCATTTAATTTACCCTGAGGGAAGAGACCATTCTGTGGGTGGACTGTTACACACTCAGCACAGTAATAGGATTGAACATACCCATTGGGCATGCAAATGTTGCATCTTAGAGGTATTTGGGAAACTCCAGGAAGAAAAGAAACAAATAGGCCATAGGAGCTACTTTGAGCATCTTTACATGAGCTAGTTACAGCTACCAAGGACCATAAAGCTTGGAATCTCGCTCGTATTTAGAGAGCCTGCAAGGTAATTAAACACCTTTGCCCCTAATTTTTCCAAAAAAAAAAGTAGAGAAGCCAAATTGCTCAGCTTGGAGAATCTGGACTGCTCCAACATAAGATTCCAAGGAACTGAGAAAATCTGTAAAACAAATATTTAATTCTATCCACATTATGTGACATTAATAGGACTAAGAAAGTCATTCAGCCTTTTAAGAAAGCAAACTAAGTCAATTGCTAAAGTCTTTGATCAATCAGCAAATACATTTGAGACCTGTTGCTTTCCATCATTCTCTTAGGCACCCTGAATTTTAGATTAAAAGACAAAAGTAGCACAACTGTAGAGATGGAGTGTTTCTGTCTATACTGAGCCTTTCATAGCTCCCCAGTCTACATGTGTAGGGAAGAAAAGACTTTTCCTTTACCCTCTTGGGGTAAACCAAGAGTATCTGAGACAACTCTCAATCAACTTAGTTTATTTTGCCAAGGTTAAGAACACACCCAGGACACAGCCTCAAGAGGTCCTGACATGTGCCCAAGGTGGTTGGGACACAGCTTGGTTTTATACATTTTAAGGAGACATGAGACATCAATATATGTAAGATATACATTGGTTTGGTCCAGAAAGGCAGGACAACTCAAAGTGGGGGCTGCCAGGTCATAGGCAGATAAAAGGCAAATGGTTGCATTCTTTTTAGTTTCTGATTAGCCTTTCTCTGAATACACAATTTATAGGAAGAGTCACTTAATGCTTTAGTCTGGCTTCGTGAAACAGTAGAGCAAAGGAGACAATCAGATATTCATCTGTCTCATGTGAGCAAAGGGATGACTTTGAGTTCTATCTTTTTTCCATGAGGAATTTCTTTGTGGGAAAATTATGAGGGAGGTGTGTAGCTTCTTGTCTTTGTAGCCATCTTATTTAGGAATAAAATGGGAGGCAGATTTGCCTGACATAGTTCCCAGCTTGACTTTTCCCTTGACTTAGGTGCCAAGATTTATTTTCCTTTCATATTAGTTTCTGTCCCTGGGCCTTTGAATTTAACAGATATAAGTCATATTAATAGGAGAGAAAGCATAAAAATTTTATTTGATGTTAATATTTTTATGTGGCACTGGGGATTCATAGAAATAATTTTAAAAACCCAAAGAAGAAGTTAGACCTGTGGGCCTATATATCATTTTAACAAAGAATAATAGACTTTGGAGCCATGACAAGACAAAAGGAAAAAAGGGGTTTGGGCTGGAGGCAGTTAAGTTGTAAGAAAGTCACTAGGAAAATATAGGGAAACTAATGGAAGGTAAGTGTTATTTTGGCGAGGTTTATTTGCACAGGCTCATCTCTGTGTCAACTCCCTGTCTCTAGTCGTAGGAATGTTTTCTTCTTTCTGGCACAGGAAGGGCAACTTTTCCACAGGAAATTTATGCCCTCCCTTTAGGTAGAAATAGGGAGCTGAGAGCCCTTTACCCACTGTTTCTCATTGTCTTCAGCTCAAAGTAATCAATATGACAAAGTGGCATATTTTGGGGTAGTGTGTTCTGAGTCTCTTCTAATGGTTTTAAGTTACAGCATCTTTCTAGTCAGTTTCTTCTATCTCCAACTTACCTTTATTAGATCCAAAGCCCAATATCCAGAAGTGACCACAATATTCCAGGTGTGTTATAATCAATATGGAGTATAGAAAAGCCACCACTTTCTTTTTTCAAATACCATAGTTCATGTCAATGCTACCAAAGTTGAATCAGTTCTTTGGCTGCCACAGCTCAGAATACTGACTCATCCTCAGCCTCTTGTCATACAATTCTCAAAGTCTCTGTCACATGTGCTGTTGCTAAGCTCCTTCTCCTCCACCCTTGCTTATGCAGATGCTTTTTTTGGAACAAGGAGCTGACTCTGGGACTTAAATGCGTATTCTTAGGTGTGGACTCTGTATTGTTCATTCAGGTAAACAATGTTTATGAGTGCATTTGCTGAAAGAGAAAACGTAGGAAGAAAAGCAGGTGCTTTTTTGGTTTCTTGGGTGAGTTAAAAGTTCTGTTTTGCACATGATAAGCTGGGATTGGCAACAATGGAGATGTCAGATATACAGATGAATATGTTAATGCCAATTTGAAGAGCAAACCCAAGCTAGAATTAGAGATTTAGAAATTATCAGTATATTGATGGGAAGTGAATAAAAGGGACAGAATGAGAGGTCCAGGGGTAAGAAGAAAACCCCACCATAGAGGTCTTGGAAGAAAAAGAGGACTCCATAAAGGAAGAAGAAAGGGAGTATCCTGAGTTACAGATAGAAAACCAGCAAGAGACCTCAAAGATGGAATTGTCCATTGTTTCAAATGCTGCTGAGAGGTCCAGTGTATTTCCTTCATTACAATTCGATTACGCAAACTTTAGCAAATATGTCACAGTATTCATTCAAACAAATTTATATTGGGCCCCTACTACATGCCAGGCATTCTTCTAGGTCCTGGAGCTAAAGCAGGTAATAAAGCAGACTTGCTCTGTGTAAGGCAGATTAAAATATTTCAACAAGACTGAAAAAAGACGGAGTACTGTCTTGCTTTCGATAGTTGGGAAATCAGCATCCTTCTGTTTCAGCTAATTTTTAAACCATCTTACCAAATAATATCAAGTTTGCATTTTGTTTTCTTCCCCCAAAGGGTAACCTGAGAGACCTCACCAAATGTCATATTAAAATCTGTGATGGTTAATATTGTCAACCTGACTGGATTGAAGGGTGCAAAGTGTTGTTTCTGGGTGTGTCTGAGAGGGTGTTGCCAGAGAATATTAACATTTGAGTCAGTGGACTGGGAGAGACAGAACCACCCTTAGTCTAGGTGGGCACCATCCAATTAGCTACCAGTCCAGATCCCAATCATTACAATAAAAGCTTCTCAGACCTTACCTTAACCAAAGCCCTCACCACAGCTTCCTCAGGCTTTCAGCTTTTTGCCCAAGGTTGCCACAAACCATGAAGATGTATCCATAGCTTTTCCTGGTGAAATCATGCCTGCAGTTAGGAATCACAGGAATGGGAAGGTTTTAGAGTTTGGTAGGTCTCTACAGGCTCCTCGTCACACCTGAACACACTTCAGGAAGACTGCACATTCCTCCTACAATATTGTTCATGGAGAACTTTTTGGAGAGCAAATATTTGTCTTAGTATTTTCAAAGAAAAACCTAAATCTCTATCTTGAGCTGGTAAAACTTTGTCTTTCTCTGGTTTTCACTGAAACAATAAACCATCTTCTGTCCCTGAAAACTGCAAGTGAAATTTCAAGGGAGAGAATGTATACCTGTCTTACAGTTTTATAAAATATTTCCCACAAAAACCAACCATTTTGCAGTTTCACAATTCTAAATGTATTCTAGTCTATTGTAGTAGGTATGTTTAGAGAACAGATGATAGCCAGATAGGTATCAAAGCAATGTTCTATGACTGACGTTAATTGGGGAGCTGCAAGTGGGATCATAAAGAATACAGAAACACGCTAAAAATGATCACAAGGTCAACCGGTCACAATGAGATGAGCCAGGCACCTCAGTCGGAAATGCGGTAATCACCCACCTTCTGTGGGTAGCTGCAGATCAGAGCTGTTTCTATTCGGCCGTCTTTCCAGTCACGCCTAATTTGAGCTATTCTAAAAGTTATGTAGTAGTATCTCATTGTGAGATACTACTACATTTACATTTCCCTAAAGATTATGTTGTACATATTTTCATGTGCTTATGTGCCATCCATATATCTATATTATGTGTGGATATCTTTTGCCCAATTTTTATCTGGTTATTTTCTCATTATTGAATTATGAGGGTTCTTCATCTGTTCTGGATAAAAGTCCTGTAGCTGATGTTCGCATTATATATTTCCCCCCAGTCCGTAACCTAGGTGAATAGTACTTTTGGTATCATATCTAAAAATCTTTGCCTACCACAAGGACACAAAGATTTTCACCTATATTTTATTCTAGAAGTTGTATAGTTTTTACATTTAAGTCTGCAAACCATTTTGAGATTTTGGTATATAATGCAAAAATGAATTAAAGTTCTTTTTAAAAATACAGATATTTAATGGCAAATGGTTCCACATAATTTGTGGAAAAGTTTATTTGATCGCCACTGAAGTGCATTTGCATCTATGTCAAAAATCAGTTTTCAGTATATGTGTGAGTCTATTTTTTGACTCACTATTTTGTATCATGGATCTCTTTGTCTTTATAACAATGCAATATGGTCTCAATTATTGTAGCTTTATAATGTCTCAAAATCAGATAGTGTTAGTCTTCTTCGTTATTTTATTTTAGGGATGAATAGTCAACTCTAGATTCTTTGCATTTCCACAGGAATTTTAAAATTAATTTGTCAATGTCTGTAAGGAACTTACTAAATTTTTTAATTGGAATTATATTTAATTGATCAATTTGGGGAGAATTGACATGTAATAAAATTGTTTTCCCACCCATGACCATGGTAAATTTCTCCTTTTATTTAGGTTACTAAATTTTCTCAGCAGTGTTTTGCATTTTCCTACAGGTCTTGAATATCTTTTGTAAAATTCATCCCTAAGCATTTCATATTTTCAAAGCTTTATTTGTTTTATTAAAATTTAAATCTCTAAATGTTGGGTAATTGTATAAGGAAATACAGTTAATTTTTTGCTCTTCTTTATTATTATTATTCTTAGATACAAGATCTCACTCTTCTGCCCAGGGTGGAATGAAGTGGCATGATCATAAACCACTGTAGCCTCGAACTCCTGGGCCCAAGTGACTCTCCCACCTTAACCTCCCAAATAACTGGGACTGCAGGCATGTACCGCCACATCCGGCTAATTTTTGTATGTTTTTGTAGAGATGGGGGTCATGCTATGTTGCCCAGGTTGATCTCAAACTCTTGGCCTCAAGCAATCTGTTCTCTTTAGCCCTCCTAAGTGCTGTTTACAGGTGTGAGCCACTGTGTCTGGTCAGCTGATTTTTATATATTGCTTTTTTTTTTTTTTTTTTAAATCTTGCAACCTTGTTAATCTCACTTGTTCTAGTAGTATTTTGGTAGATTTCATAGGGCTTTTATATAGATGATCATGTTGCCTGTGAATTAAAAAATTTATTCTTTCTTTCCAATATGGATGCCATTCATTTGCATTTCTTACCTTACTGCACTGGTTTGAACCTCCAGAACAATGTTGAATGGAAGTGGTGATGGCAGGCATCCTGTATTGTTACTGATTTTGGGGAGACAACATTCATTCTTTCACCATTAAGTGTAGATTTCTTGTAAATGTCCTTTATCAAGATGGAAAAAAATTCTAGTCCTAGTTTGCTGATGGTTTTTTATAAGGAACAGTGGTGGGTTTTATTAAATAATTTTTCTGCATTTGTAAAAACGATCATTTTGGTTTTCTTTGTAGTCTGCTAATATGATGAGTGGTAAAACACGTTGACTGATTTTCAAATGTTAAAGCAATCTTGTATTTCTGGAAAATTCCATTTGATCATAAAGTATTTCCATTTTTATATATTGCTGGATTTAATTTGCCAGAATTTTACTTGGAATTTTTACATTTATGTTTATAAAGGATATTGATTTATAGTTTTTACTTTCTTTGACTGGTTTTGGAATCAATACATTGATAGACTTGTAGACTGAGTTGGAAATGTTTCTTCCCCTTCAATCTTCTAGAACAGTTTGTGTATTTTTAGTATTATTCCTTAAATGTTTAAAGCTCTGTGTACAAATGACTTCTTTTGCAAATGAAGTCATTTGTACACAGAGCTTTCTTTATAGAAATGTTTTAACTACACATTCTATTTATTTAGTATATATATGGCTGTTCAGATTATCTGGTTATCTAATTCTTCTTGAGTTTTTTTTGTTTTTAAATTTTACTCTAAGCTCTGGGCTACATGTGCAAAAAGTGCAGGTTTCTTACATAGGTATACATGTGCCATGGTGGTTTGCTGCAACTTTCAACCCATTATCCTGGTCTTAAGCCCTGCATTCATTAAGTATTTGTTCTAATGCTCTCCCTCCCCTTGCCTCCCCAAAACAGACCCCAGTGTATGATGTTCCCCTCCCTGTGTCCATGTGTTCTCATTGTTCAACTCCCACTTATGAGTGAGAACATGTGCTGTTTGGTTTACTGTTCCTGTGTTGGTTTTCTGAAAATAATGGTTTCCAGCTTCATCCATGTTCCTGCAAATGACATGAACCCATTCTGTTTTATGGCTGCATCATATTTCATGGTATGTATGTGCCACATTTTCTTTATCCAGTCTATTATTGATGGTCATTTGGGTTGGTTCCAAGTCTTTGCTACTGTAAATAGTGCTGCAATAAACATTATGTGTGCACATGTCTTTATAGTAGAGTGATTTATATTCCTTTGAATATATATCCAGTAATGGGATTGCTGGGTCAAATGGTATTTCTGGTTCTAGATCCTTGGGGAATTGCAAAACTCTCTTCCACAATGGGTGAAATAATTTACACTTCCACTAACAGTGCAAAAGTGTTTGTATTTCTTCATCCCTCACCAGCATCTGTTATTTCCTGACTTTTTAATAATCACCATTCTAACCATTGTGAGATATCTCATTGTGGTTTTGATTTGCATTTCTCTAATGACCAATGATGATGGGCTTTTTTTCATGTTTGTTGACTGCACAAATGTCATCTTTTGAGAAGTGTCTGTTCATATCCTTCACCCACTTTTTCATGGGGGTGTTTGTTTGGATGGCAATTGTATTTTACACATCTAAAATAAACAGTAATGGGCAGTATACAATTACTATGCATTTATAATACCTTATTCACTAGCAGTGATTTTTAAGATTTTCTGCCTCTGCAGTTTTGTTTTAATTTACATATTCTTTATTTTCTCAGAATGTTTTGTAGTATTTAGCATGGTTCTTACATATTTTTATTTAGATTTATTTCTACACATCTATAGTTTCTGATACTATTGAAAGTGTCATTGAACATTTTATTTTCATTTGATTATTGTTAGCATATAAAGTATGTTTAATTTTTGTAAAATGTCCTTATATCTCAGAAGTCTTCTAACCAAATAGGCATATTATCTATGAAAACGAGTTTTATTTCTTCCTTTCTAACTCTAAAGCATTTATTTTTTTTCTTGCTTTATGACACTGGCTAGCACCTTGAGGACCATGTTGAAAAAAGTGATCACAGGAGAAATCCTTGTCTCATTCCTGATCTGAAACTTTTCATGTTTCTTCATATGTATGATCTTTTCTTTTCTTTTCTTTTCTTTTCTTTTCTTTTCTTTTCTTTTCTTTTCTTTTTAAACTGTATTTTAGGTTCTGGGGTATACATGCTGATTATGCAGGGTTGTTGTATAGGTACATACATGGCAAGGCAGTTTGCTGACTCTATCCCCCCATCATCTATATCTGGCATTTCCCCCCATGTTATCCCTCTCCACCCTCCCCAACCCCCACTGTCCCTCCTCTAGCCCCACCCAACTGACCCCAGTGTGTGATGCTGTCCTCCCTGTGTCCACATGTTCTCATTGTTCAACACCTGCCTATCAGTGAGAACATGTAGTGTTTCATTTTCTATTCTTGTGTTAGTTTGCTGAGAATAATGATTTCTAGATTCATCCATGTGCCTGCAAAGGACACAAATTCATCGTTTTTTTATGGCAATGCAGTATTCCATGGTGCATATGTGCCACATTTTCTTTGTCCAGTTTATCATTGATGGGCATTTTGGTTGGTCCCAGGTCTTTGCTATTGTAAACAGTGCCACAATGAACATATGTATGCATGTGTCTTGATAATAGAACGATTTACAAATCATTTGGGTATAAACCTAGTAATGGTATTGCTGGGGCAAATGGAATTTCTGTTTCTAGATTCTTGAGGAATCGCCACCCTGTCTTCAAAATGGTTGAACTAATTTACACTCCCATGAACGGTGTAAAAATGTTCCTATTTCTCCACATCCTCTCCAGCATCTGTTGTCTCTTGATTTTTTAATGATCGCCATTCTAAGTGGCATGAGATGATATCTCAATGTGGTTTTGCTTTGCATTTCTCTAATAACAGTGATGATGAGCATTTTTTCATATGTTTGTTGGCCTCATATATGTCTTCTTTTGAAGTATCCATATCCTTCACCAACTTTTAAATGAGTTTGTTTGTTTTTATTTCTTGTAAATCTGATTTAGTTCTTTGTAGATTTTGGATATTAGCCCTTTGTTAGATGGGTAGATTGCAAAAATTTTTTTGCATTGTGTTGGTTGCCAGTTTACCCTAATGATTGTTTCTTTTGTTGCCCAAATGCTCTGAAGTTTAATTTATCTATTTTTGCCTTTGTTGCCATTGTTTCTGGTGTTTTAGTCATGGAGTCCTTGCCTATGCCCATGTCCTGAATGGTTTTGCCTAGGTTTTCTTCTAGAGTTTTTATGGTTTTAGGTCTTAGATTTAAATCTTTAATCCATCTGGAGTTAATTTTAGTGTAAGTTGTCAGGAAGGGGTCCAGTTTCTACTTTCTGCACATGGCTAGCCAGTTTTCCCAACACCATTTATTAAACAGGGAATCCTTTCCCCATTGCTTGTTTTTGTCAGGTTTGTCAAAGATCAGATGGTTGTAGATGTGTGGTGTTGCTTAAGAGGACTCTATTCTGTTCCATTGGTCTATGTCTCTGTTTTGGTACCAGTACCATGCTGTTTTGATTACTGTAGCCTTGTAGTATAGTTTGAAGTCAGGTAGCGTGATGCCTGCAGCTTTGTTCTTTTTGTTTAGGATTGTCTTGGCTATGCGGGGTCTCTTTTGGTTCTATATGAAGTTTAAGGTAGTTTTTTCCAGTTGTGTGAAGAAGGTCATTGGTAGCTTGATGGGGATAGCATTGAATCTATAAATTACTTTGGGCAGTATGGCTATTTTCACAATATTGATTCTTCCTAACCATGGGCATGGAATGTTTTTCCATCTGTTTGTATCCTCTCTTATTTCCTTGAGCAGTGGTTTGTAGTTCTGTTTGAAGCGGTCCTTTGCATCCTTTGTTAGTTATATTCCTAGGTATTTTATTCTCTTTGTAGCAATTGTGAATGGGAGTTTGCTCTTGATTTTGCTCTCTGTTTGTCTGTTATTGGTGTATAGGAATGCTTGTGATTTCTGCACACTGATTTTGTATCCTGGGACTTTGCTGAAGTTGCTTATTCGTTTAAGGAGATTTTGGGCTGAGATGGTGGGGTCTTCTAAATATACAATCATGTTGTCTGCAAATAGAGACAATTTGACTTCCTCCTTTCCTAATTGATACCCTTTATTTCTTTTTCTTGTCTTATTTCTCTGGCTAGAACTTCCAATACTATATTGAATAGGAGTGGTGAGAGAGGGCATCCTTGTCTAGTGCCTGATATCAAAGGGAATGCTTCCGGTTTTTTTCCTGTTCATTTTGATATTGGCTGTGGGTTTGTCATAAATAGCTTTTATTATTTTGTGATTTGTTCCATTGATACCTAGTTTATTGAGGGTTTGTAGAATAAAGGACTGTTGAATTTTGTCGAAGGCTTTCTCTACATCTATTGAGATAATCCTGTGATTTTTGTCTTTGGTTCTGTTTATGTGATGGATTACATTTATAGACTTGCATATGTTGAACCAGCCTTGCATCTGTGGGATGAAGCCTACTTGATCATGATGAATAAGCTTTTGATGTGCTGTTGCATTTGGTTTGCCACTTTTTATTGAAGATTTTTGTATTGATGTTCATCATGGATATTGGCCTGAAGTTTTCTTTTTCAGTTGAGTCTCTGTCAGGTTTTGGCAGGATGATGTTGGTCTCATAAAATCAGTTAGAGAGGATTCCCTCTTTTCATATTGTTTGGAATAGTTTCAGAAGGAATGGTACCAGCTCTTCTTGTACGTCTGGTAGAATTCAGCTGTGTACCCATCTGGACCTGGACTTTTTTTTGTTGGTAGGCTATTGATTGCTGCCTCAACTTCAGACCTTGTTATTGGTCTATTCAGGGTTTCAACTGCTTCCTAGTTTAGTCTTGGGATATTGCAAGTGTCCAGGAATTTGTCCATTTCTTCCAGGTTTGCCAGTTTGTCTGCATAGAGTTGTTTGTAGTAATCTCTGATGATAGTTTGTATTTCTGTGGAATCAGTAGTGATATCCCCTTTATTGTTTTTCATTGCGTCTATTGGATTCTTCTCTCTTTTCTTTTTTGTTAGTCTGGCTAGTGGTCTGTTTTGTTGATCTTTTCAAAAAACCAGCTCCTGGATTTATTGATTTTTTGAAGGTTTTTTTGTGTCTCTATCTCCTTCAGTTCTGCTCCGATCTTAGTTATTTCTTGTCTTCTGTTAGTTTTTGAGTTTTTTCGATCTTGCTCCTCTAGCTCTTTCCATTTTGATGATAGGGCATCAATTTTAGATCTTTCCTTTTCACATGGGCATTTATTGCTATAAATTTCCCTCTAGACACTGCTTTAAATGTGTCCCAGAGATTCATATATGTTGTGTCTTCATTCTCATCAGGTTTGAAGAACATTATACAATTGACACTCAGGAGCCAGTTGTTCAGTTTCCATCAAGATGTGCCGTTTTGAGTTAGTTTCTTAATTCTGAGTTCTAATTTGATTGCACTATGGTCTGAGACTGCTTGTTATGATTTCCATTCTTTTGCATTTGCTGAGGAGTGATTTACTTCCAATTATGTGGTCGATTTTAGAGTGTGATATGGTGCTGAGAAGAATGTATATTCTGTGGTATTGGGGTGGAGAGTTCTGCAGATGTCTCTTAGGTTCGCTTGGTCCAGTTCTGTGTTCAAGTCCTGGATATCCTTGTTGGTTTTCTGTCTTGATGATCTGTCTAATATTGACAGTGGAGTGTTAAAGCCTCCCATTATAACTGTGTGGGAGTCTAAGTCTCTTTGTAGGTCGTTAAGAACTTGCTTTATGTACCTGGGTGCTCCTGTAATGGGTGCATATATATTTAGGATAGTTAGCTCTTCTTGTTGAATTGATCCTTTTTGTAATGCCCTTCTTTATCTCTTTTGACCATTGTTGGTTGAAAGTTCATTTTATCAGAGGCTGGGATTGTGACTCCTGCTTTCTTTTGTTCTCCATTTGCTTGGTAAATCTTCTTCTATCCCTTTATTTTGAGTCTATGTTTGTTTTTGCATGTGAGATGGGTCCCCTGAATACAGCACACTGATGGTTCTTGACTTTTTATCCAGTTTGCCAGTCTCTGTCTTTTGATTGGGGCATTTCATCTGTTTACATTTGATGTTAATATTGTTATGTGTAAATTTGGTCCTGCCATTTTGTTAATGGTTGGGTGTTTTGCCCTTTGGTTGGTGCAGTTGCTTCATTGCATCATTGGTCTTTATCATTTGGTTCTTTTTTTGCAGTGGCTGGTACTGGTTGCTACTTTTATATTTTGTGCTTCTTTCAGGAGTTCTTGTAAGGCAGGTCTGGTGGCAATGAAATCTCTCAGCAATTGCATGTCCGTAAAGGATTTTATTTATCCTTCACTTATGAAGCTTAGTTTGGCTGGATATGAAATCCTGGGTTGAAAGTTCTTTAGGAATGTTGAATATTGGCCCCCACTCTCTTCTGGCTTGTAGGGTTTCTACCAAGAGATCCACTATCAGTCTGAGGGGCTTCTCTTTGTGGGTGGCCAGACCTTTCTCTCTGGCTTCCCTTTGCATTTTTTCCTTCGTTTCAACCCTGGTGAATCTGACAATTATATGCCCTGGGGTTGCTCTTCTTGAGGAGTATCTTTGTGGTGTTCTCTGTGTTTCTTGTATTTGAATGTTGACCTGCCTTGCTAGGTTGGAGAAGTTCTCCTGGATAATATCCTAAAGAGTGTGTTCCAGCTTGGATTCATTCTCCCTGTCATCTTCTGGTACACTGATCAAACATAGATTAGGCCTTTTCACATAATCCCATATTTCTTGGAGGCTTTGTTCATTTCTTTTCACTCTTTTTCCCATTTCTTGCCACTCAACTTTCTTGAGTTGATCTCTGATATTTTTTCTTCTGTTTGATCGATTCAGATATTGAAACTTGTGTATGCTTCATAAAGTTCTTGTGCTCTGTTTTTCAGCTCCATCAAGTTATTTATGTTCTTCTCTAAGCTTGTTATTCTAGTTTCCATTTCATCTAACCTTTTTTCAAGGTTTTTAGTTTCTTTGCATTGGGTTAGAACACGTTCCTTTAGCTCAGAGAAGTTTTTTTATTACCCACCTTCTGAAGCCTGTTTCTGTCAGTTCATCAAATTTATTCTCCATCCTGTTTTGTTCCCTTGCTGGTGAGGAGTTGTGATCCCTTAGTGGGGGTGAGGCATTCTGGTCTTTGATAGTTTCATCCTTTTTGTCCTGGTTTCTTCCCATCTACTTGGATTTATCTAGCTTTGATTTCAGGTAGCTGCTTGGGAGGCAGCTTTTCCTTTGTCTGCCTGCAGAGGTGCTGCTGGGCTGCCACGGATTCAGTGGAGCTGCTGCATAGATTTCCTGCCTCTTTTGTTTACTCAATAAGATTAGGTCCACCTCTGCAATGGCAGCTGCCCTTCCCTCTGCTGAGCTTGATCATTCCTGGTTGCACTCTAACTGATGTGCTGGCTGTAATACTGTCAAGTGAGAGGGCTTCAGCCTGCTGGGCTTTGGTGGGGAGGGATCCTCCCAGCCATATGGCTTGCTTCTCTGCTTTCAGTTCCCTCTTTTTCTGGGGGGTGGGTAGCTCTGTCCTGGGGCTTCGTTGGCATCAGCCAGTGCTTCCGCCTAAGTCTGTGTTGACAATTCCAGCACCACTGGAGTTGCTACTCAGTGCTGTTCAGGCAGCTCGCAGGGGCGTTTCAGCCTGGTGAAGATTTCCTGTTCTGTAGGTTGTGGAGGGCTTGGGTGAAGCACAGTATCCAAACAGAAGTCCCAGAGAGGGAGAGCCTCCAATCCTCCTGTCAGTTGCCTGCACCTCCCAGGTGGGGCAGTGCCCCACTCTGCCTAACCTTGCCTTGATTTTATACGCACTGTCCAACCAGACCCACAAAATGAACCTGGTAACTCATTTGGAACCATGGAGACCACTCTGCTTCTGCATCTCTCTCACTGGGAACTGCCTTCTCAGGTTTTTTTGTTTTTCTCTTGTAAATTTGTTTAAGTTTCATGTAGATTCTGGATATTAGACCCTTATCAGATGGATAGATTGCAAAATTTTTCTCTCATTCTGAAGGTTGCCTGTTCACTCTGATGGTAGTGTTTGGGTTTTGTTTGTTTTGGGTTTTTTTTTTTTTTTTTTTTTGAGACCAAGTCTTGCTTTGTTGCCAAGCTGGAGTGCAATGGTGTGATCTCGGCTCACTGCAACCTCCAACTCCCTGGTTCAAGCAACTCTCCTGCTTCAGCCTCCCAAGCAGTTGGGATCACAGGCATGTGCCACCACACCCAGCTAATTTTTGTTGTTGTTTTTTTTTAGTAGAGATGGGGTTTCATCACATTGGCCAAGATGGTCTCAGTCTCCTGACCTCATGATCCACCTGCCTTGGGCTCCCAAAATGCTGGGATTATGGGCGTGAGCCACTGCACCTGGCCTCATCATGAGTTCTAATTTGATTGCACTGTGGTCTGAGAGGCTGTTATGATTTTCATTCTTTTGCTCTTGCTGAAGAGTGTTTTATTTCCAACTATGTGGTTGATTTTAGAATAAATGCTATGTGGTGCTGAAAAGAATATATACTCTGTTGATTTGGGGTGGGAAGTTTGGTAGATTTCTATTAGGTCCACTTGGTCCAGAGCTGAGTTCAAGTCCTGAATATCCTTGTTAATTTTCTCTCTTGCTGATCTGGCTAGTGTTGAAAGTGGGGTTTTAAAGTCTCCCACTATTATTGTTTGGGCATCTAAGTCTCTTTATAGGTCTGTAATAATTTGTTTTATGAATCTGGGTGCTGCTATATTGGTGACATGTATATTTAGGATAGTTAGCTTTTCTTGTTGCATTAATGCCTTTACCATTATGTAATGCCCTTTTCTTTTTTGATTTTTGTTGGTTTAAAGTTTATTTTATCAGAGACTAGGATTGCAACCCCTGCTTTTTTTTTTTTTTTTTTTTTTTTTTTTGCTTTCCTTTTTTTTTTTACATCTTCCGCTACTTTTTTTTTTTGTGCCTATGTGTGTCTTTGCACGTGAAATGGGTCTCCTGAATACAGCACACCAGTGGGTCTTGACTCTTTCCAGTTTGCCAGTCTGTGTCTTTTAATTGGGGCATTTAGCCCGTTTACATTTACGTTTTATATTGTTCTGTGTGAATTTGATGCTATCATCATGATGATAGCTGGTTATTTTGCACATTAGTTGATGCAGTTTCTTCATAGTGTCATTGGTCCTTATATTTTGGTGTGTTTTTGCAGTAGCTGGTACCGATTTTTTATTTCCATATTTAGTTCAGGCCTGCTGCTGACAAAATCCCTCAGCACTTGCTTGTGTGTAAAGGATTTTATTTCTCCTTTGTTTATGAAGCTTAGTTTGGCTGGATATAAAATTCTGTGTTGAAAATTCTTTTATTTAAGAATGTTGAATATTGGCTCCCACTCTCTTCTGGTTTGTAAGGTTTCTGCAGAGACACACTGTTAGTCTGATTGGTTTCCCTTTGTAGTTAATCTGACCTTTCTCTCTGGCTGCACTTAACATTTTTATCTTCATTTCAACCTTGGAGAATCTGACAATTCTGTGTCTTGGGGTTGATCTTCTTGAGAAGTATCTTAGTGGTGTTCTCTGTATTTCCTGAATTTGAATGTTGGCCTGTCTTGCTAGGTTGGGGATATTCTCCTGGATAATATGCTGAAGTGTGTTTTCCATCTTGTTTCCATTCTCCCTGTCACTTTCAGGTACACCAATCAATCGTAGATTTGGTCTTTTCACATAGTCCCATATTTCTTGGAGGCTTTGTTTGTTCCATTTATTTATTTATTTGTCTAATCTTGTCTTCACACCTTATTTCAGTGAATTGATCTACGGTCTCTGATATTCTTTCTTCCACTGGATCAATTTGGCTATGGATACTTGTGTATGCTTCACGAAGTTCTTGTGCTGTGTTTTTCAGCTCCATCAGATCGTTTATGTTTCTCTCTAAACTGGTTATTCTAATTTGCAGTTCCTGTAACCTTTTATCAAGGTTCTTAGCTTCCTTGCATTAAGTTAGAACATGCTTCTTTAGCTCAGAGAAGTTTGTTGTTACCTACTGTCTGAAACCTATTTCTGTCAGTTCATCAATCTCATTCTCTGTCCAGTTTCGTGCACTTACCAGAGAGGAGTTGCAATTATTCGGAGGAGAAGAGGCATTCTGGTTTTTTGAATTTTCAGCCTTTTTGCACTGGATTTTTCTCATCTTGGTGGATTTGCCTTCGATCTTTGAACCTGATGACCTTTGGATGGAGTTTTTGTGCAGGCGTCCCTTTTGTTGATTTTGATGTTGTTGCTTTCTGTTTTTTAGTTTTTCTTCTAACATTGAGGCCTGCTTCTGCAGATCTGCTGCAGTTTGCTGGAGTTCCACTCTAGATGCTGTTCGCCTGGGTATCACCAGTGAAGGCTGCAGAACAGCAAAGATTGCTGCCTGTTTTTTTCTCTGGAATCTTTATCCCAGAGGGTTACTGACCTGATTCCAACCAGTACTCTCCTGTATGAGGTGTCTGTCAGCGCCTGTTTGGAGATCTTTTCCAGTCAGGAGGCATGGGGGTCAGTGACCCACTTGAAGAGGCAGTCTGTCCCTTAGAAGAGCTGGTGCTCTGTGAGGGTGGAATCCCTCTTGTCAGGATCAGCTGCTCTCTTCAGGGCTGGCAGGCAGGAGAGATTAAATCTGCTGAAGATGCACCCACAGCTGCCCCTTCTCCTATGCACTCTGTCCCAGGAAGATGGGAGTTTATCTGTAAGCCCCTGACTGGGGCTGTTACCTTTTCTTCAGAGATGCCCTGCCCAGTAAGAGGAATCTAGGGAAGCAGTCTGACCACAGCTGCTTTGCTGTGCTGTGGTGAATTCAGCCCAGTCCACACCTCCCAGCCTCGTTAGCACAGCCGGGGAAAAACCGCCTACTAAAGCGTCAGTAATGGCAGATGCCCCTCTCCCCTCCAAGCTCCATTGTCCTAGTTTAACATCAGACTGCTGTGCTGGCAGTGATAATTTCAAACCAGTGATTCTGAACTTGCTGGTCTCCATGGGAGTGGGAACTGCTGATCAAGGCCACTTGGCTCCCTGGCTTCAGGCCCTTTTCCAGGGGAGTGAACAATTATGTCTTGCTGGGGTTCCAGGGACCGTTGGGGTACAAAAAAACTCCTGCAGCTAGCTCAGTCGGCCCAAGTTTTGTGCTTGAAACCCAGGGCCCTGGTGGTGTAGACACACGAGGAATCTCCTGATCTGCAGAGTGTAAAAAACGTGGGAAAAGTGTAGTATCCAGGCCAGGTAGCACAGGCCCTCGTGATTTTCCTTGGTTGGGGGAGGGAGGTCCCTCTGGCTCCTTGCACTTTAAGGGTGAAGTGATACCCCACCCTGCTTCTGCTTGCCCTCTGTGGATTACACCCACTCCCTAACCAGTCCCAATGAGATGAACTGGGTACCTCAGTAGGAAATGCAGAAATCACCTGTTTTCAGTGCTGATCTCACTAGAAGCTACAGGCTGGAGCTGTTCCTATTCAGCCATCTTGGCCCCAGTCCTTTCTTCTTTCTTTCTTCCTGAGAGAGAGTCTCACTCTGTCTTCCAGACTGGAGTGCAGTGGCGCGATCTTGGCTCACTGCAACTTCTGCCTCCTGAGTTCAAACAATTCTCCTCTTGAGTGAGTGTTTGGTAGTTTGTATATTTTGAGGAGCTTATCCATTTTTTCTAAGTTATGGAATTTATTGGCATAAAGTTGATCATAATGTCTTTTTATTATCCTTTTAATATCTGTAGGATCTGTGGTACTGTATTCTCTCCCATTTCTAATATTGGTGATTTGAGAGTTTTCTCTTTCTTTTTTCCTTATCAGTTTTGCTGAAAGCTTATCAATTTTTTAATATCCTCAAAGTACCAGCTTTTGATTTTGATTTTTTCTTTTTTGTTTTTGACTTTATTAATAGCCTCTCTAATATTTATTTATTTTTCTCTTATGCCTACTTTGGATTTAGTTTGTTCTTTTTCTAGCTTCTCAAGATAGAATCTCAGGTCATCGATGTGAAACTTTTCTAATACAGGCATTTAATTTTCCCTATTTACTTCTTTAGTGGCATCTTAAATATTTGTATCTGTTATTTTCATTCAATTCAAAATAATTTCTAATTTCCCTTTAGACATCTTCTTCATCCCATGGGTTATTTAGAAACTCATTTTTGTTTCCAAATACTTGGGAATTTTCCAGATATCTTTCTGTTCTTGATTTCTTATTTAATTCCAATATGGTCAGAGAACATGAGAACATGCTTGTATAAATTTATTCCTTTTAAGTATACTGAGACTTGCTTTATGAATCAAGCTGCAGTCTATCATGGTAAATATTCCTTATGTACTTGAAGAGAATATTTACTCTGATATTGTCAGCAGTAGTATTCCATTCATACAAATTAGTTCAAGTTGGTTGATAGTCAAGTCTTGTGTATCTTTACTGTTTCTTATGGAAGTTTTTGTTTGTTTGCTTGAGACGGAATCTCACTCTGTCACCCAGGCTGGAGTGCAGTAGTGCGATCTCAGAAACTTCTGCCTCCCAGGTTCAAGTGATTCTCCTGCCTCAGCCTCCCAAGTAGCTGGGACTACAGGCCCACACTATCATGCCCAGCTAGTTTTTTGTATTTTTAGTAGAGACAGTGTTTCACCATGTTGGCCAGGCTCTTCTCGAGCTCCTGACCTCAAGTGATCCACCTGCCTTAGCCTCCAAAGTGCTGAGATTATAGGCATGAGCCACCACGCCTGGCCTTTTTATTCTTATCCTACCAATTTTTGAGAGAAAGTGTTGAAAGCTATTGCTGTAATTATGGACTTGTCTTTCCTCTTGAAATTTGCTCAGTTTTTATTTTATCTATTTGAATTTTAGTTATAAGATTTGAATTTGATATGATTCATAAATATTTAGAATTGTTATGTTGAACTGACCCTTTTATCATGTTTAAATATCTTTATGATTGTTGGCTGCTTGTATGTTTTCTTTTGAAAAGTGACTTGTCATGTTGTTTTCCCGCTTTTTTGTTTGTTTGTTTGTTTCAATAGGTTTCTGGGGAAGAGGTAGTGTTTGGTTACATGAATAAGTTCTTTAGTGGTGATTTCTGAGATTTGGGTGCATCCATCACCTGAGCAGTGTACACTGTACCTGATTTGTAGTCTTTTATTCCTCCCTCCCATCCCACCATTTCCCAAGTCCCCAAAGTCCATTGTATCATTCTTATGCCTTTGCGTCTTCATAGCTTAGCTCCCACTTATGAATGAGAAGATATGATGTTTGGTTTTCCATTCCTGAGTTACTTCACTTAGAATAATTGTCTCCAGTTCCACACAGGTTGCTGTGAATGCCATTGTTTTGTTCCTTTTTATGGCTGACTAGTATTCCAGGGTGTGTGTATATATAGTATGTGTGTGTGTGTGTATACACACACATACCACATTTACTTTATCCACTCATTGATTGATGGGCATTTGGGCTGGTTCCATATTTTTGCAATTGTGAATTGTGCTGCTATAAGCATGCATGTGCAGGTATCTTTTTTGTATAATGACTGAACTCAGACGCCTTGGACTGGGCTTGCTGCAGCTGCTATGGTGGATGGCAGTGTGGTACCAAGGCCAATGGAGTTATATTCTTTGGAATTATGGTTGTGTCTGCTGTGTCACACAGGTCATTAAGGAAGTGGAGAAGAGCCAGCAGCCACAAGCTTTGCCTAGCTCCCATGCAGCCCACAGTGCGAAAGGCCCATCTCACTCCCACTGTGCCCCCACAACAGCACCAAGTTTATTTCCAGGCAGCCGATGAGCAGGGCTGAGAACTTGCCCCAGGCTATGAGCCTCCCAGCTGAGAAGCCAAGCAGACTCACAGTTCCTTGGCTGTCCCATGGAGCCTTCAGTAGCAGTCCACCTCCTTCAAAGTGTGGATTTTCTCGGCTTTCCTGGTATATTCCTGTGGTAGTTATTGGAGTAAAATTTCACAATATGTGTCTTCACATGCTGCTCTGTCTATCTGAGTAGGAGCTGCAAGTTAGTCCTGCCTCCTATCTGCCATTTTACCCCCTCTTTTCCCACTTTTTAATGGGGTTGTTTTTTTCTTGAAAATTTAAGTTCCTTATAGATGGTGGATATTCTACCTTTGTCAGATGCATAGTTTACATCATTCTTCTCCCGTTCTGTAGGTTGTCTGTTCACTCTGTTGCTAGTTTCCTATGCTCTGCAGAAGCTCTTTAGTTTAATTAGATCCTGTATCTTCATTTTTGCTTTTGTTACAATTGCTTTGGCATCTTTGTCATGAAATATTTGCCCGTTCTTATGTCTAGGTATTGCCTAGATTGTCTTTGAGGGAATTTATAGTTCTGAGTTTTACGTTTAAGTCTTAATGCATCTTTGAGTTAATTTTTGTATGTGGTATAGGAAAGGGGTCCAGTTTTAGTCTTCTGCATAAGGCTAGCCAGTTATCCCAGTACCATTTATTGAATAGGGAATCCTTTCCCCATTGCTTGTTTTTGTCAGGTTTGTTAAAGATCAGATAGTTGTAGGTGTGTAGCCTTGTTTCTGGGTTTTCTATTCTGTTTCACTGGTCTATGTGTCTGTTTTTGTACCACTACCATGCTGTTTTAGTTACGGTATCCCTGTACTATAGTTTGAAATTAGTTAACATGATCCCTCTAGCTTTGTTCTTTTTGCTTAGTATTTTCTTGGCTATTCGGGCTCTTTCTTGGTTCCAAATACATTTTAAAATATATATTTTTTTAGTTGTGCAAAGAATGTCAATGGTAGTTTAATAGGAATAGGTAACAATCATATGAAGAAAAGCTTCATAAGTATGTAAGAATGGCTACTATTAAAAAGTAGAAAAATAAAAAATGCCAGTGAGGTTGCAGAGAAAAAGGAACGATACACATTGTTGATGGGAGTATAAATTCATTCAATCATTGTTGGAGACTATGGTGAGTCCTCAAATATTTAAAAACAGAAATACCAATCAACCCAGTAATGCCATACTGGTTATATACTCAAAGGAATATAAATTATTCTATTATAAAGACATGTACTATGTCTGTTCATTGCATCACTATTGACAATGACAAAGACATGGAACCAACCTAAATATTCATCAGTGGTTGACTGAAAAAGAAAATATGGCACGTATACACAATGGAATACTATGTTGCCAGAAAGAGCAAGGTTATGTCACTTTCAGCAACATGGATGGAGCTGAAGGCCATTATTCTAAGCATACTAATGCAGGAGCACAAAACCAAATACTACATGTTTACACTTTAAGTGGAAGTTAAATGATGAGAACACATGGACACATAGAATGGAACAACAAACTCATGAACACATAGAGTGGAACAACAGACACTGGGCCTGAGGGTGGTGTGGGAGGAGGGAGAGGATCAAAAAACCTAAGCAATAGGTGCTAGGCTTAATACCTGTGTGATAAAATAATATGTACAACAAAGTCTCATGACACAAGTTTACTTATATAAGAAACTTGCACATTTACCCCAAACTTTAAATTTAAAAAATGATCTGCTTTTTTCTCCTTCTTCCTACTCTCTCTGGTAGTATTCTTTGTTATGATATTAAAATAAACCGTCCAACTTAATTTTATTTGTTTGTTTGTTTTCTCCATAAGCTCCAGGGGTATAGGTGGTGTTTGGCTACATGAGTAAGTTCTTTAGTGGTGGTTTGCGAGATTTTGGTGCATCCATCATCCGAGCAGTATATGTTTCACCCTATTTATAGTCTTTTATCCCTCGCCCTTCTCCCACCATTTCCCCTAATTTCCAAAGTCCACCGTATTATCTAGCTACTTTTTGACTTATATAGAATACAGCTATAATAACAAGTAGTTCCATGTCCTTGTATACTAACTCTAGCATCTGTGTCAATTCTTGGTCATTTTCAATTATTTGACTTATCCCTTCATTATGAGTTATAGTTTCTTGCTTCCTTTTATGGCCAGTAACATATTTTTATTGTTGAATGTGTAACATTGTGAATTTTACCTTGTTGAGTGCTGAGTATTTTTGTATTCCTTTAAATACTTTTGGGCTTAGTTCTGGAATAGAGTTAAGTTACTTGGATACAGTTTAGTTTTTTCTGCCTGGTTTTAAGATGTGTTAGTCAGGACTGGAGCAGTTATCAGTATAGGACTAATTATTCCCCACTACTGGAACAACAATCTGTTTAACCTACCCATTGACCTTTGAATCTTGAGGTCTTCTATTCTGGATGTTAAGAATAGGCACAATTTTTGGCCCTATGTGAATGCTGGATGCTGTCACCGCTAGCCCGTTCAGACAATTCCCCCAGCCCAGTCTTAGGTGGTTTTCTTATACATATGCATTTTCAATATTCAGTTGAATACTCAAGGGGTACTTTGCAGATATCCAAAGTGCTCACACTTTCGTTTTCTCTCTGTGTAGCTCTTTTCTCTCTGATATTCTGTCCTTAGAATTCTACCAGCTTAATCTCACCAGACTCTGCTGTCTCCTTCCAGCTCAAGCAGTCTACTAGGCTGTACTCTGCATGAGAGCCTAGAAGCTTTCTCAGATTTCTCGGGTAGTAAGCTTGGAATAATCAATGCTTACCTAATGTTTTTCCCATGTCTCAAAGATTATTGTCCATCCTTTTTTTCTCTACGTCAAGTGCCTTGTAGACCATTGCTTATATACTTTGTCTATTTTTGGCTATTTTAAATGGGAGAGTAACATGATCTGTTATTCCAACTTAGCCAGAAGTGGAAGTCCCAGAGATTCTCAGCAATTATGGGATTGGGCTTAACAAAATGACCCTGAGGAGCAACCACACTTGAGAGCCCCTACTTGAGGTGAAGAACCACCTTAGAAAAAAATGATATTTTCACTTTCGATAATCAACCAAGCAACACTATGTAGGCAAGCTTTATTTTCCTTCCCCAATTATCCAATATTAGAAGCTATTTCCTTTCTACTGCTATGGCTTTTTGTCTAGTCTAGAGAGTAATTAGTCTTATACTATTCCCCTTCAATGCTAAGATCCCAGGAAGTGCTTCTTGTAACTGCCCACTTTGTTCTCTAAGTTACTTCCTCTCTCACACACATATTGTTATGGGTAAAGCTCACCATAACTCTTTGAGGAAGATAGTTGTTGGTTGTATTTTATGTTCAACATCCTTTGGATTCCCTGTTCCTCTTGTTCTATTTTGCAGACTGAACAACTGATGTGACAGGGTTAGTAAATAGCACAGCTCCTGCTATGGTTTTGATATATGATGCTCCAAACCTCATGTTGAAATTCAATACCCAATGTTGGAAGTGAGTCTAATGGAAGTGTTTGGGTCATAGGGGCAGATTCCTCATGAATGTCTTGGTGCCATCCTCACAGTTATGAGTGAGTTCTTGCTGTTAGTTCTCATGAGAGATAGTTGTTATAAAGAGCCTGACACCTCCCTACCATCTCTCTTGCTTCCTCTGTTACCATGTGATCTCTGCACAAGGCAGCTCCCGTTCACCTTCCACCATGAGTGAAGCAGCCTGAGACCCACACCAGAAGCAGATGCTGACACTGTGCTCCTTGTACAGCTTGCAGAACCATCATCCAAATAAACCTCTTTTCTTTATAAATCACCCAGCTTCAGGTATTCCTTGATTGCAACAATTGGGCTAAGAAGCCCAACCCCAGTTAGAGGCAGATATAACAAGGAAATCTCTGGCTTCCCTGGGGAATTCATAGATTTCATCAGAGGAAGGTATGAAGCCCTTGAGGGAGGACCCAATACAGCCAAACTGCAGCTTGAGGCCTGGAAACTGATGTCCTTTGTAATTTTTCCAGGTGAGTGTTGCTGCAAAAGCTATTCTTAACCTCAGGCTCTAATTTGAGATGGAAGCACAAATTAGTGGTTTTTCTGTCTAGTCCAGCACTTTAGCTGTCACTTCCCCATCTGAAATTTCAGTTAGAGGTTTTTTTCACCTTGACTGAATTTGTGGGTAAAAAGGGCACCCCAAAAGAGTTTCATAATCTAATTATCGCCCATTCCAGATTCAGGGACTTCCACTGGAGAAGGCATGACTCATTCAGGCTAATATGTAAAATGGATATAAAATGTTTATGTAATATTTATTAAATGTATATTAGACCTCTTTTTATAAATGAGGACACTGAGACTCTGATGAATTCTATGGATATGCCTGTTCAGAGAAAGCTCTATGTTGTGCAGAATTAAGTGCCTGCTTAAGACCTTGAAGTTGTAAAACATTTGTCCCTGGCTTCACATTAGACTGCAACACAAGGTAAAATAAAAAATACCCCTAAGTGGGCGTTTCAGACACTCTTATTTTATAAAACTGCTAGAGGGGTTACCAAGCTCCACAGCCCTTATGAAAGGAATTTATTGACTGCTGCTCAGATCAACTGGAGCACAGTCAAGTTAAGATATATTGAATTCAGCAATGTATGGAATAACTTCTAACTCTACTAGTCAGAGTTGTTGGTTTGTTGTTGCTTTCAAACTATCAGAACTTTTATAATTAAAATGAATATTTTATATGTATTAAGTGCCATATATAATTCTTAAAAACTGAAGTATCTATAAGGTAAAGCTTAATTTAAAGACAAGCCTGTGTTCATCATAAGTATGTCTATGAGTAGAAATGTGCAAAGGAGGAAAAACTTGAATCAATTTATGCAAAAGCACAAAGAAGGAGAGGTCTTTTGAATAACATTTTGCCTGAACTTTACTTCAAGTATGAGTTTTGCCTAGGACTTTACTTCAAGTTACCTCTAATATGTGCCTAGAAAGTTTAGAGCCAGAATTTTCAGAGTTCTTGGTACTTTGTTGGGTGGCTGCCAGATACATACTGAATGAATTAGTAAAGAAAGGAATGAGACTCTTCCGTCTGGCTTTTACCTGAATCCCTGGTCTCTTCACCTGTCTCCTTCACTGTTCAACATCCTCTAGATTCTCTGTTTCTCTTGTTCTGCCTGAGTCATGGCCTACTCATTCTTCCTTTCATGTCTTTACACCTTTGGCTAAGCAGTCCTTCCCCAGATCTCATAGCCACTGGAGCACAGTTAAGTTTAGCTATGCTGAACTCAGTAATGTATGGAGTAATTTCTAGTTATTTTTTCTTATTGACCTTTCCTGGCTTCCCAATCTCAAATGGTTCATTAGTCACCATATCACATAACTCTCCTGATTTTCACGTTAGTATTTTCACCACCTAGTATTTGTATATATATTTTTCTATCTCCTTCACTAAAACACAAGCTCTATAACTTGCACCATTCTAAATGCTTTACCTATTATTTTTTTCCTCAATTTTTATTTTAGGCTTGGTGGGTACATGTGCAGGTTTGTTACATGGGTAAATTGCACGTTGGGTTTGGTGTACAAAGGATTTCATCACCCAGGTAGTGAGCATAGTACCCAATAGGTAGTTTATTTTTGTAAAATCTTTACTCTTCCCCCACTCAAAGTAGGCCTCGGGGTCAATTGTTCCCATTTTTGTGTCCACATGCACTCAAGGTTTAGCTCCCACTTGTGAGAATGTGTGGTATTTGGTTTCCTGTTCCTGTGTTCGTTTGCTTAGGATAATGGTCTCTAGCTGCATAATGTTGCTACAAATAACATAATTTTTATGGCTGTATAGTATTCTGTGATATATACATACCATATTTTCTTTATTCAGTTTATTGTTGGTGGGCATCTAGGTTGATTCTATGTCTTTGTTATTGTGGAAAGTGTCATGATGAACATACATGTGCATATGTCTTTTTGGTAGAATGGTTTATATTTCTTTGGGCAAATACTGAGTAATGGGATTGCAGGGTCAAATGAGAGTTATTTTTTAAATTATTTGAGAAATCTCCAAACTGCTTTCCACAGTAGCTGAACTAATTTCCATTTCCACTAGCAGTGTATAAACATTCCCTTTTCTATGAAGGCTCATCAACATGTTATTTTTTGAACTTTGAATAATAGCCATTCTGACTGGTGTGAGATGGTATATCATTGTGGTTTTGATTTGAATTTATCTAATGATTAGTGATGTTGAGCATTTTTTCACATGTTCATTGATCATGTGTATATCTTCTTTTGAGAAGGGTTTGTTCATATCCTTTGCCTATTTTTTAAATGGGATTGTCTTTTGCTTGTTGGTTTAAGTTTCTTATAGATTCTAGCTATTAGAGCTTTGTCGGAGGGATAGTTTGCAAATATTTTCTACCATTCTATAAGTTCTCTTTATTTTGTTGATAGTTTCTTTTGCTATGCAGAAGCTCTTTCATTTAATTATGACTCACTTGTCTATTTTGTGTTGTTGCAATTGCTTTTGGAGACTTCATCATGAAATCTGTTTTTATTTTTTTAATTTCTTTTATTTTAAAAGTCAGACCCACGGCCCCTGTGCCACAGTGTAGAAGGGTGGGACCCCATCGTGAAATCTTTGTCAATGCCGATGTCCAGAATGTTATTCCCTAAGTTTTCCTCCAATGTTTTTATAGTTTCAGGTCTTACATTTAAGTCTTCCATCTATTTTGGGTTGACTTTTTATTGTGAAAGGAAGGAGTCCAGTTCCAATCTTCTGCATATGGCTAGATAGTTGTTACCCCAGCACCATTTATTGAATAGAGACTTTTCCTTATTGCTTGTTATTGTTGAATTTGTTGAAGACCAGATGGTTGGCTTTAGGTGTGTGGCTTTATTTCTGGGCTTATTAACCTGTTCCATTGTTCTGTGTATCTGTTTTTGTACCAGAACCATGCTTTTTTGGTTACTGTAAACTTGTAGCATAGTTTGAAGTCAGGTAGTGTGATGCCTCCAGCTTTGTTCTTTTTGCTTAGGATTGCTTTGGCTATTTGGGCTCTTTTCTGGTTCCATATGAATGTTAGAGTATTTTTTTCTAATTCTGTGAAAAATGACATTTGGTATGTTTAATAGGAATAGTACTGAATCTGCAAATTGCTTTGGGCAGTATGACCATCTTGACAATATTGATTCTTGTCCATGAGCATGGAATGTTTTTCCATTTGTTTGTGTTGTCTCTGATTTCTTTCAGCAGTATTTTGTAAATCTCATGGTATTTAAATATAACAACGTGTTTAATCCTAACTACAACTCTATGAGTTTAATGTACTATTGTTACCCTAATTTTACAGATGATGAAGCTGAGGCAAGTTGCTAATGAAATGGAGGCAGGGAAACGTTAGACAACTTGTTAGTCAATGGCAGGGCAGGGCTTCAAACCCAGGCAGTCTGACTCCAGAGCCTGTGCTCTTAACCACCCCCCATGCCACTTCCCGCACAGAGTTGGGGACTGCTAGTCAGGGTCCTCTAAGAAGCAGACATCAGGATGGGGTTAGGGATGTGATGTGATGTCTGTCACCTCCAAATCTCATGTTGAAATGTAATCCCCAGTGTTGGAGGTAAGGCCTGGTGGGAGATGTGTGGGTGTGGCAGTGGATCCCTCATAAATGTCTTGGTGCTGTACTCATGATAGTGAGTTCTCATGAGATCTGGTTGTTTAAAAGTGTGTGGCACCTCCCCCCTTCTCTCTCTTGCTCCTGCTCTCACCATGTGAGATGCCTGCCCTCTTTTCACTTTCTGCCATGATTGTAAGCTTCCTGAGGCTCTCACCAAAAAAAGAGATGCTAGACCCATGCCTAGAAAGCCTACAGAAACTTGGGCCAATTAAAACTGTTCTCTTTATAAATTACCCAGCCTTAGGTATTTCTTTATATCAATGCAAAAATGACCTAATACAAGATACAAGAGATTTATTGGGGGAAACACCAGTAAGGGAGCATGGGGAAGAAACCAGAGAAAGCTAGAAAACAGGTTAGACCATAATGGAATTCTGACTCTTATGAAGGAGGGAGAGGAAGAAAAACAGACCAGGGCCGGGAGCGGTGGCTAATGCCTGTAATCCCAGCAGTTTGGGAGGCCAAGGCGGGTGAATCACGAGGTTAAGAGATCGAGACCATCCTGGTCAACATGGCGAAACCCCGTCTCTACAAAAAATTAGCTGGGCACGGTGGCGCGTGCCTGTAATCCCAGCTACTCAGGAGGCTGAGGCAGGAGAATTGCCTGAACCCAGGAGGCGGAGGTTGCGGTGAGCCAAGATCGCGCCATTGCACTCCAGCCTGGGTAACAAGAGTGAAACTCCATCTCAAAAAAAAAAAAAAAAAAAAAAAGAAAAGAAAGAAAGACCATGGATTACAGTATAATTTTAAGAAAGTTTCTGCAAGGTCAAGGAGTCCCTAAGCCAAAGTCATCCATTATAGGAAGCCTACATCTTTCAGGACCTGTCCTATCTTAGTACCTCTGCCATGTTCAGTTAATAGCTGGAAGCAGATTATCGGAATTGTGGCCTTGGCAGGAATATTGTGACAGACTTCCGAACACAACAGCTGGGGGTGCCGGTTACATTCCCTGAAACAGGAGATCTGAGAGGTGCATTTTTGTGGTAGCCACAGGGACATTGTCTTGTTCACTACCATATCTCCAGTGAATATACCAGCATCTTACGCATGACAGTCACTCAAATATTTGCCAACTAAACAAATTTACATATTCCTTGGATCATGCAAAAGTAGTCAATAATTGTCTATTGAATATGAACAAATAAATGAATAAATGAACACAAAAAAGAAAACAAGCCTCTTAACTCCTGTGCAATTTTCCCACCACTGTTGCTGCTCTGGTGGAAAGTGAGAGTGAGCAACCTGGGCTTAGGATCACAGGACAGAGTTTATCTGCTTCACCCTTTCCTCCTGGAGATGTCCCACATAGGCAGTGATATACAAGACAGGTAGCTTCCCCCAAGGAAAAGAAAGAGACTTGGCTGTTGCTTGGGCAGGTGCATTTACAGACACTTTAGACCTACCCATTTCAGGGACTTAATCCACATGAAATAATGGTAGTTCACCCTCTTGAATCCATTCCAAGCTGGCTAGATATATCACTTTGTGTAATGTTTCACAGAGGCTTCAGGTTGGGGCTCTAAGGCTCATGAGTTCTTTTTCTTTTTTTTTTTTTTTCTTGGCTTAAAACAATAAAAATTTATTCTCAACAGTTCTGGAGGCTAGATGTCCAAAATCAAGCTGTCAATAGGGCTGTGTTCCCCTAGAACTCCCAAGGAGAATCAATCCTCGCCTCTCCCCAGCTGCCAGCGGCTGCTCACAGTGCTTGGCGTTCCTGGACTGCGTATTCCAGTCTCTGCCTCTGTTGTCACGTAGCGTCTTCTCTGTGTCATTCAACTCTGTATCCAAATTTCCCTCTCGTTTTTTCTTAAATTTTATTTTTAAATTGTGGACAAAACACTTAATATAAAATTTACCATTTTAACTATTTTTTAGTGTACAGTTCAGTGACATTAAGCATATTTATATTGTTGTACGACCACCACTGTCTATCTCCAGAACATTTTCTCATCCTCTCAAACCAAAACTCGATACCCATTAAACAGTAACTCCTCGTTCACTCCTCTCAGCCCCCAGAAACCACCATTCTACTATCTGGCTCTATGAGTTGGACTACGTTAAGCATCTCATATAAGTGGAGTCATTTGCCTGTCATAAGTGATTTATTTTACTTAATGTAATGCCCTCAGTTTATCTATATTTTAACGTGTTGTCAGAATTTCCTTCATTTTTAAGACTAAACAATATTCCATTGTATGTTGTATTAGTCTGCTAGGGCTGCCATAACAAAATTCCACAGACTGGGTGGCTTAAAACACAGATATTTATTTTCTCGAAGTTCTGGTGGCTGGAAGTTCTAGATCAAGGTGTTGGCAGTTTGGGTTTCTTTTGAGGCCTCTCTCCTTCGTTTGAAGATGGCTGCCTTCTCACTGTGTCCTCACATGGTCACCCCTCAATCTGTGTTGTCTGTGCCCTAATCTCTTCCTATAAGCACAACAGTCCTATGGCAGTGGGGCCCACCCATGGAATCTCACTTTACCTTAATTACCTCTTTAAGGGCCCTGTCTCCAAATACTCATTCGGAGGTATTTGCAGGCTTTAATATATGAATTTTAGGAGGATGCAGATTCAGCCTATTGTACATGATACAGCTATCAAAATCAGAAAGTTAACGTTGATATAATTTTGTTATGTATTTACCAGAACTTGTTCCAACGTTGCCAATTGTCTCATCTCCAGAATCCAATCTGAGATCACACATTGCCTTTAGTGGTCATCTTGTCCCTCTAGTCTTCTTTAATCTGAAAGAGCTCCTCGATCTTTCTTTGTTCACCTTAACATTTTTGATGAATACTGTTCAAAATATTATAAAACATTTCTCAATTTATATGATGTTTCCTCATGCTTGAATTCAGGATATGCATTTTTTTTTCAAGAATACAATAGAAATGATATGTCCTCAGTGTATCATATCATAAGGAGGCTCTTGATGTTGACTTGTTTCGTTGCTGGTGACTTTATTCTTGACACTTGGTCAACATGGTGTCTGCCAAGCTTTTCCATTTTCCCTTTTAAATAAGTATCTTATGGTGAGATACTTTGAGACTTTGTAACTATCTTTTTTTCATTATATTTTGTCTACTAATCATAGATAGCTTCTATTGATGATTCTTGCCTAAACAGCTGTTACTGGGGTATTTGCTGAATGGTGAGCCTCTCTTTCCAGCATTACTTCTACATTTGTTAACTAGAGTCTCATGCAAAAAGTTTTTTTTTTTTTCTTTACCGTTTATCTGTTCAATTATTTATATAAGCATGTACTTATGGATTTTATTCTATGAGTGATAATTCAACACTACAATTCATTTTGTTGTTTTAGTTTTTCGGATCACTGGGAGCTCATTCAGTTAGCTGCAGTGCCCTTTTGATAAGGCCCTATCATTCTTTGAGCACTTTTAGATCTCTGGCACCACAAGATGCTGGAGGCTCATCTTATACTTTCCCTGTCGTAGCCCTGGAGTGTACCTTTTCTTCAAGGAGTCCTGGCATCTTTTATTGACAAATGGTGTTGTATTGAAATCCTTCCTTTTCTAAGAGAATAAATGTTAGGTTCATTCACTGATATTTAGGTATAATTGTTTCTAGTCCTTCTCAGAAGACAGGGCTATGAAATGTATGCGTGAATACATACACACACATATTCCTATAACTATTTCTCTATCTAGATGCATTTTCAAACTTTGAGCTTGTACTGATACCTCCAGACAAGGTTTTTTCTAGCCTTCCCCCTTTTCTTATTCATAATGCCCTTCCCTAACAAAAAGCAACCTATCTCCCATGATTCATACCATTGGCTGATTCATAGAATACACACAAAGCAATTTCAGGATATGTAAACCTATAGAAAACAAAGCTAACTAAAGTACAGTATTCATGTCCAGTTTTTCTTTTGTCTTTGATCTTAAAAAATTATAGTCAAACTGATGTTTTCTAAAGTCAATTGGTTAGTTAGCTACCAGCACCACCCCTTCAGTGTGGTTATGTTACAGTCACACACCACAAAATGATATTTCAGTCGACAATGAATCACCTACACATCAGTGGTCCCATAAGGTTATAATACCATGCTCTTACTGTGTCCTTCCTGTGTTTAGGTATGTGTAGTAGGGTGTGATTAAGTACACTCTATGATGTTTGTACAAAGACAAGATTACCATTTCTCAGAACAAATCTCCATTGTTAAGTAACACATGACTGTATTTGTAATGGAGTGTGGTTCATTCTTGCTGTTATATCCTATTTGAGATCTCCTTCCCTACCTTGTTAATTATTATATTTACTCCAAGTATGTGAGACATTACCATAGTTTTAAAAGTTACAACTATAATTTTTTGTTTTTACGAGAGAAGTGTCACTCCCCCAATACTTTCCATTCTATTCCCCTTCTGTTTCACCCAGTTTCTACCCACAGTCTGTAGGTAAACATTCATTAGTTTCTGGTTCGCCTTTTCTGTTTCATTTTTCACAAATGAACAAATTCATGTGTATTTTCTTATTCCTCCTTTCTTACGCTCAAAGTAGCTTACTACTAGCACTTTTGTGTAGGTTGCTCCTATTCACCTAACATTCCATCCTAACAGTTACTCTTTATCAGTTCATGGATAATGCTCTCATTCTTTTTACAGCTGTATAGTATTGCACTGTATGGATGTACCATAGTCATCACTTTGATGTGTTTTATTCTTTATTTCCAATACTAAACAATTACAAACAGTGCTGCCATAAATCTTGTACATGTGTATTTTCATATTGCTGAGGTTATATTTTTAGGATAAATTCCCAAAACTGCTTGTTGCAATTGCTTTGACTATTTTGCTGGGCCAATAGGTAACTGCATATAATATTTTAAATTATGTATTGGCAAATTCTCCTCAAAAAATTGTATTAATTTATATTTCCACCAGCAATGGAAGAGAGAGCCTATTTCTACATAGCATCACCAACAAAATACCTTTTTTTTTTGTAGTTTTTACCTCTGATGAATGAGAAATGGTATCTCAGTATAATTTAATTAGTATTAAATTAATTTGCATAAAATCTAATGAGCGAGCATCTTTTCATATGTTTGAGGGTTTTTTGGTATGTTTTTGTGAGTTGTCTATTCATGCCTTGCCTATCTTTATATGAGGATTTTAGTTTCTCCTCTTAACTTTTATGAGACATCTATGTATTAGGGATATCAGCTTTTATCTCTGATAATGTTGCAAATGTTTTCTCTTGGTTTTTTATTTCTCTTTTGACTTCATTTATGGTGGTTTTTGTCATGTTATTTTGGTTTATATACTAAATTTATCAGAAAGGTAGATTATTTCAAAAGTGTACCCTACATGGTAGTTGAAAGAATTTCTAGGAAAGAGCTTGAGGTAGAATGTAATACTTAATCTTCACTATTTAAATGACTGATATGAAAGGATCAGACTTATTCTGTGTTTCTCCAAGGGAAAGCACTAGGTAAATGACTTGAAGTTAAAGGAAACACCTTCTGTCCTTATGCAAAAAAGGGCTTTCTAGTGACATGTGACCCTTGTATTTACAAATGGCTTGTTCTATATCACTAGGAGAATTAAAGGTTTCTTTCAAAATGCCTGTTATTTAAATGATTAAATATTAGCATTTGGTACAAAGTGAGATGCCAGTTAGCTGGAATAGTGAGCCTAAAATAAATTATCAAAAGTTGGGGTGGGTTATAGAAAATTTGACATTCAATAACAAAGTCAAACTAATGTTGGGAAACCAAGGAAGTCCAGAGTTACACAAAGCAAGTCAGAATGCATAAATAGGAAGGAGGCTGGGCCAGTTCTGGGAATGTGTGTTCATATCCTTTATGATTTATATGGGTTTCTGCTGCATGTCTGTCTGGGTAGGTTCAGTCAACATAAACCATACCAATAGACACTTTGATTAATTTTCATATTCCATCAATATTTCTTGAGCATCTTTACGGCTGTCAGGGTGCTTGAAACATAGCAGAAGAAGAAAGACATTTTCTGTTTCACAAGGCATGCAGTCTTAGCAACAGTTACTTACCAGCTGTGAATCTGCCTACCAGAACTTTGTTCCTGGCTAAATTTTTGCACCTAGCACATAATAATATCAGGAAATGTCATTCCACTGAAATTCAGGTGACTTTCCTGGCTGGGCTGACCGTACTAATTACCACACCTTTCATTCCAAATACTAAGAACATTTTGTATGATGTAATCATCATGACTATTCTAGGAAAAGTATCTTTTAATTTTTTAATATTTTTTATGTTTATAGAATTAGGGGGTATAAGTGCAATTTGGTTATGTAGATATATTGCATAGTGGTGAAGTCTGGACTTTTAGTGTAATTGTCACTTAAATAGTGTACATTGTACCCAAGAGGTCATTTTCCTTTATTTTTTTTCTTTCTTCCAAAAAATGTGACACGTGCAGAACATGCAGATTTATTACATAGGTATACATGTGCCATGGTGGTTTGCTTCACCTATTAACCCATCCTCTAAGTTCCCTCCCCTCAGCCCCACCCCTACCCCCAACAGGCCCTGGTGTGTGTTATTCATCTCTCTGTATCCATGTGTTCTCAATGTTCAACTCCCACTTATAAGTGAGAACATGTGGTATTTGGTTTTCCGTTCCTGTGTTAGTTTGCTAAGGATGATGGCTTCCAGCTTCATCCATGTCCCTGAAAAGGACATGATCTCATTCCTTTTTATGACTGCATAGTATTCCATGGTGTATATGTACCACATTTTTTTAATCCTATCATTGATGGGTATTTGCGTTTGTTTCACGTCTTTGCTATTGTAAATGGTGCTATAATAAACATGTGTGCATGTGTCTTTATAGAAGAATGATTTAAATTCCTTTGGGTATATACCCAGTAATGGGATTGCTGGTTCAAATGGTATTCCTGGTTCTACATCCTCGAGGAATCCCCATACTGTCTTCCACAATGGTTGAATAAATTCACATTCCTACCAGTAGTGTAAGAGCATTCCTATTTCTCTGCAGCCTTGCCAGCCTAAGCTTTTTTTCATATGTTTTCTGGCCATGTAAATGTCTTCTTTTGAGGAGTGTCTATTCATATCCTTTGCCCACTTTTTAATGGGGTTGCTTTTTTCTTGTATATATGTTTAAGTTCCTTGTAAATTCTGGATTTTAGGCCTTTGTCAGATGGGTAGATTGCAAAAATTCTCCCCATTCTTTAGGTTGCCTGTTCACTCTGATGATACTTTATTTTGCTGTGGAGAAGCTCTTTAGTTTAATTAGATCCCATTTGTCAATTTGGGCTTTTGTTGCAATTGCTTTGGTGTTTTAGTCATGAAGTCTTTACCTATGCCTATGCCCTGAATGGTATTGCTGAGGTTTTCTTCTAGGGTTTTTGTGGTTTGGGGTTTTACACTTAAGTCTTTAATCTAGATTAAGTTAATTTTTGTTTAAGGTGTAAGGAAGTGGTCCAGTTTCAGTTCTCCCATATGGTTAGCCAGTTTTCCCAGCACCATTTATTGAACAGATCCTTTCCCCATTGCTTGTTTTTGTCAGGTTGGTTAAAGATCAGGTGGCTGTAAATGTGTGGTGTTATTTCTGACGTCTCTGTTCTGCTCCATTGGTCTCTGTGTCTGTTTTGGTATCAATACCATTCTGTTTTGGTTACTGGAGCCTTGTAGTATAGCTTGAAGTCAGGTAGTGTGATGCCTCCAACTTTGTCCTTTTTGCTTAGGATTGTCTTGGTTGTACAGGGTCTTCTTTGATTCCATATGAAATTAAAAATAGTGTTTTCTAATTCTGTGAAGAATGTCAGTGGTAGTTTGATGGGTAGTATTGATTCTATAGATTACTTTGAGGAGTATGGCCCACTTTCATGATATTGATTCTTCCTACCCATGAGGATGGATGTTTTTCAATTTGTTTGTGTCTTCTTTTATTCCCTTGAATTTGTAGTTCTTCTTGAAGAGATCCTTCACATCCCTTGTTACCTGTATTCCTAGGTTTTTTATTATCTTTTTAGTAATTGTGAAGAGGAGTTCGTTTATGATTTGGCTCTCTGCTTACCTATTGTTGGTGTAAAGGAATTCCTCTGATTTTTTGCACATTGATTTTGTATCCTGAGACTCTGCTTAACTTGCCTCTCAGCTTAAGGAGTTTTGAGGCTGAGACAACGGGGTTTTCTAAATATAGAACCATGTCCTCTACAAACATAGACAATTTGACTTCCTCTCTTCCTATTCAAATACACTTTATTTCTTTCTCTTGCCTGATTGCCCTAGCCAGAACTTCCAATACTATGTTGAATAGGGGCGGTGAGAGAGGGCATCTTTGTCTTGCACTGGTTTTCAAAGGGAATGCTTCCAGTTTTTGCCCATTCAATATAATATTGGCTGTATGTTTGTTACAAATAGCTGTTATTATTTTGAGATATGTTCCATTATACCTAATTTTTAACATGAAGAGGTGTTGAGTTTTATCAAATGTTTGTTTTGTCATTGGTTCTGCTTATATCATTGGTCCTCATGTGGTTTTTGTCATTGGTTCTGTTTATGTGATAGATTACATTTATTGATTTGCATATTTTGAACCAGCCTTGCATCCCAGGGATGAAGCTGATCATTGTAGATACGTTTTTTGACGTGCTGCTGGATTCAGTTTGCCATTATTTTATTGAAAGTTTGTGCATTGATGTTCAACAAGGATATTGGCCTAAAGTTTTCTGGTTTTGTTGTGTCTCTGCCAGGTTTTGGTATCAGGATGATGCTGGCTTCATGAAATGAGCTAAGGAGGAGTCCTTCCTTTTCAATTGTTTGGAATAATTTCAGAGGGAATGGTATCAGGTCCTCTTTGTATTTCTGGTAGAATTCAGCTGTGCATCTGTCTGGTCCTGGGCTTTTTTTGATTGGTAGGTTATTAATTACTGTCTAAATTTAAGAGCTTGTTTATTGGTATATTCAGGGATTCTACTTCTTCCTGGTTTGGTCTTGATAGGGTGTGTATGTCCAGGAATTTATCCATTTCTTCTATATTTTCCAGTTTATTTGCATAGAGGCATTTACAGTATTCTCTGTGGTCATTTTTATTTCTGTACAATCAGTGGTGATATCTCCTGTACTATTTTTTATTGTGTCTATTTGATTCTTCTCTTTATTCTTCTTAATTAGTCAAGCTAGCAGTCTGTCTATTTTGTTAATTTTTTCAAAAAACCACCTCCTGGATTTGTTGATTTGTTTGGAGGGTTTATCATGTCTCTATCTCCTTCAGTTCTTCTCTGATCTTAGTTATTTCTTGTCTTCTAGCTTTTTGATTAGTTTGCCCTTGTCTCTCTAGCTCTTTTAATTGTGATGTCAGGGTATCAATTTGAGATCTTTCTAGATTTCTGATGTGGGCCTTTAGTGCTATAAATTTTCCTGTAAACACTGCTTTAGCTGTGTCCCAGAGATTCTGATATGTTGTCTCTTTGTTGATGTTGGTTTCAAAGAACATCTTGATTTCTGCCTTAATTTCATTATTTACCCTAGAGTCATTCAGGAGCAGATTGTTCCATTTCCGTGAAATTGTGTGGTTTTGAGTGAGTTTCTTAATCCTGAGTTCCAACTTGATTGCACTGAGTTCTGAGAGATTGTTTGTTATGATTTCAGTTCATTTCCATTTGTGGAGAAGTGTTTTACTTCCCATTATGTGGTCAATTTTAGAATAAATGCCTTGTGGCACTAAGAAGAATGTATATTCTATTGATTCAGGGTAGAGAGTTCTGTAGACATCTACTAGGACCACTTGATCCAGAGCTGAGTTCAAGTCCTGAATATTCATATTAATTTTCTGGCTCATTGATCTAATACTGACAGTGGGGGTTTAAAGTCTGCCACTATTATTGTGTGGGAGTCTAAGTCTCTTTGTTGGTCTCTAAATTGTGTGAGAGTCTCTTTGTTGGTCTCTAAGAACTTGTTTTATAAATCTGGGTGTTCCTGTATTGGGTGCATATGTATTCAAAATAGTTAGCTCTTCTGGTTGAATTGCTCCCTTTTCCATTTTGTAATGCTTTTTGTGTTTTTGATCTTTGTTGGTTAAAATCTGTTTTGTCACGGACTAGGATGGCAACGCTTGCCTTTGTTGTTGTTGTTTTTTGATTTTCATTTGCTTGGTAAATTTTCTGCCATCCCATTATTTTGAGCCTATGTGTATCTTTGAACGTAACATGGGTCTCCTGAATACAGCACATCGATGGGTCTTGACTCCTCATCCAATTTGCCAGTCCACATCTTTTAATTGGGATATTTAGTCCATTTACATTTAAAGTTAGTATTGTTATGTATGAATTTGATCCTGTCATCATGATGCTATTTGCAGTTTTTTCATAGCATCATTGGTCTTTATGTTTTGGTGTGTTTTTGCAGTGGCTGGTGCTGGTTTTCCCTTTCTATAGTTAGTGCTTCTTTCAGGAGTTCTTGCAGGACAGGCCTGGTGGTAACAAAATAGCCCAGCATTTTCTTGTCTGAAAAGGATTTTATTTCTTATGCTTAGTTTGGCTTGATGTGAAATTCTGGGTTAAAAATTCTTTAAGAATGTTCAATATTGGCCTCCAATCTCTTCTGGCTTGTAGAGTTTCTGCTAAGAGGTCCACTGTTAGTCTGATGGACGTCCCTTTGTAGGTGACCTGGCGTTTCTTTCTGGCTGCCCTTAGCAGTTTTTCCTTCATTTTGGCCTTAGAAAATCTGAAAATCATGTGTCTTGGGTTGATCTTCTTGTGGCGTTACCTTGGTGGTGGTCTCTGTATTTCCTGAATTTGCATGTTGGCCTGTCTTGCTAGGTTGGGAAAGTTCTCTGGGATAATATCCTGAAATGTTGTTTTCCAGCTTGTTTCCATTCTCCCCAACTCCTTCTGGTACTCAAGCCAATCATAGGTTTGGTCTTTTATGAAGTCTTATATTTCTTGGAGGCTTTGTTCATTAATTTTCATTTTTTGTCTCTATTCTTGCCTGCATGTCTTATTTCAGTAATGTGATCTTCAGACTCTGATATCCTTTCTTCTACTTGGTCAATGTGGCTGTTGATACTTGTGTATGCATCACGAAGTTCTCATGATGTGTGTTTCAGCTCCATCAGGTCATTTATATTCCTCTCTAAACTGGTTATTCTAGTCAGCAATTCCTTTCACCTTTTATCAAGGATCTTAGCTTCTTTACATTGGGTTGGACCATACTCCTTTGGCTTATTATAGTTTTTCATTACCTATCCTCTGAAACATACTTCTGTCAATTCATCCATGTCATCCTCCATCCAGTTCTGCACCCTTGATGGAGAGATGTTGGGATCAGTTGAAGGAGAAGAGGCACTCTGGCATTTTGGGTTTTCTGAATTTTTTTGTTGATTCTTACTCATCTTCATGAACTTGTCTAGTCTTGGTCTTTGAGGCTGCTGACCCTTTGATGGGGTTTTTGTGGGGACCTTTTTCATTTTTTTATTGATGGTGTTATTATCACTTTCTGTTTGTTTTTCTGTCGATGGTCAGTTCCCTCTTCTGTTGATGGTCAGTTCCCTCTTCTGTTGATGGTCAGTTCCCTCTTCTGTAGGGCTGCTGCAATTTGCTGGGAATTCATTTGAGCCCCATTCATTTCATTTGCTCTCGTGCCTGGAAATGTCACTCAGGGAGGCTGGAGAGCAGCAAAATGGGTGCCTCTTCCTTCTTCTGGAACCTCTGACATCAAGGGGCATCAACCTGATGCCAATAGGATTGTTCCTGTGTATGGTATCTGACAACCCCTGTTGGAGAGTCTCACCCAGTTTGGTGGCACCAGGAGCAGGACTAATTTAATGAAGCACTTTGTCCCTTGGTGGAGAAGGGTGTGTTCTCCTGGGGGGAAACCCACTTATCTGAGCTTTCTGGATTCCTCATAACTACCAGGAGGAGAGGCTAAGAATGCTGGTTCACAGAGACTGTGGCCACCTCTCCCCTAGGGGCTCAGGACCAGAGAGATTGTAATTCTGTCCCTGAGCCTCTGGCTGGAGTTATTGAAGATCCTGCAGGGAAGCCCCCCTCACTGAGGAAGGATGGGTCAGGGTTAGAACTGAAGAGGCACTCTGGCTGCAGACTGTCACAGCTGGTGTATTGGTCTGTGGTGGCAAGTCTTGGGACCAAGCCATCCAGCCTCCCTGGTTCCAGCAGGAGAAAAGCACAGCCTGGAGCTATAGAAACAGGTGTCACCCTTCACCACCCAGGGAGCTTAGCGTGTTAGGCAGTTGCAAGTCCCAGTGTTGGTTGCTGTCCGTCTGTCAAGGAGCTCAAATTACTTAGACATCAGGCAGCCACAGCCAGTGCTGGTTGCCCCTTCCCCTGGGAATTCAGTAGGCTTAAGATGATTCCACCTGAGAGGCTATAAGAATCTGCACATTCTGGGATTGGTACGCTAGACCCCAGTGGTGTGGGTTCACAAGTGGGGTCTTCTGATCCATGGGTTGCAGTTTCATTGAAAAGCACAGTTTCCCCACCTGGGTAGTATACTCACTTACCACCTCCCTTGGCTGGGGAAAGGGGGTTCCCTTTCCCCATGTGGCTTTCACATGGTTCGCCACACCACATTGCTGTTCCTTCTCTCTGTGGGTCACATCAGCCTTCTGGTCAATTTTGATGAGATAACCTGAATACCTTGGTTGCCGGTGAGGGATTCACAAACTTATGATTTTTTCCTATAGGAGGCTTGGAATGCCATTACTTTTAGTAGGCTATCTTGGCCCTGCTCACCAGTAGGTAATTTTTAATCCACCAACCCCTCCCACCTTTTGGAGTCTCCAGTGTCTATTACCCCACTCTGTATATCCATGTATACCAATTCTTTAGCTCCCATGTACAAATAAGAACATGTGGTATTTGATTTTTTTGCATGGTTGCGAACTTAGGATAATGGTCTCCAGTTCCATCCATGTTGCTGCAAAAGACATAATTTTATTCTTTTCTATGGCTGAGTAGTATTCTGTGGTATATATGTACCATCTTTTCTTTAATTATCCATTGATAGATGCTTAGGTTGATTTCATAACTACACTATTGTAAATAGTGTTGTGATAAACATACAAGTACAGTTGTCATATATATATATGTATATATAGTGATTTTATATATATAAAATGTGTGTGTGTGTCTGTATAGACACATGCATGCATGCATGCCCACACACACACACACACACACATATATATAATGATTTATTTTCCTTGGAGTAGATAACCAGCAGGGGGATTGCCGGATCCAATCATAGTTCTATTTTTAGCTCTTGGAGAAATCTCTACTCTGTTTCCAATAGAAGTTGCACTAATTTACAGTCCAACCAACAGTGTATAAATGTTCCCTTTTCTCTGAATCCTCACCAACATATGTTTTTTGATTTTTTAATAATGCCATTCTGACTGGTGTAACATGGTATCTCATTGTGGTTTTAAGTTGAATTTCTCTGATGATTAGTGACAGTGAGCATTTTTTCATGTTTTTTGGCCACGTGTATGTCTTCTTTTGAAAAAATGTCTGTTCATGTTCTTTGCCCACTTTTTAATGGTTTTCTTTATTCTTGTTGAGTTCTTCATCAATTCTAGCTATTTTTCCTTTATCAGATGCATGGCTTGCAAATATTTTCTCTCATTCTCTAAGTTGTCTGTTTACCCTGATTATTTCTTTTGCTGTGAAGAAGCATTTTAGTTTCAGTCCCATTTGTGTATTTTTTTTTTCTGTTGTTAATTTGCTTTTAAATAGTTACTTGTGGCTAGTGGCCACTTTATTACTTATTGGTAACAGTGAGTATGAATGATCACTTTTATCCACATCCCACTTACCAGAACACATTCTTATTGTTCCAACATAACTGGAAAATGTAGGCTTCTGTGTGCTTGAGAAAAATAGGTTTGGTAGTGGACAGCTAGCAAGCCTCTTCATACACTGCCATCTGGTCAGAGAAGTCTTTTTCATTTTTGCTTTTATACATAGGACATGTTCACCAAGGGCATCATCCAAACCCCCTCCCTCAAGTCCCTATGTCCAGCTTAAAGTTCAAGAATCCTGATAGTTGTACAGTCATCCTTTCCATCATATTTAAATGTAGCTTTTTTAAGCCTGGAAACTTATTAAATAAAACAGTTATATTCCTCCCCCACCACCCAGCATACAATGATGGAACAGAGGTATGATAACCACAATAAGCACTCTTTCAGAAAGGGGAAGAGTAGAGACACTGTACATGTACTTGTTTGTAACAGTTCTGGAATCCTGTTAGGCAGATATCATAAGGGTTTCTTAGCTATGCCCTGACTACGGAAATAACTTTCTTGTTTATTATTCTCAGTGGCCCCTGATTTCTCTCAGAGGTCTCCTATTATCTTTAATTATTCTTAACCACATGAAAAAGTAAAGGGAGTTTTGTGGCCAAGCCTGGAAGTGATATGTATCACTTTCAGACACATTCCATTGGCCAGAATCTGATGGCTTCAATGTAACTCCAGAGGAGGCTGGGAAATATAGCATTTCCCTGTGCAGAAGAAGAAGTTGGATTCCTGAATATCTAGCCTGTCTCTTCTCACTGAGGATGTTCTAGGAACTTTATCTTTGTTGTTCTCACAACAATTCTATGCAGAAGGTGTTAGCCTCATTTTACGGGTAGCAACCAGAAAGAGCTAACACTCTTAGTCATGCCACCTTTTGCTGCCCAAAATTAAGTCTTCATCACAAGACAAGATAGTTGTCAGGGAAGGTTAGCTGATTGCCATTTAACCAGCTGACTTCACATGAGTGCAGGTTTTAGCCATCAGTTTTGAACACCTGAAACCTGTTTTGGGTTTCTGAGAGAGAGTCAGTCCTTCAGGGGTAGCAGTACATTAGTCTCACAGGAGCAGACATATGTATCACTTAAATTATTTATAAACTTATGAAAAGAAATATAATTAGTATATTTCCTCATTATAGTTATAATTGTTATATATCCTAATAATGAAAAAATAATAATTGAGCTTTAATTTCATGTAGGTGTAATATACTCTTTTTCTGAAGTCTGATGATATTCAGAAATGGGTGATGGGATGAATACCAGGGACACTGGAGAGGATTTCAGTAAACACAAGGCCACTTGCCTTCATCACAACACTCCTGCACCTTCTGGACATTTTCCTAGGTGATTCTCAGACAACCTCTCTATCCTTGTCTTTCTCCAATTGCCCACATTCATAATAAATAGGCATATTTACTGGATAGCTAAATGTTTCAAGATTAGGTAAAAAGAACAATGTATTTCTTTAGATGGGGTCCCATTCTTTAGCTAAGGTGGTTTGAAACTTTTCAATGCAGAGGATCCAAGATGTTCAAATAACAACAGCTCCGGAGTGCATTTCCCAGCAAGAGCAATGCAGAGTGTGAGTGCTCACCACATTTGCAAACAAGTTTTCACTGCCCACAGACCAGGAGATTCCTGGGCCGAAAAAGTGCCAAGAGTTTTCAGCATGGCTGTTTCAGCCGGTGCCACAGGTTGGTGCACAGAAACTCACACAAATCTGGGTGGCCATTTAAACTGGTACCTGGAATGCCTGGGAGACTGAGCCGCCCATTCAACTGAAAGGGAGGGGGTTGAGACAGGAGCCAGGCACTCTGGCTCAGTGGTTACCACCCCCACAAAACAATCTGAAATGCTCTGGATTGAGAGTTTCACAGCAAGCACAGCTGGAACCAGGACAGTCCAGCTCAGTGGGGGTAAGGGCGTATGCCACTACTAAGGCAGTCCGCCAATACAGAGGCACTTCACACAGCAGCTAGGCAGAGCCTGCGGCAGCTCAACAATGTCTCTGCTGGCAGACTGTGGCTAGACTACTCTGTGCAGGGCAGGGCATCTATGAAAAAAGGCAGCAGCACATCAGAAATTTATAAATAAAGCTGACCTTCTTAGGACAGAGCACCTGGAAGAAGAGACAGTTATGAGTTCTGCTGCAGCAGACTTAAAGGTACCTGCCCAGCAGCGCTTCATGGAACAACGGAGATCCTAGCACAGTGCTTAAGTTCCTTTAAGAGACAGACTGTCTCCTTAAGCAGCTCGCTGACCCCCATATACCCAAAGAGACACCTCATAAAGGAAAGCTCAGGCTGACATCTGGCATGTACCCTTCTGGAACAAAGATAACAGAAGAAAAAACCAGCAGCAACCCTTACTGTTCTGCAGCCCCCACAGGTGATCCCCAGGCAAACAGGGTCTGGAGTGGACCTCCAGCAGCCTTGCAGCAGAGGGGCCTGAGTGTTAGAAGGAAAACTAAGAAACAGAAAGAAATAGGTTCGGTATCAACAAAAATGATGTCCACCCAGAGACCCCATCCGAAAGTCATCAACTACAAAAACCACAGGTAGATAAAGTCACTAAGATGGGAAGAAACCAATGCAAAAAACGATGAAAACACCAAAAACCAGAATGCTTCTCCTCTCCAAGGGATCACAACTCCTCACCAGCTAGGAATCAAAGATGGATAGAGAATGAATCTGACGAATTGACAGAAACAGGCTTCAGAAGGTGGGTAATAACAAAATTCTCAGAGCTAAAAGAACATGTGCTAACTCAATGCAAAGAAACTAAGAACCTAGAAAATGGGTTAGATAAGATGCTAACTAGAATAAACAGCTTAGAGAAGAATATAAATGACTTGATGGAGCAGAAAAATACAGCACCAGAACTTTGCGAAGCATACACAAGTTTCAATAGCTGAATCAACCAAGCAGAAGAAAGGATATCAGAGATTGAAGATCAACTCAATGAAATAAAACAAGAAGGCAAGATTAGAGAAAAAAGGGTGAAATGCAATGAACAAAGCCTCCGAGAAATATGGGACTATGTGAAAAGACCTAATCTACGTTTGATAGGTGTACCTGAATGTGACAGAGAGAATGAATCCAAGCAAGAAAACACTCTTCAGGATACTATCCAGGAGAACTTCCACAACCTAGCAAGGCAGGCCACTATTCAAGTCCAGGAAATACACAGAACACCACAAAGATATTCCTCAAGAAGAGCACCCCCAAGGCACATAATCATCAGATTCACCAGGGTTGAAATGAAGGAAAAAATGCTAAGGGCAGCCAGAGAGAAAGGTCAGGTTACTCACAAAGGAAGCCCATTAGACTCACAGTGGATCTCTCTGCAGAAACTCTACAAGCGAGAAGAGAGTGGGGGCCAATATTCAATATACTTAAAGAAAAGAACCTTCAACCGAGAATTTCATATCCAGTCAAACTAAGCTTCATAAGTGAAGGAAAAATAAAATCCTTTACGAACAAGCAAGTACTCAGAGATTTTATCACCACCAGGCCTGCTTTACAAGAGCTCCTGAAAGAAGCACTAAACATAGAAAGGAACAACCAGTACCAGCCACTCCAAAAATGTACCAAATGGTAAAGATCATCAATACAATGAAGAAAATGCATCAACTAATGGGCAAAACATCCAGCTAGCATCAAAATGGCAGGATCAAATTCACACCTAACAATATTAACCTGAAGTGTAAATGAGCTAAATGCCCCAATCAAAAGACACAGACTGGCAAATTGGATAAAAAGTCAAGACCCATCAGTGTGCTGTATTCAGGAAACCATTCTCACATGCAAGGACACACATATGCTAAAAACAAAGGGATGGAGGAAGATTTATCAAGCAAATGGAGAGAAAAAAAAAAGGAGTTGCAATCCTAGTCTCTGATAAAATGGACTTTAAGCCAACAAAAATCGAAAGAGACAAAGAAGGTCATTACATAATGGTAAAAGGATCAATGCATCAAGAAGAGCTAACGATCCTAAATATATATGCACTCAATACAGGAGCACCCAGTTGTACATAAAGTAAGTTCTTAACAACCTACACACAGACTTAGAGTCCCACACAATAATAGTGGGAGGCTTTAACACTCTACTGTCAATATTAGACAGATCAACCAGACAGAAAATTAACAAGGATATCCAGGACTTGAACTCAGATCTGGACCAAGGAGACCTAATAGACATCTACAGATATCTCCACCCCAAATCCACAGAATATACATTCTTCTCAGCACTGCATTGCACCTATCCTAAAATTGATCACATAATTGGAAGGAAATCATTCCTCAGCAAATGCAAAAGAACAGAAATCATAACAAACAGTCTCTCAGACCACAGGGCAATCAAATTAGAACTCAGAATTAAGAAACTAACTCAGAATCACACAACTTTATCTAAACTGAACATCTGGCTCCTGAATGTTGACTGGATAAACAATTAAGGCAGAAATAAATATGTTCTTCAAAACCAACGAGAATGAAGACACAACATACCAGAATCTCTGAGACACATTTAAAGCAGTGTTGAGAGGGAAATTTATATCAATAAATGCCCACCAGAGAAGTGAGGAAAGATCTGAAATGGACACCCTATCATCAAAATTGAAAGAGCTAGAGGAGCAAGATCAAAAAACCTCAAAAACTAACAGAAGACAAGAAATAACTAAGATCACAGCAGAACTGAAGGAGATAGAGACACCAAAAAATCTTCAAAAAATCAATAAATCCAGGAGTTGGTTTTTTGAAAAGATCAACTAAATAGACCTCTAGCCAGACTAATAAAAAAGAAAAGAGAGAAGAATCAAAATAGATGCAATAAAAAACAATAAAGGGGATATCACCACTGATTCCACAGAAATACCAACTACCATCAGCGATTACTACAAACAATTCTATGCACAAAAACTGGTAAGCCTGGAAGAAATGGATAAATTAGTGGACATTTGCACCCTCCCAAGACTAAACCAGGAAGAAGTTGAAACCTTGAACAGACCAATAACAAGTTCTAAAGTTGAGGCAGCAATTAATAACCTACAAACCAAAAAAAAGTCCAGGTCCAGACGGGTTCACAGCTGAATTCTACCAGACATACAAAGAAGAGCTGGTATCATTCCTTCTGAAACCATTCCAAACAATTCAAAAAGAAGGAATTCTTCCCAAATCATTTTATGAAACCAACATCATCCTGATACCAAAACCCTGCAGAGACTCAACAAAAAAAGAAAACTGCAGGCCAATATCCATGATGAACATAGATGCAAAAATCTTCAATAAAATACTGGCCAACCGATTGCAACAGCACATCAAAAAGCTTATCCATCACAATCAAGTAGGCTTCATCCCAGGAAAGCAAGACTGGTTCAACATATGCAAGTCTATAAATGTAATTCACCACATAAACAGAACCAAAGACAAAAACCACATGATTATCTCAATAGATGTAGAGAAGGCTTTCAACAAAATTCAACAGCCCTTTATGCTAAAAATTGTCAATAAACTAGGTATGAAATGAACATATCTCAAAATAATAAAAGCTATTTATGACAAACCTACAGCCAATATCATACTGAATGGGCAAAAACTGGAACCATTCCCTTTGAAATCCGACGCTTGACAAGGATACCCTCTCTCGCCACTCCTATTCAATATAGTATTGGAAGTTCTAGCCAGAGCAATTAGGCAAGAAAAAAAATGGTATTTAATTAGGAAAGGAGGAAGTCAAATTGTCTCTATTTGCAGATGACATGATTGTATATTTAGAAGACCCCATCATCTCAGCCCAAAATCTCCTTAAATTGATAAGAAACTTCAGCAAAGTCTCAGAATACAAAATCAATGTGCAGAAATCACAAGCATTCCTATACACCAATAACAGACAGAGAGCAAAATCATGAGCAAACTGCGATTCACAATTGCTACAAAGAGAATAAAATACCTAGGAATACAACTAACAAAGGATATAAAGGACCTCTTTAAGGAGAACTACTAACTACTACTCAAGGAAATAAAAGAGGACACAAACAGATGGAGAAACATTCCATTCTCATGGTTAGGAAGAATCAATACTGTGAAAATGGCCATACTGCCCAAAGTAATTTATAGATTCAGTGCTATCCCCATCAAGTTACCAGTGACCTTCTTCACACAACTGGAAAAAAACACCTTAAACTTCTTATGGAACCAAAAGAGACCCCACATAGCCAAGACAATCCTAAGCAAAAAGAACAAAGCTGCAGGCATCATGCTACCTGGCTTGAAACTATATGACAAGCCTACAGTAATCAAAACAGCATGGTACTGGTACCAAAACAGAGACATAGACCAATGGAACAGAATAGAGTCCTCTTAAGCAACACCACACATCTACAACCATCTGATCTTTGACAAACCAGACAAAAACAAGCAATGGGGAAAGGATTCCCTGTTTAATAAATGGTGTTGGGAAAACTGGCTAGCCATGTGCAGAAAGCAGAAACTGGACCCCTTCCTGACACCTTACACTAAAATTATCTCCAGATGGATTAAAGATTTAAATCTAAGACCTAAAACCATAAAAACCCTAGAAGAAAGCCTAGGCAAAACCATTCAGGACATGGGTATAGGCAAGGACTTCATGACTAAAACACCGAAAGCATTGGCAACAAAAGCCAAAATAGACAAATGGGATCTAATTACAGCTAGTGCTCAACTTATGACCACGATTGGTTCCAACAGACCGGTCGTAACACGATTTGGTCGTAAGTTGAGTAGGGTATATGTATAGTACTGTGAAATGATGTTATAAAAATCTTTAAGTCATATTTTATCATAATTTTCTTTCATTATTGTTATATATCATAATTTTCTTTGTTCATTTTATGTCATTTGTATCATCTCTACACCATTTTGTTTCTTATTTTTACATTCATCAGGTTTAAGTAAAACACTGCATTACCAGTACAACTGGTTTAATATTTGCAAAACATACAAAATTACAAAATACAGGTGCATACAAAAATACAAAATACAGGTGTAAAAAATACCATAGGAAACATTTTCCCATTTGCAAAACATATCAAAATATATAAACATGTACGAAACATTTTATTGGCCGCTGGTGCTTGGCAGCGGATCGTTGATGTTGTCATCTGAGGCAGCAGTTGGGGTTACCGGAGCTGGTTTTTTCATAAACATGGTGAGCTTTGTCTGAATTGTATGTTTCCTTTTTTCTTCATAAATTTCACAATACGGATGAAACACATCGTGCGCCATCCATTCAATCCTTGCAAATCGTCCGATGTTTGGGTCCATTGCTTCGAAATGTATAAGAAGTTTATTCAGTAAAGATAAACCGTCTGATAATCCCTTAGCAGTGAACTTTCTTTCTGGCTCCTCCTCTTCTTTCTCTGCTTCTGTTGTTTCTTCTTCTACCACTCTTTCTTCTTCCAGTTGGATTAGCTCTTCATTTGTAAGTTCTCCAGATTCTGTGTCTAGCAATTCTTCAACATCTTCCATTTCACACTCCAAAGAATGGTCTTTAGCGAGTTTTACTATTTTTTCCCGAATCGTTTCAAGTTCATGTTCACTGTCAAATCCGTCAAAATCATTAACATAGCACTTAACACAATTTTTCCAGATGCCATTCATGCACTTTGTCATCACAGCCTCCCAGGCAGTAGTGATATTCTTGATACACATCAAAATGTTGTAGTGTTTCCAAAAATCTACAGCAGAGCAGTCATGGCTAGTGATTGTGGTCATAAAGTCGAATGGTCGTAAGTTGCATAGGTCGTAAGTCGATCAATACCTGTAAACTCCAGAGCTTCTGTACAGCGAAAGAAACAATCATTAGAGTGAACTGGCAATCAACAGAATGGGAAAAAATTTTTGCAATCTACCCATCTGACAAAGGGCTAATACCCAGAATCTACAAAGAACTAAAACAGATTTACAAGGAAAAAGCAAACAAACTCATTCAAAAGTGGGCAAAGGATATGAACAGACACTTTACAAATGAAGACATTTATGAGGCCAACAAAGATATGAAAAAATGCTCGTCATCCCTGGTCATTAGAGAGATGCAAATCAAAACCACATTGAGATACCATCTCATGCCAGTTAGAATGGCAATAATTAAAAAAATCTGGAGACAACAGATACTGGAGAGGATGTGGAGAAATAGGAACACTTTTACACTGTTGGTAGGAGTGTAAATTAGTTCAACCATTGTGGAAGACATTGTGGCAATTCCTCAAGGACCCAGAAATAGAAATTCCATTTGACCCAGCAATCCCATTACTAAGTATATATCCAAAGGATTATAAATTGTTCTATTATAATGACACATGCACACATATGTTCATTGTGGCACTGTTTACAATAGCAAAGTCCTGGAACCAACCCAAATGCCCATTGATGATAGGCTGGGCAAGGAAAATGTGGCACATATACACCATGGAATACTATGCAGCCATAAAAAATGATGATTTTGTGTCCTTTGTAGGAACATGGATGAATCTGGAAACCATTGTCAGCAAACTGACAGAAGAACAGAAAATGAAACATCGCATGTTCTCACTCACAGGCATGTGTTGAACAGTGAGAACACATGGACACAGAGTGGGGAGCATCACACACTGGGGTCTACTGAGGGGGACTAGAGGATGGACAGCGGTGGGTAGGGAGGTTGAAGAGGGATAACATGTGGGGAAATGCCAGATATAGGTGACGGGGGGATGGAGGCAGCAAACCACATTGCCATGTATGTACCTATGCAACAATACTGCATGTTTTGCACATGTACCCCAGAACCTAAAGTGCAATTATATATATATATATATAGAGAGAGAGAGAGAGAGATTATACAGTTTTATATATATATATATATATATATATATATATATATATATATAGACTCTTCAATGAATTATGAAGGGTCCTTTAACAGTAGGAACATCCTCCAGTTTGCATTCAGACTTCCTTCTGCCCTGGACACTGCTCAAAGACTCTGTCAACATTGGTCTCTGGCTTTGTATTTTCTACCCCTTTTATGTAGCTTAAGTCATCACTCTATTTTTCTAAGTTTCTCTTGCTGGCCATCCCTATCTGTAAGAAATTCCCATATGCTTTCTTGGACATCCAAGAAAAGTTTTATGGGCATCCGTTCAGGTTATAGTCAAATCTTGCTGTCTTTTAAGATGACTTTGCAAATCTCTGCTGTAACTTATTATGTCATGTTATAATTCTGCAAGGCAACTTTACCTCATTTCCACATTCTGGATGGTGTCTTATTTTGTCTTCATGACCCTGTGAATTATAAAAGAGAAAGTATGGCATGAAATAAACAACTTCCCTCTGCTTTGGGGTTTCTTCTCATTTACTCTCTCTTAAGGCTGTGATGATCAATTTTCATACGTGGGGAAACCTGAGAGGAGTAAATTCTTTTAAGTCAAAGATGATGGATTTGTGGTGTTGGCACAGCCACTTCTGTGTCCATGGCAGGTGGCACTGATGGATCATGGCTGAGTAGTCATCTATAGTTCGGTCAATATAAAACATCCTTCTTTAAGTTTTGGTCATATTTGGTAAAGACATAGATTCTCAGTATATTTTAGGATAATGAGTCATAATTTTCTTAAGACATTGGTTAATTAAAGGATAGAGAAACTGAGTTGAAGAGAAATAAATCACTGAACTCCAGGGAACATTCAGATCTCTGTCTGGGGAGAACACAGTCCTGGGTGTGGGAGGTAAGTCCAGATTATTCACAAGAGCTCTTCTAACTCTGAGATTCTAGCAGCTTCATGGTTCTTCTTAGGCTTCTCAGCCACTCTTCTTGGAGGTAAATCTATGTCCAGCAGCTATTCCAGTTCTGTGATTTTTTTCCAGCTGGACTCCCCACCCTCTGTTGAGATTCCCTTCCCCCTGAGAGTTGACTCTCACTTGAAGTCTGCACATACCATCTTAATAAATATCTCAGATAGAGCAGTACCCCTGGATTTTAGGAACCATTTTCCATTTTGTTGTTGTTATTAACTTACAGTTTCAGTAGCAAATGCTGTTTGTGAATTGCCTGTGTAAAATGAATGATGGCTCATGGAATAAAGCGATAATCATTTAAGGTAGCCTATTGCGCACTCTGACTACACCAGCATAGGCAGTTGCAAAGCATCAAGTAAGCCTGAGTGGACTTGTTAAAGAACTCCTCACTATGTTCAACTCAGTCAATCCTAGGACTCAGTAGCATGCTGGAGTTGGTTGGCATTGGTTTATACAAGCCAGTTGTTCATATCTCTTCCCAAATCCCACATTAAGTAACTTCTTGCTGGTTGCTTGAAATTGAACATGATGGGAGAATTTATACCATGAGTAATGGATAATGCTATAAATCCATATGTGTTTGTTTCTTCCTTGAAGAGCCAATTGTTAGATACTTAGCAATACACTATTCTCCAAGGTTATGATCATGGCATTGTTTCAGCTCAATGAGTTGAGAAAAGACTAAGGATAGAGATATAGTCACCTATATCTTACAGGGAACCAAAAAAAAAAAAGCTTCTTAATGAAGTTCTGTTGCATTATAAAGATATAACAATAACTATAGTGTGAATATAAACATTGATATCTCATTTTTCTCCATATATTCCTATAACACATTTTGAAGAATCTTTTTAAAAAAATGTTTCAGATTTTATAAACTGATTAACTTATGAAACTATTTTTTACAGACAGCAAGATAAAATTTTATTAGGATTAGTGGATGTTCAGGCTTCCCAATTTGCTAAAATGATGCTGCTAGTTTATTTTATTTAAATAAAAAGTAATATAAGGGAACATAGCAGTTGGTAATATATTGACACCCAGTTATCACTAGAAAATGGGAAACCATATATCTAGCCACTAAAATATAATTTTCAAAACTTGCAAAAATTAGTCAATTTTTTAAAATTTTATTTTGTCTTATTTTTTGAGACAGAGTCTTTTGCTCTGTCACCTAGGTTGGTGTGAAGTGGTGCGATCTTGGTTCAGTGTAACCTCTGCCTCCCAGGTTCAAGCAATTTTCCTGCCTTAGCATTCCCAGTAGTTGTGATTACAGGCACATGCCACCATACCCAGCTAATTTTCTTGTACTTTTAGTAGAGATGGGGTTTTACCATTTTGCCCAGGCTGGTCTCACACTTCTGAGCTCAGGCAGTCTGCCTGCCTCTGCCTCCCAAAGTGCTAGAATTACAGGCATGAGCTACTGTGTCCAGTTAGTTTGGCAATTTCTCAAAGAACTTAGAACTACCGTTCAACCCACCATTCCCATTATTGGGTATATACCAAAAGGAATATAAATTGTTTTACCATAATGACACATGTACACATATATTCATTACAGCACCATCCACAATAGCAGGGACATGGAATCAACCTAAATGCCCACCAATGGTAGACTAGATAAAGAAAATGTGGTACATATAAATCATGGGATACTACACAGCCATAAAATGAGACAGTATAACGTTCTTTGCAGCAACATGGATGGAGGTTGAGGTCATTATTCTAAGTGAACTAACTCAGGAATAGAAAACCAAACACCACAGGACTTAAGAGACAAAGTCCTCCTAGAGAAAAGGGAGTATCACAAACATTGACTAGCCTTTCCTTTGCGAGATTTTGAAGTGGGATAAGGCAGGAGACTAAAAAACTAAGCTTAAAACCTCTGAAAGGAATAATAGAAGCACATACCATCTTTCTGGTGGGACAAAGATGCTCACTAGACTACAAAAAGCTTTGGAGGGCTAATCCTGGGGTACAGGAACACACAAGAGGTAAACTGAGTCATACTAAATCTTCAAACCAGACACTATTCAGTAGAAAGCCTGATCAGATTGAGATTATTAACCCTATACTTAATATGCTTAACAGACAAAAAGGGAGAACAATTGCTATAGAACTTATCATCTGGTGTCTTTATGTTTCATGTATAAACAATAGGTATCTTAAGATTAAAAGTTACTAAAAATCCAAACAAGTAGTAAAATAGTCAAAAACAAGGAAAAAAGAACAAGAGGAGGGAGAGAGGAAGAGAAGGAAGAATAAGAAAAAGAAGATCCACCAATGATCCAGATATTGGTGTTAACAGACAAGGATTTTAAAATAACAATGATTTATGCTAAACAGCATAAAGAGGACCAAATGAATAAAACATGAAACATTTCATCAGAAAATTTAAAACTATTGAAAGCATCAAGTGGATATTCTAGAACTAAAAGTACAAATTAAAAATTCATTGAAGTTAAAATGTCATTAGTTAGCTTCAACATGAGATTTAGACACAGAATATAGAATTAGTAAACTGAAGATCAAGAGATAATACTCAAATAGAAATTGAAGCACAGCAAATTAAAATTTTTTAAAAAAATAAGAGAGTAACAGATGTGGGGAACTCAGTTAAAAAAGAAAATGTAGTAGGCCAGGCATGGTGGCTAATGCCTGTAATCCCAGCACCTAGAGAGATGGAGACAGGTGGAGGGCTTGAGCCCAGGAGTTCAAGATCAGCCTGGGCAATCTGGCATATTTTTTTACATTCAGTATAATGTTGGCTGTGGGTTTGTCAGAGATGGCTTTTATTACATTAATATCTGCCCTTTCTGTGCCCATTTTGCTGAAGGTTTTAATCATAAAGGATACTGGATTTTGTCTAATGCTTTTTCTGCATCTCTTAAGATGGTCATGGTATATCACATTTATTGCCTTGCAAATGTTAAACCATTCCTGCATCCCTGGTGTGAAATCCACTTGATCATGGTGGATTATCTTTTTGATGTGCTATTGGATTCAGCTTGTTAGTATTTTGTTAAACGTTTTTGCATTTATATTCATCAAAGATTGTGGTCTGTAGTTTTCTTTTTTTGTTATGTCCTTTCCTGGTTTGGTATTAGGGTGATACTGGCTTTATACAGTGATTTATGGAGAATTCCTTCTTTCTCTATTTTGTAGAATACTGTCAATAGAATTGGTACTAATTCTTTGAATGTCTAATAGAGTTCACCTGTGAATTCAATTGGTCCTGGACTTTTTTTTGTTGGCAACTTTTAAAATTACCAGTTCAATCTCATTGTTTGTTATTGGTCTGTTCAGAGTTTCTTTTTTTTTTTTTTTCTGGTTTAATCTAGGAAGGTTGTATATTTCTAGGAACTTATTCATCTCCTCTAGGTGTTTCAGTTTATGCATGTAAAGGTAGTAGCTTTGAAGTCTTCTGTATTTCTGTGGCATTGGTTGTCATATCTCCTATTTTGTTTTTAATTGAGCTTATTTGGATCTTCACTCTTCTTTTCATGGTTAATCTCACTAATGGTCTATCAATTTTATTTATCTTTTCAAAGAACCAGCTTTTTATTTTATTTAAATTTTGTATCTTTTTGTTGGCTTCAATTTTATTTAGTTTTACTCTGATGTTTGTTACTTCTTTTCTTCCACTGAGTTTTGGTTTGGTTTGTTTTTGTTTCTCCAGGTCCTTGAGGTGTGACCTTAGATTGTCTACTTGTGCTCTTTCAGACTTTTCAATGTAGGCATTTAAGGCTATGAACTTTCCCCTTAGCAATCACCTTTGCCATATCCCAGAGGTTTTGATAGGTTGTGTCACTATTACCTTTCAGTTCAAAGAATTTTTAAATTTCCATCTTGATTTCATTTTTGACCCAGTAATCATTCAGGGGCGGGTTAATTTCCATGCATTTGCATGGCTTTCAGTGTTCATTTTGGAAATGGTTTCCAATTTTATTCCACTGTGGTCTGAGAGAATACTTGATATAATTTGAATTTTCTTTATTCATTGAGATGTGTTTATTAGCATATCATGTGGTCTGTTTTGGAGAATGTTCCTTGTGCTGATTAATAGAATATATATTCTGAAGTTGTTGGATAAAATGTTCTGTAAATATTTGTTAATTCCATTTATTCTAGGGTATAGTTATAGTTCTAGGAAATGGTTAAATTCATTGTTTCTTTGTTGACTTTCTGTCTTGTTGACTGTCTAGTGCTGTCAGTGGAGTATTGGAAGTCGTCACCCACTATTATTGTATCATCATCTATCTCATTTCTTAGGTCATGCAGATATTGTTTTATGAATTTGGGAACTCCAGTGTTAGATGCATATATATTTAGGATTGTGACATTTTCCTGTTAGACTAGACCTTTTATATAATGTTACTGTTTGTCTCTTTTAACTGCTATTTGTTTAAAATTTGTTTTGTCTTATATTAGAATAGCTACTCCTGTTTGCTTTCAACGTCCATTTGCATGGAATATATTTTTTCCACCCCTTTACTTTAAGTGTATGTGAGTCCTTATGTGTTAGGTGAGTCTCTTGAGGACAGCAGATACCTGGTTGATGAATTCTTATCCATTCTGCCATTCCATATCTTTTAAATGGAGCATTTAGGCCATTTACATTCAATGTTAGTATTGAGATGTCATTCTATTCATCATGCTAGGTGTTGCCTGAATACTTTGTATTTGTTGTTCATTGTGTTTTTGTTTTATAGGTCCTTTGAGATTTATGCTTCAAGGAGGTTCTATTTTGGTGTATTTTAAGGATTTGTTTCAAGATTTAGAGCTCCTTTTAGCAGTTCCTATAGTGCTTCCTGATTTGGTAGGCAAATTCTCTCAGCATTTGTCAGAAAAAGACTATCTTTCCTTCACTTATGAAGCTTAGTTTTGTTGGATACAAAATTCTTGGCTGATAATTGTTTTGTTTAAGGAGGCTGAAGATTGGGCCTCAATCCCTTCTAGCCTGTAGGGTTTCTGCTGATAAATCTGCTGTTAATCTGATAGGTTTTCCTTTATAGGTTACGTGGTGCTTTTGCCTCACAGATCTTAAGATTCTTTCCTTCATCTTTACTTTAGATAACCTGATGAGTATGTGCCTAGGCGATAATCTTTTTGCAATAAATTTCCCAGGTGTTCTTTGATTTTCTTGTATTTGGATGCCTAGAACTCTAGCAAGGCCAGGAAAGTTCTCCTCAATTATTCCATCAAATATATTTTCCAGACTCTCAGATTTCCCTTCTTCCTTAGGAACACCAAATTATTCTTAAGTTTGGTCATTTAATATAATCCCAAACTTCTTGGAGGCTTTGTTCATTTTTTAAAATTATTTTTTCTTTGTCTTGGTTGGACTGGGTTAATTCAAAAACCTTTTCTTCAAGCTCTGAACTTCTTTCTTCTGCTTGTTCAATTCTATTGTTGAGAGTTATCAATGCATTTTGCATTTCTCTAAGTGTGTCCTTTATTTCCAGAGGTTGTGACTTTTTTTAAATTTATACTATTTCACTGAAGATTTTTCCCGTCATATTTTAAATCTTTTTAAAATTTTATTAAGTTGGACTTCACCTTTCTCTGGTGCCTCCTTAATTAGCTTAATAATCAACTTTCTGCATTCTTTTTTTCACAATTAAGGGATTTCTTCTTGGTTTGTATCCATTGTTCATGAGCTAGTGTGATGTTTTGGGGTGCTAAGGAAACTCGTTTTGTCATATTACCATAACTTTTTCTGGTTACTTCTCATTTTGTTGTACTATGTCAAAGGGAAGATCTGGGGGCTCAGGAGCACTGTTCAGATTCTTTTGTCCCAAGGGGTGCTCCCTTGATGCAGGTACTGGTGGGGATAGGAGTATGGTTCTCAGGTCAATGGAGTATGTTCCCAGAAGGTTTATGGCTGCCTCTGCTGTGTCATGCAGATGACTGGAGAAGTGCAGGAAAGCCAGTAGTTACAGGTATCACCCAGCTCCCACACAGCCCAAAAGGCCAGTCTTATTCCCACCCACCCCTGACCCCTCACTAGCACTAAGTTTATTTTCAGACAGTGGGTGAGTAGGGCTGAGAACTTGCCCCAGGCAGCCAGCATCCTAGCTGAGAAAGCATGCAGGGCTTTCAGGTTTCACACCTCCCCACCTACAGTGGCTTCTGTGCTGTGTCTCCACTCGCAATGCACCCCCTCCTCTGAGTTGTGTTCAGGAAACTTTGTGTTTGGGTGAAATTGTTACAAAGTTCAGCTGGAAGTTTCCTTCTTCCTATGGTCTTTTCACAGATCCTTTGGCAGCCCTCCCCAAGGACCTCTGTGAGACAAAGTCAGAAATGGCTTCCCTGGGGACCAAGAGAGCCCAGGAAGCTCTTTCTACTGCTTCTCCTACCCCTGTATTTTGATTGGCTCTCTAAATTGGTCTCAGCTCCAGGTAAGGTCAAATCCTTCTCCAGTGACCTGGACCTTCAGGTTCCTCAGGGAAGGTGTGTTTTCAGGGGTAAATGAGCCCCCCTCACATTTTCATGCTTTGGGCACGCACAGTATTTCAGCTGTCTCCTATGGCCTGCAGGAGCAATCCACTTTCTTTAAAGGGTCTGTGGATTCTCTCAGCTTTTCTGGTATGTTTCTGCAGTAGTTCTTGGAACAAAGGTTCATGATGTGAGTCTCCACATGCTGCTCTGTCTGTCCAAGTGGGAGTTGCAAGTTAGCCCTGCCTCCTGCCATTTTTCTTCCCTGCCTTTTTGTATGTCTTCTTTTGATAAATGTCTATTCAGATCTTGTGCCCATTTTAAAATCAGATTATTAAATTTCTTTTCATAGTTGTTTGGTCTCTCTATATTCTGGTCATTAATCTTTTTATTTCTTTCTCTTGCCTAATTGCTCTGGCTAGGACTTCTAATGCTGTGTTGAACAAAACTGGTGAAAGTGAACATCCTTATCTTTTTCTGAATCTTAGAAGAAAAGCTTTCAACTTTTCTTAGTTTTTGAATGTTAGCTGTGAGTACATCATATTTGGCCTTTATTACGTTGAGCTATATTTCTTCTATACCTAATTTGTTGAAAGGTTTTTTTTTTTTTATTATAAAAGGATGTTAAATTCTACCAAATGCCTTTTCTGCCTCTATTGAGATTATATTATTTTTATCCTTCATTCTGTTAGTGTGATGTATCACATTTATTTGCATATGTTGAACCACCTTTACATTCCTGGAGTGGATCCCACTTGTTTATTGTGAATGAATAGTTTAATGTACTGTTGAATTTGAATTGCTTGTATCTCGTGGAAGATTTCTGCATCTATGTTCCTTAGGTATGTTGTCCTATAATTTTGTTGTTGCTGAGGCATCTGTCTGGTTTTCCTATCAGGGTAATGCTGGCCTCAAAGAATAAATTGGAAGAATTTCCTCCTCTTAAACTTTTTGTAATAGTTTTAGAATATTTGGTATTAATTCTTCTTTAAATGTGAGGTAGAATTCTGCAGGGAAGCCATCAGGTCCTGAGCTATTCTTTGAGAAAAGTGTTTTCATTACCACTTTAACATTACTACTTTTTTTTTTTTTTTTTTTTTTTTTTTGAGATGGAGTCTTACCCTGTTGCCAGGCTGGAGTGCATTGGCAAAATCTCAGCTCACTGCAATCTCCACCTCCCAGGTTCAAGAGATTCTCCTGCCTCAGCATCTCAAGTAACTGTAATTAGAGGTGTGTGCCACCACGCCTGGCTAATTTTGTATTTTAGTAGAGACAGGGCTTCACCCTGTTGGCCAGGATGGTCTTGATCTCTTGACCTCATGATTCGCCCACCCCTCCCAAAGTGCTGGGATTTCAGGCATGAGCCACCACTTCAGTCCTTTGTCTTTTTTTCTTTTATTGCATTTTAGGTTTTGGGGTACATGTGAAGAACATGCAAGATTGTTGCATAGGTACACACATGGCAGCGTGATTTGCTGCCTTCCTCCCCTTCACCTATATCTGGCATTTCTCCCCATGCTATCTCTCCCCAACTCCCCACCCACCGCTGTCCCTCCCCTATTTCCCCCCAACAGAACCCAGTGTGTGATGTTCCCCTCCCTGTGTCCATGTGATCTCATTGTTCAACACCCGCCTATGAGTGAGAACATGTGGTGTTTGATTTTCTGTTCTTGTGTCAGTTTGCTGAGAATGATACTGTCACCTGGGCTGGAGTGCAATGGCACAGTCTCAGCTCACTGAAACCTCCACCCCCTGAATTCACGTGATTCTCCTCAACCTCCCAAGTAGCTGGGATTACAAGCACACATCACCACACCTGGTTACTTTTTGAACATTATTACTTTCTATTTGTCTGATTATGTTTATGTTTCTTTCTGATTCAATCTTGGTAGGTTTTATGTGTTAAGAAATTCATTTTTTCTAGGTTTTCCAATTTTTTGGCATATTTGTTCATAATAGTCTGTTTTGATTGTATTTATGTAGTATTTGTTGTGGTGTTTCATTTTTGTCTCTGATTTTGTTTGAGTTCTTCCCCCCATTTTTAGCTTAGCTAAAGGTTTATCAACTTTGTTTTCAAAAAGCCAACTCATTTCATTAATCTTTTGTATTTAAAAAAATGTCTTCTGCTTTGAATTTTTTTTTCTTTTTTTTGAGACAGAGTCTTGCTCTGTCACCAGGCACCAAGCTGGAGTACAGTGGCATGATCTCGGCTCACTGCAACCTGTGCCTCCCAGGTTCAAGCAATTCTCCTGCCTTAGCCTCCTGAGTATCTGGGACTACAGGCATGCACCACCACACCCAGCTAATTTTTGTATTTTTTTAGTAGAGACAGGGTTTCACCATGTTGGCCAGGATGGTCTCAATCTCTTGACCTGTGATCCACCCACCTCCGCCTCCCAAAGTGCTGAGATTACAGGCGTGAGCCACAGCACCTGGCCTCTGCTCTGATTTTTATTGTTTCTTTTCTTCCTTTAATCTTTGGTTTAGTTTGTTTTTATTTTTTTAGTTCCTCTATATGCAACATTAGGCATTTACTTATGATCTTTGTATTTTTTGATATAGATTTCTGTTGCTATAAAATGTTTATTGTGGTGTTGTTGGGACTGCTGTTCCTGTCTTCCACAGGTTTTGATATGTGGCGTTTTCATTTTCATTTTTCTAAATAACATTTAAAATTTTCTTTTCTGATTCCTTCATTGATCCATTGGTTGTTCAGAAACAGGCTGTTTAATTTTCATGCATCTGTAGTTTGCAAAGTTCCTCCTGCTATTGAATTCTACTTTTATTCCATTGTGGTTTTAAAAGATACTTAATATAATTTTAATTTTTTAAAACATTTCAGACTTGTTTTGCAGCCTAACATATAATTTATCTTGGAAAATGTTCCTGTGCTGTTGAGAAGGAATGTAACTTTCATTGCATAAGTCTTTGGCCTCCTTGACTATGTTAATTCTTTGGTATTTTATTCATTTTGATGCTGTTGCAAATGGAATTGTTTTCAAACTTTCTTTTCAAGTTGTTCATTTTTAATGTATAAAAATACAACTGATTTTTGTGTGTTGACTTTATTTCCTGGTATTTTGCTAAATTTATTTATAGTTCTAATAGTTTTTTGTAGAACCTTTAGGTTTATACATAAAGTATTATATCATCTCTGATGATAATATATATATATATATATATATATAATCATATCAGATTATATATTTTTCTGATTTTGAATGCTTTTTATTTTTTCTTGCTGAAATGCTTTGGTTAACATGTTCAGTACTAAGCTAAATAGATGTGGTAGAAGTGGTCACCTTCTCATTATTCTTGATGTTAGAGAAAAATATTTCAGTGTTTCATCATTGAATAGGATGTTCACTGTGGGATTTTATATATGACTTTTATCCATATGACCTCGTTTCCTTCTATTCCTACTTTTTTGAGTTTTTTCAGCATGAAAACGTTAAATTTTGTGAAATGCATTTTGTACATCAATTGAAATGATCATGTGGTTTTCTTCATTCCGGTAATGTGGTATAAAATTGATCAATTTTTATATGTTCAACTATACTTGCATTTAAAAATAACTTAGCTGTGGTATATAAGTCTCTTAATTTGATGTTGAATTTGGTTTACTAGTATTTTGGGGGGGATTTTTAAACCAATATTCATAAACGTTAGCCAAGCATGGTGACTCATGCCTATAATCCAAACACTTTGGGAAGACAAAAAGGGAGGATTGCTTGAGCCCAAGAGTTCAATTTCAGCCTGAGCAACATATTGAGATCCTGTCTCTACCAAATTAAAAAAAAAAAATGGTTGGTAGTGCATGCCTGTGATTCCAGCTACTTGGGAGGCTGAGGTGGGAGGATCACTTGATCCAGGAGGCTGAGGCTGCAGTGAGCCATGTTTGCATTTTCATCCCTAGTTTCCTAGGGATGAAATTTTTTGAATTTTTTGTAGCAAAACATCCAAATTATTTCTCATTTCCTTTTGTGTATGTTGTTTAACCATTTTCTTTATGATTGCCATGAGGATTACATTTAAAATCCTAAGATTGTAATACTTTATACCAGTTTAACTTCAATAGCATATGTTCTTTAACAGGTCCATTCTCACCCCCTAGGTTGTTGATGTTATAAAATTACATCTTTATACATTGTGTGTTCAGAAACATAAATTAGTGAATTTTAAGTGCATTAATTTCATGTTAGATACAGAATAAAATATAAACTTATAAACCAAAGTATTAACATTAGCTTTTAAACTATTTAAAAATATATATATGTCTTTTAAATCACGTAGAAAACAAAAGTGGGCCGGGCACAGTGGTTCACACCTGTAATCCCAGCACTTTGGGCGGCCGAGGCAGGTGGATCACAAGGTCAAGAGATCGAGACCATCCTGGTCAACATGGTGAAACCCCGTCTCTACTAAAAATACAAAAAATTAGCTGGGCATGGTGGCGCGTGTCTGTAATCCCAGCTACTCAGGAAGCTGAGGCAGGAAAATTGCTTGAACCCAGGAGGCGGAGGTTGTAGTGAGCCGAGATTGCACCATGGCACTCCAGCCTGGGTAACAAGAGTGAAACTCCGTCTCAACAAAAAAAAAAAAAAGAAAAAAGAAAAAGAAAAAGGAAACAAAAGTGGACTTACACAACATTGCTTCAATAATACTAGCTTTTATAATTGCCCATGATTTACCTTCACTGTGATAGGTATTTCTTTCCATCACTTCAAGTTATTGTGTTGTGTTCTTTCATTTCAGCCTGCAGGATACGCTTTGGCATTTATCTCAAGGCAAGTCTTGTGATAGTTAACTCTCTCAGCTTTTATTTGGGAATGTTTTCATTTCTCCTTCACTTTTGAAGTACAGTTCTGCTGGATATAGAATTCTTGCTTGACAGGTTTACTTTTTTTCCTTTTACCACGCTGAATATATCAGCCCACTGCCTTCTACATTCTAAAAATTCTGATGAGAAATCTGCTAATAATGTATTACAGATCTATTGTATGTGATGAATCACTTCTCTCCTGTTGCTTTTGTGGTTCTTTGTGTTTCAACAATTTGATTATCGTGTGTCTCAATGTAGGGCTTTTTATGTTCATTGTACTTAGAGTTGGTTGAGTTTCTTGAGTGTTTGTATCTTTCGTCAAGCATGAAGTTTCACCTACTACAGCTACTCTTTGTGCCCCTTTGACTCTGTCTCTCTTCTCTTTCTGGAACTTATTATTAGTAAATTGATCTACTTGATGGTGTCCTACAGGTCCCTTAGCCTCTGTTTACTTTCCTTCAGTCTTTTTTGCTTTCCAGTTGTGCAGACTAAGTAATTTCTATTGTTCCATTTTTAGGTTTCCTGATCCTTTTCTCTGCCTGTTCAAATATGCCTCTGGATCTCTTCTAGTAGATTTTTCATTTCAGTTATTGTACTTTTTAGCTTCAGAATTTCCTTTCGGTTTCTTTTTAGGTTTTCTATCTCTAATATTTACATTTTGTTCACACATAATATTATTGACTTTCTTCACATCTTTTAGTTCTTTGAGCCTCTTTAAGCTAGCCATTTTTGCCTGCAAAATCCATCATCAGGTCTTTTTCAGAAACAGTTTCTGTTGGCATTTTCTTCCCCTTGAAAGGGCTATACTTTCCTGTTTCTGTATAAGCCTTGTGATTTTCTGCTGTTGAAACTGAAAATTTGAATCTAATAATGTGGTAATACTGGAAATTTAGTTATCTTTCTTTGCCAGTGTTTGCTGTTTTGTTTTTAGCTGTTGTAGCAATGAAGTATAAATTTAAGCTTTTTTGCTAATCCTTTGGGCTATCTGTTTTTGGAATGGATGGTGACTTTCTAATTATGCCCCATGTATATGGTTGCTTTTGAATGACCTAGTCTTCAATATCTGGGTTCCTATCAGGGAAAAGAAAAAATAGAGAAGGGGGGCACTTCAAATAAAGGAGGTGGCAATGCAAAGCACTAGATCATTAAATACTACGGAAGTAATTTCAGCCAGATGAGGAGGGTCTTGAAACAATATAGTGGGGAGGTGTAACAATATTGGCTGTCACCTCTTTGTCTGTATCTCTAAGATGAGAACACAGATCTTCACTGTTTGAAGGACAGGGTACTTTTGTTCACCTTCGCTCCCGCAAACGTTTTGCAAGCTACTGCAGGAACACATACACAGCTGTCTCTTACGGGAATGAGGGGTGGAGAATGAGGAGTAGGTACTACTTTGGTAAGATGTGAAACTAACTGAAATTAATTGTAATTTATTGTCTAATGCTTCTTCTGGAAGTTACATGCATTCAATAGACTTCAGAGTTCCAAAATTTTTACATCAGACAGATTCTACCAGTACAATTGCTGTCTAGGTGGGGAGACAGATTTCTGGTGATTCCTACACTGCATTTTCCCATAATTCTACATTAATTGTTTTGGCACGATAAACTAATCTCACATTCCTGAAAAATTTCACTTTATCATGATGTATTGTTATTTTTACATATTGATAGATTTGATTTGCTAAAATTTTATTTATAACTTTTGCATTAATATTTATGAGGATAGTAATTGTTAGTTTACTTTTTGTAATGTTTTTACCTAGTTTTAATATCAATTTAGTAATAACTTCATAGAATGGCTTGGGAAGTAGTCTATCCCTTTTAATTTACTGGAAGACTTCTATGTATAGAACTGGTATTAATTTTTCCAAATATTTAGTAGAATTAACCAGTGAAGCCATGTGGGCTTGGAGTTTTCTTTGTGGGAAGGTTTTTAACTACAAATTTAATTTAAGTTGTCAAATGTATTGGGAACAATTTATTCATAATATTTCCTTATTAGGTTTTTAATATCTCTGGACTATGTAGTAATGTTGTCCATCTAATTCCTGATACTACTTGTTTTTATCTTTGCTCTTTCTTTTCCTAACCAGTCAAGCTTGCGATTTATCACTTGATCTCAAAGAACCAGCTTTTCATTTTATTGATTTTTTTTCTATTTTCTATTTCATTAATTTCGTCTCTGAAATTTCTTTTCTTTACTTGCTTCAGATTTAATTTGTTCTTTGTTCTTTAGTTACCTAAGACGGAAGCTGAGGTCATTGATTTGAAGCTTTTCTCTCTTCTAATATTGGCACTAATGCTATAAAATTATGGCATCTTACAAATTATATGTAGTAGTTTCATTTTCATTAGGCTCAAAATACATTTTAATTTCTCTTTTGATTTCCTTTTTGACTTGTGTTATTTAGAAGCATATTATTTAGTTTCCAATTATTTTAGTGATTTTCCATAAATTGGTCACTGGCTTGTAATTTTATTTCATTGTAACGGAAGAACATACTTTGAATTAGTTAAATAGTTTTTAATTTCTTGAGGCTTTTTAAGGGCCCACAGTATAGTCTCTTTTGATAAATATTGCTTGTTCTCCTGAAAATAATGTCTTCTATTGCTTAATCTTCTGTGGTCTTCAACTAGGTCAAATAATGAAGGAGGTATTCAAGTCTGCAATATCCTTAGTGATTTCCTGTCTGTTTTATCAGCAAGTAGGTATATAAAAATATCCAACAATAATTGTTAATATGCTTATTTATTCTTGCAGTTCTATTTTTGTTTTATGTGTTTTGAAATTCTGTCACATGGTGCATAAACTGCAATAATTGTTCTTTCTACTGGATAAAATGACCCCTTTAGCATTATAAATTAACTTTCTTCATTCCTAGTAGTCATTACTTTTCAATCTCTTTTCTTTTAGTATTTCCACTTCAGCCTTTTAAAAACTATTGTGAGCATTGTGTATTTTTTCTTCCATTTTAAATCACTTCTGTCTTTATATTTGAAATGTATTTCTTATAAGCAGCATAAAGTTGAGTCTTAAATTTCATTTTACTCTAACAATCTCTGCCTTTTAATTGGCGTATTTAGACTATTTACTTTAATATAATTCTTGACATGTCTCATTTCAATTTATCATGTTGCTAATGTTTTCTGTTTATCCTGTTTTTCATTTTCTTCTTTTGTCTGCCTTCCTTTGGGTTGATTTAGTATTTTTACAATTCCATTTAGTTTTTTATTGGTTTATTCACTGTAACTCTTTGCTTTGTCATGTTAGTGGTTGCCTTAGGGCTTGTCATGTATGTCTTTAACTTATTATTTGTCTATTTTCAAGTGACAAACCACTTCTAACAGGAGATAGGAGACTTACAGAAGCACACTTTTGTTTCTCCTCTCTTGAAATGAGGGGAGAAATGAAAGTGTGCTTCTATAAGTCTATTGTTGTCATAAATTTTGCTTTTACAGATGTTGTAAACCACAAAGCACATTATTTCTTTTATTTAAAACTTTATCTTTTACAAATATTTAAATAATAAAAATACTTTACACATGTAGTTATTCTACTGTTTTTCATTTGTTTGTGTAAATTCATATTTCTATTTGGGGTCATTTTCCTTTTGCCTGAAGGACGTCCAGAAACAATTATCTACTGTGGGTGTCTTTCAGCTTATGTACATCTGAAAGAAACTTTACTTAACCTTCATTTAAAAAAGATAAAAAATTTAATATTTTAAAGATGTTAAGCAGTCTTCTCTCTCGCTTCCAATAAGAAATCAGCTGTCATTTTATTCGTTACTTTGTCTATTGACCTCTTATTTGCTGTGGTAACAAATTACAAGAAACTTAGTGGCATAACACGTTACAGATACTTCCTTTCAGCTCTGGAGGTCAGAAATCTGAAATGGACTCATGAACTAAAATCAAGATATTAAGAGAACTACATTCTTTTCTGGAAGCCCTAGGCCTTCCACACTTTTGGCTCCTGGTCCCCTCTTCTGCCTTCAGCATCAGCAACGTTAGACCACATCCTTCTCACGCTGCCTGCTCCTCACTTTTGCCTCCCTTTTCCACTGCTAAGAACCCTTGTAGTTAAATTGGGCCCACTCAGATGAACTCAAATAACCTGTGTATCTTAAGGTTAGCTCATTAGCAAACTTATTTCTCTCTTCTCCCTTGATTCCCTTTTGCCATGAAACAAAACATTTATAGGTTCCAAGGGTTAGTACATGGACATCTTTAGGAAGAAATTGTTCTGTGTACCACACTCTATATGTATCATGTCTTTTTTTCTCTAGATGCTTTTGAGATTTTCTTGTAACACTGACTTTGAGCAATTTATTATGCTACGCCTTGGCGCATATTTACTTATGTTTCTTGTGTTTATGGTTCATTTAGCTTCCTGAATCTATGAGTTTATAGTTTTTATTAATTTTAGAAAATTTTCAACCATTATTTTAAAAATATTTATTCCGCCCTCCTCCTCTTAAATTCAAATCTCACTTTAGTTGGGCTGCTTAAAGTTGGCCCATAGATCACTGATGCTCTATTCATAATTTTTAATTTTTTTCATGTTTTCTGTTTACTATATATATTTTAAAATCAGTAATCTTTTCTTCTGCAAAATCTAATCTGCCATTAATCTTACCTAGTTTATTTTTCATCTCATACTTTGTAATTTTCACCTCCAGCAGCTCAATTTTGGTCATTTTAATGCCTTCTGTCTCTTCTTAATGTTTTGAACATACACAACACAGCCATAATAATTGTTTCAGTGTCCCTGTCTGCTAATTCTAACATCTGTGTCAGTTCTAAGTCAGTTTCAATTTACTAATTTATCTCATGAGTTGTATTTTTGTGCTTCTTTGTCTCTTGAAAATTTTTGATTAGATGTTGGACACTTTACATTTCACTTTGTGGGGCACTGTATATTTTTGTATCTTAATATTCTTGAACTTTGTTCTGGGTTGTTTTTATGTTACCTGGAAATAGTTTGATCCTTTAAAGTTTTGCTGTTAAGATTTATAAGACAGAACTAGAAATGTTGTCCTAGGGTTAATTATTTCCCATTAAGAGGTAAATATCTTTTGGGAAGTGTACCCAAATACCCCACTAATCTGGTTTTTCATTCTGGTTTCTTGCATTGTCTTATCACCACACATTGTTACTTCTAATCATTTCAGATGGGTTTCTTCCCAGCTGTGGTTAGTTTTTTTATGTGCATGGGCTGATCAATATTCAGTTCAATACTCAAGGGGAAATCTCTACAGATCTCCAGAGTTCTCTTTGAAGCTCTTTCCTTTCTGCTACTCTGTTCTGCCAGTGTGAACTTCCATGGTCTCCCACTTCTCCTCTCCTCTCCTTCTCCTTAACTCAAGAAGTTCACTGGGAACATATGAGTCCCTTTCTCCCAGCCCTTGAACCATAGCCTGCAAACTTTCTCAAGAAACTATGCTGGGGCAATCATGGTACTCATTTCATTTGTTTCCTGTGTCTCAAGGATTACTCTTCTTAATTGCCAGGTATGCAGTGTCTTACACACCATTGTTTCCTATAGATTTTTTTGTTGTTGTTGTCTTAGGTGTGGGGTTAAACACAGACCCTATTATTCCATCTCAGATGGAAGCAGAAGTTTTTATAGTCTCACTTTTTGAGAGTAGAATCATTCTTCATTTAGGAGTAGGGGAGAGGAATGGAATTCTAGAGGTCATATGGCCTGCCCTAAAGCAAAATACTGTCTCTAGCATTTCTCAGCAGCAGACATCATTTGGCTTCTCTTTTACTAGCATACTCTTTAGTATCCAGATTGGACCCTCCATCTGCTTTTGCGTAATGCTGCAGATTTCTGGGAACCATGCTTCCTGGTTGTGTATTGTGGGTAGAGAGCCAGAGTGAGCCTAATATTGATAACTAATGACATAGCAACACAGCACTTCATTATAAAATAACCTCCAGAAAGAATATTTTAAAAATTCAGAAATATCTCTTTCTGATATATCTGGATTGCACAGGCTTGTAGCATAGATGAAGGGCAAAATTATTCTATTAGTATTCTTATAGTCCCCAGTCTTTTCTCCCTGCTCAACAATAGTTTATTCAATGATAGTATTAAAGGGATATGACCAGAGGTATTTATTCATCATCCATGTATCCACTAAATAAATATTTATTGAGAACCTACGATGCGTCAGGCAGTAGCTGCCACTTTCACCCTCTCAGGTTATATATATGTGCCTCTATCTAGCATTCTATATCTTATTACTCTTTCCTATGTCCTAGAATTATGTATATGAATGTCGGTCTCCTCATCTGATTTGTAATCTTATTTCATTCAAAATCCCTTCCTTAGTTGACATCTATAAATTCCTCATAACACTTAGCATAGTTCTGAGAATCTAGAAAGGTCTCAATAAATTATTGTCATTTGGAATGAACTTTAAATTTTTTTTTAATAGGTTTTGGGGGAACAGATGGTATTTGGTTATATGAGCCATTTCTTTAGTGATGATTTGTGAGATTTTGTTGTACCCATCACCTGAGCAGTATACACTAAACCCAATTTATTGTCCTTTATCCCTCACCCTCTTTTCATCCTTTCCCCCTGAGTCCCCAAAGTCCGTTGTATCATTCTTATGCCTTTGTCTCCTCATAGCTTAGCTCCCACTTATGAGTGAGAAGATATGACGTTTGGTTTTCCACTCCTGAGTTACTTCACTTAGAATAATGGGCTCCAATCCCATCCAGGTTGCTGCAAATACCATTGATTCGTTCTTTTTTATGGCTGAGTAATATGGAATAAACTTTTAAATACACATGTGCATTTGTGGTTTTAATGTGTAGATTTATACCCTACTTGTCTATGCATTCCCTACTTACAGCCTTGTAGCTTTCACACAGTAAACAATTTTAAGGAGACAGTATGGTTCTTTCTAAATGTCATTTCTTCTGAACAGTAACAGTTGCTGCTCTGCAAGTTTGATCAAAACAAGGCAAGAGTGCCCTAAGAGGCCCTAGTTGGTGACTTTAAACAGAAGAGGGTTTTATTTCTCATAAATATGAATACTTGTAAAAAAAAAAAAAAGAATAATGTGCTTGGCAATTATGATGCTTACCATTTTCAGTGATGACACAGAGCCATTGCTATGGATGCACCACAGCTTTAGGTTGAAAGGCAGCAAGGGGAGTGTAGACATATACAAATGTTACCCATTTCCCCCAATACCTTTCAGCTGAGACTAAATGATAACAAAGAAGAAAATTTTTCAGAAGGGGTAGTTTTTAGCTTTATTTAGGCCCTGCTGACTTCTCCATTTAGTTATTTTATAAATTTTACCAGGGCTGGGAATCAGCTTTTGGTCTCTCCCTGTATCTCTCTCTGTAATACTCCTCTGCACACATTCACATCTGTATCAATGAATCTGGGTTGTCGTAACCTCTCAGGCTCACAGGGAGGGCTGATCATTCTTGAGGATAAAAGGACTTTGGGCAACACCAGGATGGGTTTATTGCTTGAAACGAATTCACAATCTATGGAGTTAGAGATGCACATCAAAACCTCTCTTAAGGCATGAGGTTGGCATTAGTCTTATCCCCAAAATATTACAAGAAAAAAGCTATAGACCAGTCTTTCTCATAAACATAAATGTAAAAATCCTGAATAAAATATTAACATTTGAACTAAACAATGTATAAAAATAATTCAGCAATATTTGAAAGGATTTAATACAATCCAAATCATAATCATAGGCTATTGTTGAGGAAATTGACAAAGGTGATTCTATAATTTATGTAAAAATACAAAGCACTTAGAATAGTCAAAACAATTTTGAAAAAGAAAATATCAGACTAATACTATTTGATTTCAAGATTTGTTATAAAACTATCCAGACAGTATGGTTGATATAAATATAAACTTATAGAATAATGGAACATTGTAAAGATTTCAGAAACAGACCCACGTGTATATGGTCAGTTGATTTTATGTTTTTAACAAAAATCCAATATAAGTGAATGCAATAAGTTTAGTCATTTGCTTTTTTTTGTTTGTTTTAAGGGTGCTAGAACAACTTGATATCCATATGGGAGTAAAAAGTTGCTGCAGTCCTTAATTCAGTATCATAAACAAAAAATACAAAATGTTTGTCCTATAAGAAAACATAGAAGAAAGTTATGATGGAAGGCCAGCAAACTTTCATCTATAATCTCCTTGTGGTAGGCGGAATAATGGCCCTCTAACTATGTTCACATCGAATCCCTCCAACCTGCATGTTACATTATTACATGGCAAAAAAGAATTAGGGAGAAGGTGGAATTAAGTTTGCTAATTGGCTTGCCTCAAAATACGGAGATTATCCTGGATTATTTGAGTGGGCCAAATGTAAAATCAAGGGAATTTAAAAGCAGAAAAGGGAGGCAAAAGAGAGAAGAGATAGCAGTGTGAGAAGGACATGGCCTGATGTTGCAGACTTTGAAGACAGAAGAGCAGGCCGTGGGCAAAAGAATGTGGGAGTTCTCTAGAAGCTTTTTAAAAAAGGAAAGGAAAGGCAGTCTCCCCTAGAGCTTCCAGAAAACACACCCTGCTTACTTGTTGACCTTTGCCCAGTAAGATCCATGTTGGTTTTCTGCCCTATAGAAGTGTAAGATAACAAAGTTCGTGTTGCTTTAAGCCACTAAATTTTTAGCAACTTGTTATAACAGCAACAGAAAACTAATATACTTCTGTTGAAGAAAAACTGTCAAGCAGATTCTAACAGAGACATGGTCATGTTCTGTGCCATTTGACTCCTAATCCCAATTAAGCTGCAGCTAACTGACGCATGAAAGATATCTCAAATAAAAGCTGCCCATCTATAGTTTGGCCAGTAGCCCATTAGATGTTGATTAAATTGGGTTAATCAAGTTTTGTTTGTTTGTTTGTTTTGAGGTTTTCAACTCTGTGATATGAGAGAGTCAGAATTACATAGGAAATGAAATGGAAAGACCAGGGGGAATCAGCTATGGGGAGAGTGGCTGAGTCATCCTGATGGTGTGGGCTGGGGCATATGGGGTTGCCTTGAATGGATGCCTGCTTCTGAGGGGTCAGTTGTTAGCCTGTCTGCCAGGACACCAGAATTCAGCATACACAAAGTTTTCCCAGTCTCAGTGGCATCTGGTCGTATGGTCAAGATCGTTGCTATTCTTATTGTCCGGAGACAGCCTCATGAAATTTCCTCCAGTACCAGGGCTAACCTAAGTGGATGTAGCTATTCTTTGTAAGCAATACAGCTTAAGTAATGCTAGTATCGAGAATTTCAAAGGCTCTGAATGGTCAGTGATTGTTTGGCATACTTACGTTTTGTTTTTATTTTAGTTAAGGAATGGCCTAAGAAGCTGTAACAAAGACCTCAGAGCATAGGAGTTCGAACAAGTTATAGGTTCACATATTCCTCATTTAACAATCCAAAGTTAGGCAGCCAGTCATGGTAGGTCAGACAGTACTACCCTATCCTATCCTGCAAGATCATCCAAGAACTTTCTTTCCTTTTACGTTGCTGCTTCAACATCCCTTGGGGGCATTTTCCACCCTGGCCTGGCTCCCGTTTGGCTTACCAGCACTATAACTGCCTTCTAGCCCAAAGAAAAAAGGGGAGACAAAAAAGTCAATTGTAAGCATTTCTTTTTAAGGAGCTTGTACGTATCACTTGTGCTTTTGTTCCCAGACCGAAATGAGGGTTGGGCTGCTTATTCTCACGGCCCAATAACAAGAATGCAGCTGAACTTGGAAAAGATAGTTTATTTCTGTAACTGGGGATGGAGAGAATGCCTGGAAAATCTCACCAGACCAACTCAAAAATTACAAAGTTTTCCATAGCTTAAATACCTTCTAAGCTACATGTCTATGTGCAAGTGTGCATTTATCTAAAGACATTAGTGATTAACTTATTTTAATCTATGACTAAGATCTGAGTCCTGAAGACCTTCCTCTGGATCCTGAGTCAATTAATCTAAACGGGTCCAGGTGCTGGGCTGATTACCCTTATCTTGTCTTTTGCTAAACTATGGATGTTTGGGGAGTTCCTTCAGACCCTCAGTAAACTTGTTTGTGGAAGTCTCAGGAGTTTTTTCAAAACCCCAATAAAACTTGTTTAATCCTAAACGGGTCCTTTTAAAAATATATAGGCAAGGTAGGTCTTGATAACTTTTTTTCAAATATTTGAAGAATTGTCTTCTGGAATAGGAATTAGACCTAGGTAGCTCCAGAAGACAGGTCTGGAGAGAAAAGTCACATGGAGGAAGATTCCTGAAGACTAGCAGTATGCATTCAGATATAAAAACAAAATATAAGATGGCAGAAGACACACACAGAATAAAACAACACGAAATGGGGCCCATCCCGAATTGCCAGCCTTTTAGGCAAAGCCAGCTTAAAATACTACATTAGAAAGCTTACCCTTTGCCCTGAAATTTAAGGACTGATTATATATGCTGTGGAAAAAGCAAAGATGAGGAACACTGACATGAAATGCCTTCGATCCAATTCTACAAACTGCTAATTTGGAAGCCTGAATTGTCTTTGTACATCTAATATCAGATACATTGAAAATTAACATGCCCTGCCCTGGCTGAATCAGTGTGAGTCTCAGAACCTTATATACAGAAGCAAGCTGGCTCAAAGCAGTTGATGCACCTAAGAAACTTCTCAAGAAGGAAAACAAGACATTACAGCTTCTGTTCCTTTGAAGCTGACATCAGCTACTCACACAAAAGAAATGCCAAACCCTATAAATATGGCTACATCTAGTGAATCTCTGTTTTCTTTTTGTCAAATATTTTTTGAAATGATGGTATTTTCAAGGATAACATGATCAGACATTTGCAAGGAAGAGGGACCATGTAACCCCCAAATGCTATAAATGAAAATAAATTTGAACCAGGAGTGGAGTGCATATTTGAGGTTTTATTTTAGACCACATTGCAATTGTATATTGTGTGGCTTCAGGCAACAGAGGCTTCTTATCCATAAAATGAGCTGTAATTAAATCCCTGCTTTCCAAACATAGTCGTTGGACCATATATAATCAGAGTCATCTAGGTGCTTACAAAATTGCAGAATTTGGGGCCCCACCTAAGACATATGGATCAGATTTTTGGGAGTAGAAGCCGGATATCTACATTTTCAATAGGTAGCCCAGGGGGTGGTGGTACACACGGAGGCTTGAGAACTGCTGGATCAGGTAGTTACTAACATCCCTTCCATCCTGCACATTTTCTCATTCAGTGATTTTTCACCAACTGTGGAGAATCTGCAGCACCTTTCAAGCCAAAATTTGGCCTTGCATCTTACTCTTTGTGAGGAGGGCAAAGATGACCAATTGTTGGTTTGCAGTGAAGTAAGCGTCTCCCAGGATGCAGGATTTTCAGTTTGAAACCAGGACAGTCTGGGTAGACTAAAAACGAACCAGTCACACCACAAGGACCCAGTCACAGTGGCTACTTATTCCAGTGCAGAGACCTACCAGTTCACAAACGTGCCAGCAGTTCTCTGTCCAGCACACATTCATAACAAGCTGAGGATTATTTTCCCCAGCACTCTGTTTAGCAAAAGGTCATTCTTTGTGTGTCCCCTGGCATGAGCACCAGGTCAGAAACCATGTTGCTCACTCTACAGTCCATTTGCTCCCAGTGAAGATGGAGGTGGGTGGTCTTCAGTCTCCGAGGAGTTGTCAGGGAGGTTTTAATCAGCCGCTCCCAGCCATCTGTACAGCTTTTAAGATCAGTAAACGTGAGTCATCTCTGCTGCATTCCTGCAAACCACCCATGGAGAGTTCGACCTCCGCCTATTTCTAGAGAGGCATTTAACGAAGACTGACCTAATTCAAGCAAAAATAGGTCTTGATTAGTGTGTGACTAACCTGCTTATTTTTCTAATTAAAAAAAAGGCCTTTCTTCTATCCTTAGTGACTAGATTGTGATGCTTGATAATGGTAAAGTTGCCATTGACCATTTTTCTTTTTCTTCTCCTTCCTCTTCCTCTCTCTTCCATATCTCTTTTCTCTCTCCCTCTCTCTCTCTCAAAAAAAAAAATAATAAGGAACATATGCTGGTATTCAGTTATGCGGCCTGAGAACCTCTGTTAGTTCCTCAGTCTTGCAGAGCAACTGCCATTCAGAACTCTAGTTATTGCCCGAGGTTAAATTCATCCCCTCTGAGTTCAGCTCTGAGTGACAGCTGCTGCTCCCTACAGACACGAATTCAGTGTACAAGGACCTTGCCCCCACGGGCCATCTCCGTCTTACCCAGTGACCCATCTGGCACCTGGAACTCCTTGTTAGCTCAGCTACTGCGCCGTTAGCTGAGGGAGCATTACCAGTCTGCCCAAGAAGCACTCATGCCCATACAACATGGCTTATTTGAAATTGATTCTAAGAATCAGGGAGTTACTTAAGACTTCCTTAAGACTGTTCACAGTTACAATCTATTTATGGATACCTTCTTCTTTATTTTTATGACACACCCAACAGTGAACAAAGGAAAAGTGATTAAGAAAAAAAAGAGAGAGTTTCTAAATGCTTTCAAAATAAGAAGGGTGATTTGATAGGTCTGGGGCAGAAATAAAACAGGGAAATAGAGTCCCAGGCAAAAGGGACCTAATACTACAAGTGGGGACTTTAAGAAGAATTGGTTAACCAATTTTACCACAGCAACTAGCTTGCTTCTCCTTAGACAAATATTTGAGGTGAATTTCACTTTATGTTTAAGATATGCTCCTGGAAATTGTTCATGAATCAACTTATTATAAACACAATCCTATTTTTAAGGGACCATTATTGCATTTTAATGAAGCAAGAATGCTTTGATGACATATATCAAGCTTCTATAATTTATCTCAGCCACTGGCTATGATTCTATCAGAGGATTTTCTTATTAGAAAATGAGATTGTAGTCTGATTTCTTTTGGTTCTTGGCTCATCCTGTGAGAAATGCTCTGAAGAAGCTGAATGTGTTTGTGTCAGAGCTGTATATGCCCTTAAGGGACACTTGAAAGGTATCCTACAGAGGCTCCCTTGGGTCTCTTAGGGCAGTAGAGAATCAGCAGGGAAGGTCTGAAGGCTTCACTAGGGCTGGTCAAGCTCCCTGCTCTCCACTGGTGGATATAGACATGTGGAGCTTATGTTGCTCAAATAATTAAATGAGACTCTTTGTGGTAGGCTAAAAATGGGGGAGATAATCAGGTCTCCAGAGGGTCTGGTGTGACCCTTATTCATGTTTTCACTGTTCGCTGTGTACCCTCTGATGCAGAATTTATTGGCCAGAAGTTTGTATCTTGGTTTTAGAGAATACAGTTACTTGTCTATTTTGAGTTTCTTCCTTATTCAGGTAGTAAACCTGGCTGGTTTATCGATATGACATCTATGCCTAGTCTCTCCATGATTTAGAACTTGCCATTGCTGTTTGCCAATGCAAGGATGGTGTGAGGGCTAAACTCTGAGAAACGGCTCTTAAGCTCTCCCTTCTCTCTGCCGCCTATCGCTTAACAAGCTCTCTCGGAGATCTGCCCTTGAACTAGAGCAAGGTACCTCCTCCTGCACCTCTACCTGACAGCCTCTCCCCCATCCTTACGGCCCAACCAACCCTTGTTATTGTTTAGGCTTTGTCTCAAATAGCAGTTATCCCTGGAAGCTATTTCTGACTCCCCAAGTTGTTTTTAGGGGCTTCCACTGTACCCTGAAAATTCCTCACCCTCACCAAGATTACAGCATGGTACAGTGGTTTGTTTCCTTGTCTGTGGCTTCCATCAGGCTGTGAACAACTTAAGGACACTACTCCATCTGGCGCTTATTAAAATCCTAGTGCTGGGCACCATGAAATACATTCAATGAATGAGTGAATGCACTAATAATAGCAGTCATGTTTTATTGAATGCCTGCTATGTGATAGACACCATGCTGGATTCTCTCTCTCTCTCTCTCTCTCTCTCTCTCTCTCTCTCTGTGTGTGTGTGTGTGTGTGTGTGTGTGTGTGTGTGTGTGTAATCCCTAATCCCACATACAACCATGCAAGGTTAGTCTTGTTATCCTAATTATACAGTTAAGATCAGGGGTTACAAGCTAAGTAACCTGGCTGGAGTCACTGTTAAATGCATAGCTAGAATTTGCACCCAGGTCTACCTAATGGCTTATGCCAGTGTATTTACTGAGCTATATTAATATAAGTTGCCCTTTTCTCTTCCACCCCACCTCCCAGATAACCACACTATATTCCCATCAATGTCAAGCCATCTGATCTGGTAGCAGAGGCAAGCAGTATTTCCAATATGCCAGGAAATCAGCCTGGATTCTGTCCTCTATTTTCAGGCCTGAATAGTTTGATCCAACTGTCATAGCTCTTTCTTTGAATTACTTTGATGCTAATAGCTTGTTTATGCCTGGTCTTTCCATGATATCTCCTGTGACTGTTGGAGGGGTTATAAACAGACTCGGGTGGAACTGGAGGATGTGAACACTCAGATTTTCTGGTACCCTTTTCAAGGGAGAGGGTACACAGCTTCCATTAGGCTCCAAAAGGAGTCTTCTGGACACATTAGAAAAAGAAGCCTCCAGGGGTGTGTTTCAGATATTTTTTCATTCTTTTTCGGGCGGTAATGCTAGGGTTGCTGAGGCTACCTTCGGGAGCCAAATACGGCAGTCCAGACTCATGGGAGACTGTCTTGGCCTCTGGAAAAACCATTTCAGAGTTTTTCCAAATGTCACATCCCTCATATATGAAATAGACTGGGGCAGAATCAATACCTAGGCTCTCCCTTGAATCAACATTCCGAGCTCTATGATTCCTGTATGTTGTAGAATCATTTAGATAGCAGATGAAGGCTATCGTTAGTATCGTTGATTTTAAATACACACATGATTATGCATGCAGAAGCAGAGGATGGGGTTCTGGAAGCAGGGCCCTGAGCCATGGGAGCCCTTTTTCTGGATGGATTTACAGTGCTTGGCTTCAGTCTCACATTGTTTTGCCTTATGGTATCTTGAATATTCCCCTGGCAATCTCCTGGAAAGTGTTGGTCAATTTATTTATGTCCAGAGTTGATGCTTTATGAACTAATCATTCTTTATTGACTATTTCGGAATGGTCTTTAAAAAGAATTATTCTTATTTTTCCTTTTCTCTAATGGACTAACAATTAGGCCACTGACCCTAAATTTATGGTTCACTTACATGTGCCGTCAATTTGTGAGTTACTTGAGATTTCAAATTGTCTTGAATATTGCTGTGTTTATAGGTGTACAGTAGTTTTAACGTTGCCATTAACTTTATTGCTACTTTTTTTTTTTTTTTTTTTTGAGACGGAGTTTCGCTCTTGTTACCCAGGGTGGAGTGCAATGGCGCGATCTCGGCTCACCGCAACCTCCGCCTCCTGGGTTCAGGCAATTCTCCTGCCTCAGCCTCCTGAGTAGCTGGGATTACAGGCACGCGCCACCATGCCCAGCTAATTTTTTTGTAGTTTTAGTAGAGACGGGGTTTCACCATGTTGACCAGGATGGTCTCGATCTCTTGACCTCGTGATCCACCCGCCTCGGCCTCCCAAAGTGCTGGGATTACAGGCCTTTATTGCTACTTTTACAATTACTATCTCCCACTAATGTTTCTCCCATTTTGTCATTAAATGCATATGGAAATTAGAAATGAAGAATAAACAAAATTATGACTTGTGTCTGAGATGGGTGGCGGTGTTATTTCAAAATAGCCACATAGTAATGATTTGCTTGCTTTTTAAATGTATCCCCCTTTCCTTAGAAACTTGCCTAAGGATCAACTTGTCCTCTGTGTTTCATTAACAGAAGGGGAACACCCACCAGCATACTCTCAGAATGTGGTCCTGAAAGGTTCAGTTTCTCAGATGTGTGGGTTTGGGGGATGTATTTGTATGCGGCGATAATGATAACAATGATGGCGAGACCTGACATTTATCAGATGCCTATTGTGGACAGACACGGGCTGCTCTCTTCATACACGATATTTATTCACTCTGCCCTGTGGGGTAGTTGCAATTATTGTTCCCATTTTAAAGATGAAGAAAGTGAGTCTTAGGTTAAGTGGCCAACTCAGGGGCACACAGCACGTAACTGGTGGTGCACAGGCTTGACCTCAGTTGGTTCTATTCCAGCACTTGCATTTGCAGCCTCTGTTCTTTTTCTTCTTCTTGTTGCAGGTGTTTAAGGAGTTTCCAGGCTATGTGTGCCTGTGACTAGTCCCGATATTTTGTGATTAAGTATTTTAAAAAATGAAATCTGTTCATTAGTTTGGGAATTTTCCCAGCTCATTAGCAAAGGAATGTGATACACACGTAAAGACAAATTTCTAATATCTCAGAGGCAGAATAGAAGGTTTAGGAACATAATGTGTAAAGGTAACCAATAGATGATCACATCATAACACAAAAACACTCACAAGAAAATCAGAATAATGTCTATTTTTCTTTATATCTGTTTCCTTAGTGAAAAACTGTGGACCTGAGTTCTAGGTTAGAAGGAAACAAGAACAGAAGTCACCAATCCAATCCATGTAAATTTTTTATAAACCAACCTTTGCCCAAGAAACCAACTTATCCCATAAAAGTGTGAAGTTGAAGCCTGTGAAATTCTTTCTCCAACAGTGATGGAAGCCACAGGAAAGAAATTATGATTGAAAACTAACATAAAATTTGAGAGTGGTACAGAATCTTAGAAATTTCTAAAATACAGCCTCCAAAGACCTAGACCTCCCTGAGAGATGACCACATATCACATTTTTGGATGTTTTTAATTATAAGAAAAATCCTAGCTAATAAAGTCATATATCTTAGGGCTCAAGAAAATATCTTGGCACAGACTACAAACATAGGGGACGTATTTTGGAATGCTGGTTTCTATCTAATTGATAAAAGGATTGTTTAGATTAAAATAATGAACACTAGGATTAGATGATGATATTTCCCCAAGCAGAATAAAACAGTCAGTTTTCGGAGTGGCAAATCAAATGGACGCCTGGGCCTGGAGCTTGCTGCTTTCCCTGTGGCAAGGGAGTGATTGCAGTTAAAGGGGAGTGATACAGACAGGAGATACTGTCCGTTCTTCCTCCTAAGAGGCCTGGGAATCAGCTGCTTCCTGAACTTGGCGGCTGAGCTGGTATCCTATAATCCCCCTGACCTTTTTTTCAGAGAGGAGGCTGGGCATAGATTTTCTGGTCACAAAGCCCTGTTGTTCCCCAAGGGAGTTCTCTGGCTACCTTATTAAACTCCTCACCTGGAGATCAGGACAACGTCCTGATTAGAAAATCTGTTTATCCCTATCGGCGAACCAGTTTTTATGGAATTGTTTTTTTTTTTTTAAATTTCTCCAAGGCAGAGAACATTTTTTTCTCCTATAATTTTTAAGAAATGAGGGTCTCACTCTGTCACCCAGGCCTGTCTCGAACTCCTAGCCTCAAGCGATACTTCTGAGCTAGCTTCCTGAATACCTGGGGTAACAGGTACCAGCTACCACACCCAGCACTAAACTGCACTTTTTAATAAAAGAAAACCTTCCAGGGCCAGGATGTCCTTGGGACTTTGAAAGCCTCCTGAATTTGTCCCGAGTGGGCTGAGAAGACCCCGACTAAGCACACTGCAGAGACTGCTGCCAGCTCACCCTGAGGGTCTGGCAGGCTTCACTCCCGTGATCTCCCTTTTTGGTAGCAGCAAAGAAACACATCAAGTGAGGGAAATCAGGCTGATAAATTCTTTACAACAAGGTTTTATTGATTCTTTTCTTTTATCCCCCCAAAAACATTAAAGTTTTTCATCTTTCTTTTATTTTTAATGGTTTTCCTTTTGGATCCAAACGAGCATCTATATTACAGGATATCCGCCTGGTCAACATGCAGTGCTGAACTGTGGCTTTAGGAGAGAGGCACCGATACTCTGGGTGGGCCAGCATCAGCTGCCATTCAAACACCGTGACTGCAGGAGTGTCAGGCTGGGACACCACGGTGGATGCTGCCCCTAAGGAGGTGTGTTGTGGGGCATGACTTGCACGTTTTAGAATGCAGGTAGCAGCATTTTAACAGCCTGAGGCAGAGCACCCAATTTCCCTCCTGATCTCATCTTACATGCTCATCCTCTAGGAGCAAAACAAAGAGGGAATGGCCTGATCATGGGCCCCGAAGGACAGAAGGTGTGGACCCTATAGTCCACCTCCTTGCAATGTTGTTATTTGAGGCTAGAACCGGTGCACCCTGCAGAGTCTGAAATCTGTTCCTGATGAAGCTCATCACCGTCCCACTCACTGGCCCTTCTTCCCTCCCATGGTATTCTCACCACTAGGAAGTTAATATAATCTCTCCATTATTGGTGCTACTATGTTGAAGAGTTACTGAAGTCATAAAGATTGTCTTCAAGCCGCTTTAAAGCAAGAACCTCTTTCTTTCCATCTCCCAGGTCTGGAAAGAGAATTTTGGGAACCTATCAATCCTTTGAGGACTAGAAATCCACTACCCTAGGTGAGTTTAACAGAAAGAAGTTCTCTGAATCCAATCTTGTGCTGAGAAGTTTACCCATAACCTAAGTGAAAAAGAGGATCCAAGTTTACACATCTCAAAGTCTGTCCTCTTCTGGGACCTGCTGATATTTTCTATGTCGCTTTGCCTTTGTTCTGCAGCTTGTCTTCCTACTCTCTACTCCACTGTCGCAGCTATGAAATGCCAAACACATCTGGTGCATTAGGCTTTTCTCCCCCATTTGTTTTTCTGGGTGAATTTAAATCTTGGACTCAGTTTGAGTGGAATTGGACTGCCCTCTAATATCACCAAGAGGCAAGTTCCTCTGCAATTACAGCACTTAGGGTGACTTTGTATAAATTTTGACTTGTTCACAAAACACCAGGATAGAAAAACACTGACTAAAGTTCAGCCTGCAGGCTAAGTGTATATCCCAATTGGTAGCCATTAAAACTGAATACCTATGTTTTTACTAACTCCACTGGGATCTGCTTAATATTATACAACTCCATATCAAATGTAACTAAGACGACAGCTACTGTCTACCTTAACTGGCAGTTATATCATTTAGCCCTCATTTCATATCACCTTTATTTTTAAAAATGGATTAATGGCACTTTAGAATTTTGCAGTGTGTTTTTCCTGCTCATCCCTTATAAAAATGTTTAACAGATTTGCTTTCAAGTGGTAGTTTCTGTGCCATATAGGCCACTTGCTGTTAAAAGAGTCAGCATGCTGGAAAGAAAACATTGAGTCACCAAATAAAGTCAAATTCGGATTTGGCATATTTGAATGGTTCCCTTTTCAGTTTGGGGGCCATCCTCTGAGTGAAGTAAAGAGGAAGTGGTGCAGCCTGGTGTAAATTCTAGGGTCTGGTTGTAGAATGTAGACAGCAATCCATTCTTATCTCTGACACACTTGTAGGACAGAGAGAGAAAGAAAAGATTCATTGCGCTTTCCAGTGCTGGGTTGGAGGATATATCTGGGAGATGATCCTAAGTGTTGGCTTGTGGTTATTTGGTCTATGACTGGGTTAAATTTGCACAAAGTGAAGGTGGCACAAGGAAGCTTAGACCATGAAAATTCAACTTCTTGGATTGAAAAAAAAGTATAGATTCTTTTTAAGTTAGAGATAACAAGAAGAATAATAAGGGCACATGGGAAGAATAGAGGGAAATTAAAGCAAATCCTTGATTCTGGTTTCATTAGACAGGAAGCTTCTTTTTTTAAAAAAATTAAATGCTTGTAGCAATGCTGAGAATTTCATAGGTACTTCATGGAATCTAACAAGTGAAGGCTTTTCTAAACTGATTTGTGTAGACTTAGTGCTTTAAATTATGCATTATTAACAGACACTTCACACCACAAGTTAGCTGACCATAAATATTTCAGTTGACAAGGGAAAGAAGGTGAAGTGATGCTTACTGAAGGCACAGGTCTGAGTACAGAAAGCCGGAATATAATTTTTGACTTCCAATAGTTTTATCAGATTACTACACTATTGTAAAAATTACCTTCTTATCAAGACATAAACTTTGTATTGGTTAAAGATGTCCTGAAAAAATTCTGCATCTCCTTGGCTTTCACTGAAGTTTTAGGGCAGTTTTTCATTAATCTGTCTTATCTTAAGTCCTCAGGAAAAGACAGAGTCCAACTTAGACAGAAGGAGTAAGACGACAGAAAGGAGGCCCAGAGAGGAAAGACAGAGCTGGTCCTGTAACCTCAGATTTTTGACTCAAATATCATATCACTAAATTCAATGGCAATTACTTGCTAAAGAGAAACAGATTTAGAAACATTGTCCAGAATAGGTCTCTTACAAAACCCAGCCACCAACCAAACAAAAAACCCCAAACAAATAGATATAAACATATATCCCCACACATCTTTCGACCAGGTCGAAAGTAACCTGATTCTACTCAACTGTTTCATACCTCCAAAAATAAAAATGCAAACCTCAGGAATGTACGTACAGGTAGCATGGATGATTATAAAATCTCCTTTTGCATTTAGAAGGTCAAGATACTAACTCCCCTACTTATAGCATGGGGAGAGATGGTGAGTAGAAGGAAGCAAAGCTAAAAAATAGAAGGGCAGTTTTGGAGTGCCCCAGCCTCAACAGCCATTGATCAGACTTTGCTGTGAGCCCCATTCATACTTCTCAGCTGCCTTGAGTTTTGTTCAGAGAAGCTTTTCAGGCCCTTTGGGTAGGTTGGGACAATCTATGAATTTGTTCTCTTTGGCTTGGTGTGACCTCTCTGGAATGCATAAAACTCAGAAGGTTAAAGCAGAAAGGATTTAAGGAAAGAAAAAGATGGCCTCTGGAAAGCAAAGAGAGTTCTTTCTGTTCTTCCTCCTTTGTCCCTTAAAGTGCTATATCTGTGTACTCTGGGTGGGCTGTAGCACCTGACAGCTGACAAAACACCACAGCTCTGCAGCCAAGCCCTCCCTCCACACACAGCAGAGAAGCCATCAGCTGCTGCTCTATTTGGGGTAGACCTGGCTATGATGTACAGGGTGGTTCAGAGAAGAAACAACAAAAGACAAAAAGGCAAAGCCACTGCTACAGACAGTGCTTATTAATGTGGGATCTCTTCGATCACCTTCATACAAAGGTTAAGTCATAAGCCCTGAGTTAATTTTGTTTGGATTTTTAAAAATGAAAGTCTCAGTGTGGAAATATTTTAAAGAAAAGTTATCCGAACCTGAACCTGATTCTATAGAGACTCTTTCTGGAGTCAAACCATCATGCCCTGTCTGGCCACTTGCAAGGGACCTACATCTTCCTTCTTTCCAGCATCATAAAGTCCTCTCCTGTACCTCCTGGACAGTGCCCATCGCTCTGGGATCTGTGACTTGCAAGCTGGGTGACACAGCTACAGGGGAAGAGTTCACCCCAAGGCATGCAAACGACTCTCACCAGGATTCTCGGCCACACTAGCCCTAGGCCTCTGAGCCTCTCAAAACATAAGACATGAAACTGATGAACAACAATAGCAGTGAAACTTCCTTAACCTTCAAGTCTCAAAATCCCTGAAAGGTAGCTGTCTGCCTCCCTTCTGCTATACGTTTGCCCTTTCTTTGTGTACAACCTCGTAATATTTATATCTTATAAATGAGCTGAGAAATCATCTCTCAACCTGTCCTTGGCCCCACCCACTAAAGAAACACTCTGTCCAAGAATGAAACATCCAGAGAGCTTGAGAAATAGGATGTAATGAAAAATTTTTAAAAATCAAAATTGATATTTTTGTTCCATTATGCCAGGAGAGACCTCCTTGCCCTGCAGAGAGCTTTTATCCAGTAGTGGGCCTTGCGTCCACCCCGACACCCTACACCTTGTTGCAGTCATCTTGCGAAGAGCACCAGGTAAGTTCCAAACCTTATTTCATTAGAATGCAACATTCCGCAATAGCTGAGAGAGTGGTAGAGTCAGGCAGGCAAGCAAGTAAGCTTGGATTGAGTAGAATTAACCATCTCGGGAGTTGGATCAGTGCTAACGTGCAGCAAAACAGAGGCTGGGATGGGAGAACAGAGGTAAGAAGACCCTCATGCTCACCACGTAGGCTCTATGGGGGTGGGAGGAGTCTGTGCAGGGAAGGGAGATACTGGCTGAGAGGTGGATTGTGGGGTCTTTTCTTTGTGGCCCCAGAGTCAAGGGAAGTCAAAATCCAGAACATCTAGAGTTCAGCTTCTGGGCAATGTTCTTGGTGATCTCAGTGCCCTACAGAGACGCTGGGTAGGGACTACAAGTGAAGCCCAGAATAAAAACAGATTCTTCAGCTAGAAGAGCAGCACAGACCCCCACTGACAATTGTGTTCATGACTCAGGTGGAGCCAAGGGGACGCTAGAGGGGGTGAGCCCTTCACGGGGCCAGGAATTCTATGCTGACCCTGGCTCAGGGGCACCTTGGCTGGAGCCCTACCCCTGTCCAATGGTCACTGGCACTCTGTCCTCTAGGAGATGGGGAGACAGAGAAAGAGACAGACATGCATTCCCTACCTGGAGTCTGTCTTGGAGCCTGAGGTGAAGAGAGGGGTATCTAAATGGAAACCTATTTAGAACATCTCTCTGCCTTGGTTTTCCTTCCTCCTCCTTTTACCTTCCTCTTGTCTTCACTCTTTGAGGAGATGGTGAACACAACATTAGCAAGAGAAACTAAACATATGACTTGAGTCTTCTGAGGGGACCGCCAGTGCCCAAATTTGATCTTGTGGTATATCTCAAATGCTGGCTGTAGTCTTTTTTTGCATGGAGTTTCTCAAGATACTGCTGTGATTTTTAACCAGAGAAAAGAATAGGTTTTGGGGTCTAGAGGGGCCTCTTTTCAAGGGAAAGAGAAGAGGCAGACTCTGACACCTAGCAAGGGAAAGCTGGCATTCACTTTTGTTCAGAGGCAGCAGAAAACCAAACGAGATGATAAAAATGAGTTTGTGACTCAACAGAAAATTATTTTATTTTCTGGTCTTAATAGAAGAGTAAGTGCAGGGTAAGGGGAAAGAAACCCAATTTCTTGGTCAAGGGAAGGTGAATAAAAGAAATCCACTGGCAAAAGAAAAACCAGGTGGTCAGTCAGGTGACCGCATCTGCAGTGCTTTCCAACACTTTATTGAGGACTCAAATACTTGTATGTATGAGTTCAAGGAGTTCAGGAAGGTTTCCTGGCACAGTTAATTTAGTGTTTATACTATTTGCAGGCAAATTCCATTTCTGGGAATTGCTCTGCCAGCCTACATTTCTCCTGTTGAAATGGCACAAGGTATCACTACAATTCCCTTTCTCAAAACACCATGCAATAGACTCACTGGCTCAGAAGGGTCAGTCCTGTTGTAGGCCTTCCCCTCGGGAAAGCTGCATTTCCAAGGTGGAAAAAGCAATTTTGTGCACACAAAGCAGCCCATAGCAGCACTTTGGCATGAAATGACGCTGAGCAGAGGAAACTTGAAAAACAATACAAGGCCCAGCGTCAGTGTTATGTAAGGATGACACCTATTAGGATCGGGGTGTCGTATGTCGCATTCCCAGCCACCCTCAAGCACGCAGGTGCTAAATAGGAGAGGAAAATGAAGATGAAAGAGGAGTTGAGGGTGGGAGAGCTCTGTCTCTGCCTCATTGGCCTCCTGTGTTGGGACAATTTTGGTTTGGAGGCTGACCGTGGGTCATGAAGCTCCATCAATATCATAAGAGAAGGCAGGGCCATGACAAATTTTCCAGCCATGTGGTTGAATTTGGCTTTTCGGGGCTGATACAGCTATGCCTTATTTATATTTCAATTAAAAAATAGGGAAAAATAGGCTCCTTACAAGAAAAATAACAGCTCTGGATTGCTCCTGCCCGAGAGGAGGGTTGAGTCTGGGCTGGAGGGGTGTTTATCCACTGAGTGCTCAGTGCAGGGGTCCTCAGGGTCCTGGGTGGGAGGCTCCAACTGTCCCAGTGGGGAAAGGAGGGCCCTGTTGGGCACCCATTCACCTGCTGTGATGGCACTAACAAGGGACCGAAGGGGAAGGTACATTTCCACCACATAAAGCCAGTGATATGTCCCCTCCAATGGAGCTATATGCCATATGCCACAAGAGCACTGGCTGGGCAAGAAAGGGCTGTCTTGCTCAGTGCTTCTGCATTTGTTTGGGTAGTTGGGAATGACAGGGTGGGACTGTCTGCTCCAGCTCTTACTCTGGGGAGGGGTGAAGCCCCATTTTGGCTCAGGGGAATATGCAAGGTGACCAGGGCCCAGTCTTGTCATACTACTGCGTGATGAGGCCCCACTGGAGCTTGCTTTGCTAGGAGCAGCAGCCCAGGTCTAAGCTGAGGTATATTTACTAATCACCTTAAAGCATCTTGACAGAATGACCTGAACCCCACACCAGCTGCAGAAGCTGTGGTCCCAATGGTCCCTCAGGGGAGGTCCTCAGTCATTCCTGACTTTCACAGAAGCTTATTTCAGTCTATCAGCCTTTCCCATCTTTACAGAAGTCCCTACCCAGTGGCGGATAGCCTACTTGGATATGTGTGTTCTCCCCTCTCGGGGGAGTGGCAGGAAAGGCTAGACCTTTGCATTTGGCCTTACTGGGCTTGGCACAGCACTGGCCTTGCTGCCTCACGGACCAGAGTGCGGGCTGACGCTCAGCCAGGATGTGCTGGTGTGGCCGTAGCACTGTCACACATATTTGATTGCTTCTACACCGGCTGGAAAACAGACTCTGTTCTGAGTCCCTTAGGTGGCCTCTGCTACTCCACCCACACCCTCAGGGTTCCCTGCTGCCCAGCATCTAAAGAGCCAAGGCCTGGAACAGCATGGGATCCAGCGCTAGGACCAAACTCCACTTGCACTGATGCCAGAGCGGTCGTTCAATACTTTTACCTTCACCCTTACCAGAGCCTCAGGCACCCTGTGGACCCTGAGGGACTTCCTGACCTGTCCTAACACTCGGCACCTGCTGTGTGGGTGACAGGCCTCAGGGACGGGGGGCTATGCCCCCAGCACCACCAGTTCTGTTTCTCTGACCGTCTCCCTCATGGTAGGGGCTGCCGGGCTGTGGCTTTTCTCACCCAGACCAGCCCTTGCTGCTGTTGCCTCAGCACCCTGACCCTTTTCGCTCCAGCTTTCTCCTCCCTCCCTGGCATCCGATGTTCCTGACTTAGCCTGTGCCGCCCTGGCAGAAGCAAGCCACAGGGCAATGCATGAGATGCTGCTGCCGTTGCCCCGGTGGCAGTGGTGCTGGGTGAGGCATAAGAGCTGGCGAGGGAGGAGAGTCGTCTCCTATGGTCTCCACTACTCCCCAGTTAAGAGCCAGAAAGTCTTCCGGGCTTCTCAGGGCACTGAGTGTAGACGTAGGCCAGCTCAATCCCTCCACGGCTTTTAGAAGAGTGGGAAGGGGCAAAGGGAAGCAAAGCCATCCTCGTGTCCCTTCTTCCACAGGAATAACCCTCCACGCTCCTGTGTTTTCTTTCCCCAGCAAAGAGGCAGAACTATGGCAGTGCCCATCTTGCAAAGGGGAATAAAGCAATTTGGTGGGTTTGACTGGTGTTCCGATTGTCCTTTACTTCCTCTTCTCTGATAATGCACGGTGTCCCTTCCATCTTCCTTTTCCCTCTTCCTCCCCCCCGGGCCGCACTGGCTTCCCAATTCTGTCTTGGTTTTCTCCATGTGACAGAAGAGCATGCATCGGAGGGGGGAGCAGCCTCTAGCATTTGTCATCTTCTTCCGTGTCACTCAGCAGGTTGTTGACAGCCCCACACATCATGCCTGGCCCAGGCCCCCCGCGCCTCCGCCGCCGATAGTGCCCGTTGGGCATCTGCCAGCTGTGCCGCAGGGGTGGGGCAGAGCCGATGGTGTTGGAACGGCCCAGGCTAGTAGCCACAGCTGCTTCAAAAGTGAGCGTCTCCTCCTCGCCACAGTCTGAGGCGTGGGAGTCTTCATGCTGGGCCAAGTAGGGCTCGGAGATGTAGCGCTGTGGGGAGATGTGTTGGCCCTGCTGGGGGTGCGGGGAGTTGGAAGACTCGGTCAGGCAAGCGCTGTTGCTCTCCAGGGCTTGGGAGGTTAGTGGGGAGCCCTCCTGGCTTCCATCAGCAGGCGGAGAGATGCTGCCCGCATGTCGAATCAGGGAGCTGTAGGAAAGGAGGGGCCGGGGCTTTGGCGGGACGGGCGGGAGCTGCCGACGACTTCTTCTTGGGGTGCTGGTGTCAGAGACAGAGGGGATGGAGCTCTCACTTAGGGAACCTGTGCCCTGTACAGCAGGAGAGATGCGGCATGTTAGACTGGGCTTGGCATGATCCCTGTTAAGGTCCCTACCTCCTTCTAGAGAATTCTGGTGGCGGGGGAGAGGCCTGAGCTGGAACTCCCTGTGGTATTCACATCCACCCAGGGACACAGGGATTGAAGCGATTAAGGAGTCAAGGGCATTTAGATGAGGACATCTCAGACTTGAATGTGCACACAAAGCCCTGGGATCTGGTTAAACTGAAGACGCAGACTCAGATGATCTGGGGTGAGGCCCGAGATGCTGCATCTCTAACAAGCTTCCAGGTGATGCTAGGAGTGGCAGGCCTGTGGAGAGCACACTGGGACTACTAAGGAGGCTCTGCCTGTGTAACAAGGGGCACGCTGAAAGACAGCTCCGTGGAAGGTGAGCCAACGCTCTGGAATTGCTCAGTCTGGGAAACCCTTATTCCAACCCATGTCTTCAGTGGCTTGCTGAACTCAGCTTCTGTATGTGGCACACTCAGCTGCTGGCTCAGGCCACACTTGCCCTCACCTAAACCTCCAGGAGAACACTTCTTAAGGTGGGTGTGACCTATAAACCTCCTGCTGAGAATCCTAAGGAGGGGTCTTTTCAAAGGCAGACTTCTGGGTCTCACCAGAATCCTTCAGGCCCCAGGAATGTGCAGTCCCAGTTAGCTTTGTAGGTAATTCAGTTCTGAACTAAAATGTGAAAACTGCTGTGTCGCTGAAGGTCTGCATTAGCAGCCCTGCCTTTTCCCCACTGATCATTTCTGTTGAGGGGGTCGAAGTGCCATGAATAGACAGAGGGCTGTAGTGAAGAGTGACACAGAGTGGAAGAATGTTTTCACACAGCCCCACTAGTTATTCCTTAGGCACCAGGCTGCTGGTTCAGCAAAAGGCATGGTCTTGTCGGGGCTGCTGGAAGCTAGGTAAATGAGGGTGAACTGCTCCGACTTATGAATCCTGAGCTGAGGGTTGAATCACCATTCTCACAAATACTGATTATCACAAGATGGTCAAAGGAATCTTTCTGGCTGCAGGACCATCATCTCCTCCCAAATCTGGCTGAGACATCTGTCAACCTATTTATATCTCTGGATTCTGAAGTGACCTCTAGACACCACATTTCTTGGGCGGGGTGGGGGAGTGGGGAAATCTGGTTTCCTGTGAATTCAGATCATCTCTGAGTACACAAGCATTGAGCAGCTAACCTCTAATGTACTATCGGTATAGTTTCCTGTGAAGCTCCAGCCTTTCTGGGTGCTTGAATGTGGTTGCTAAATGCCCATGATTTGCACCTAATGATACAGCCCACTCTCTTCCCTGTCCTCCTACTGTAGGCCGGCTTCCTCTCTGTGCTCACCTGTCGGTTGGGCGTCTGTGACCTGCCCTCACTGGGTGACCTGGATTGACGGCGCTCTGGGGACTCCCAGTCAGCCTGGGTCCCTCGCTCCTCTGAATTGCAGCGGGAGACATCAGGAGAGAGAAGATGCTTTCGCTCTTTCGATCGTCCCCTCTCCCTGCCCCCTGAGCGGTGAGTGTCAGACTTGTGGCCTGTGAGAGGTGACAAAAGCACTTGGTTATAAGTCTGACCATGACGATAAAGAGACTTCTGTCTTGGCATCACATCACAGCCTGGAGTTGGACCCTCAGAGGGACCACATGTTTGTGGCCCCTCCAAATTCAAATCTTGAAGCCTAACTGGTTTCTGATGGGATGGTGTTGGGAGGTGATTAGGTCATGAGGGTGGGGCCCCCATGGTGAGATTAGTGCCCTGATCAGAAAGTGCTTGCTTCCTTTCTCTCTGCTCTCCATCATGTGAGAACAGAAAGAAGGCAGGGAGCTGCTGGCACCTTGGTGTTGGATTTGCCAGCCTCCAGAACGTGTTGTTTAAGCCACCCAGTCTGTGGTAATTTGTTGTAGCAGCCTGAACTAAGGCCCCTAAAAGAATCCTGGCTTCTCCAAGCATGTCAAAAGATGATGAGAAAGACAGGCTGGAAAATTACCTATTTTGTGAGCAGGTAAGTTTGCAAGGTGCCACTAGAGATACATATGTCAAAGAATCTATTCTGCTATTTATGCTACACACAATATGGATTTTTGGTCAACAATATGGCTCAGGAATTCTCTATATCATAAACATGGCTGTGCAACTTTTGGGCAGGGAAGGTGGCGCCAGCAGAAGGGAATTAAGAAGTTTCTATGAACTAAGTAATAACCTACCTAACAATGCTGGGGTGAGAAGCCCAGGATTGAAATGAAAGAATCCCAGTTCCAGTCCCAATTCTGGCACTTAATGGCCCTACGACATGGGACAAGTCACTGCTTTTTCAACTTTCATTCCTTTATCCAGTAAAATAAAATGGTTAAACCAGACTAATAATTTGCTTTTTTAAAAACAACAACAACAAATGCTTAAATGACACCCAAACACAGGAAATAATTCCAAGTAGCACTGTTTGGGTTGCAGTGGAATTGGTGGTTAAAGCTCAATCCTCACAGTGGGTCTCTAATAAAAAGCCCCAATGGTTTTACAGAAGACTATTTGAAAACCTCTCTCAATTGTAATGATTTGTATAGCCCTGCTCCAGAAGGAAGGGATTGCACCAGCCATTATGGTAAACACGGAGGAGAGCTTTGGCCTGTTTCATGATGTAAGTCACATATAGGAATTCCCTTTGGTAAGGAGAATCCTTCACTTCTACCCTTGTCTCTGAATTCTTTTCTGGTTATTTACAGTCCTCACCGGAGTAAGTCCATCAGGGCAGGAACTCACTGCCTGATAAAAGAGCTGGACACTGAAGACCTCCTCACCTGAATCAGAGTTCAGACGGTGGGCTGACAGCCGCAGGGAGGAGTGGTAACTCCGGCGACGGGACTTGTAGGTATTTTCACTGCTTCGCTCCATGGAGAATTCCTCCAACCACGAGGAATTTGAACGCTTATCCCGAATAGTGGAAAATGAACGTCTCATGGAGCTAGGGTCTGTCACCACCTGGAAATAGAAGCCCCCAGAGAAACACAAGGTATGGATTAATGATTGAAAAAATCTAAAAGCACAGAAGCAGCAGGACTGAGACTGTGAGGATGGGAAATTGTAACCCCTGCAAATGGTAACATCCCTTGAATCTCTCTTGCTCAAACCTTAGCTGGAGGGAACTGTTCAAGAAAGTAGCCTTACATTAACACAGTCACTGGAAATGGCCCAGGATCTTTTCTTCCTGTAGCTGAGTGTACCACGGCAAAGCGAAGCAGACTGCAGGCAGGCACTGTGCAAGCTCCCACAGAGCCCTCTACCATGGGGCACAGTCAGACTGCAGCAAATACTGTGCTGCTTTGAAACATGTGAGGGCAACTGTCAAAAAGGCTACCCCATGAAAGAAGCATGGCTCTGCTATTTTTCTTAATGCCCTTGCCAGAGAAGGCCCTGCCCTGCAGCCCTAAAGCCTAGGAGAGCTTATGATTTAACAACTGCTAAGAATGTATCACTCTCCCTCTGCCATCAATCCACCTAACCCCATTTTAAATTCTGGCCTTTTGATTTGCCACAGATACTAAAACAAATCCACAAGAACTTCTTGTCTCTGTCAAAACCTGATGTAAGACAGACAGACAGGAAAAAGCCAGGAAAACAGACAAAGAAATGAGGCGTGGCCTGTACTGGTTAGGACAGACAGTCCTGACACGGACCTGTGTGTGTAAGTAACTGCATATGTGCTGGAGGAGTCAGGAAATGAAAAAAGGATGGGAAAGTACACAGAAAATCCTGGAAGATATTATTTGCATGGCTGGTTGAATCTTGAGAATGTTTAGCCCATCCAGAGAGAAGTATGCAATTTTGTTGACTGGGCTGTTGTGGTTAGGGGGTCACTGAAAACACTGGAGGAGCAGGCTCTATTAGAGAAAGCCCATGAACCACGTTTTATTTAGAGGGAAGGGGTGTGGGCAAGTCAAGGGCTCACCTGCAAGTATCAGATATTATTCTATAACCCACCTAATACAGCCCAGATGCCACTGCATTAAGGTAGGTGGTTGCTTTTTACCTGGGGATCCACAGTCAGACGTGGCATAGAAGATGCCCTCCCAGATCCCGCATGCTCCTGGGTATCCGAAGGAAGGTAGATGCCATGGTTAGAGGGCTGCACGCTTTTTAATTCACTAACCTCTGGCTCCTAGAAATAAACACACAGCCATGCTCGTGGGACTTGGTTCCATCTCATTGCATCTCATGTCCAGTGGACAATTCAGCCGCCTCAAGAATGGCTTTCAAAAGAGAGACTTGCAGCTTTTAGGCCTCAGTTGTATGTATATGTGTTTTTGTGTGCACATATGTGCTCTATGTCCCAGACAGGAAGCTCTAGCTGGGTAACCACGTTGTAAAAGGTAAATGAAATTTAGTAACATTTAATTTAGCTGAATATATCCAAATATTAGCATGTCAACATGTAATCGATATAAAAATCAGATAGTTTATATTTTGTTTGCACTATCCACATGTGGCTAATGGCTATTGTTTTGGATTGAGCCAGCCTAGAGTGTTGGATTGGAAATCTCTAAGGTTCTGTCGTTCTTGTTAATTTCCTGGTTAAAGACTGTTAGTTTGGCAGTCGTGCATGCTCTATACAGATAGCTGGTGTCATTGCATAAAGAGCTGTATGGGAGATGTTTACATGGGCTACCCAACAAAGAGAGCTAAGAACATCTTGGGCAGATGGAGATCATACCAGAAAAAGCTATTTTATATTTAGCAAATGACACCCTAAAAACATGTAGGGCATCGCCCAAACGAAAGAGTATCTGGGACCCCCCCTCCTTAGCCTCTCTGACCATTTGGCTGAGTGGTTTCTCGTGTGTATGGGAGTGGTACTTTCCCAAGACATGTGCTATGTGCACTTAAGGGAGTTATAGTGTTTGTGGTACATGCTTTATACAGCACATGGTTCTGACTCCAAACAGATGCGGTAACAACACTGCAGTCTACAGGTATCAGAGGCGGTATGAGACGCACACTCCATATGCACAGACACAGTCATGGGACTGTGGACGTGGAGCAGGGGCCCCGAGGGATGGGCAGAAGTACACACAGTGGTAAGTGTGTAGCACAGGCTGACACCTGAATTGAATTACAGACACCAGTACTGACAATGAGATGAACACATATCCAAAAAGTCCTGGCACTACGGCTCAGCCCTGGGGAACCCGCAGAAATGATGTCATAAAGTCTCCCTGTGAAAGAAAGGACACATTATTGCGATTTTTTTCCCCACTAGACACATCACCAGGCAGACAAAAAGCTGTGAGGCCCTTTTAAGAATCCAACTATCTATAGCAATTAGCCCTAGGTCTTGGTGCTAAGTTCCTCACAGGGGATCGCAGGGGATGACTCCAGGAGTTCCTACCCACCTCATCAAGAACACCCTCAGGCAGTCAGTCGCTCAGCCCTGGGGGTATGTGGACTAGCTGTCTTCCCCAAGCCACTATGCAGGATTCTCTGTCTCAGCATTCGCAGGAGATAGAATCACACAGTTGTTGAGCTACTGAGGGTTTATCGCCCTCTGAGGGGGTGCTCATTCCCTCATACATCATTATTCATTCAGCACAGTAGCAGTGAGGAGGGAAGAGCCACAGATGAATCAATTTACATGATATGGAACTCACTTAGTACAAGCTGTCTGTACAGACTTTTGCAATTCTAAGCTGAGGTTGGGGTGGGGGACCTTGAGCTAATGGCTCCTGAACCAGCAATACGGGTAAAGTCGATGATGTTTAGGAACCATATTTTAGCTTTGTATTAACTAAGCCAAAACTTCAATCTCCCTCTCGTCTTTATGCTTGACTCACTAGGTCTCAGGAATTTCACCCCTTATGCTAATAAACTTATTTTGGGGTCAGGAAAGTGACTTTAGGGGCCTGTAAGAATGTCTTTGACTTTGTGGAATTGTGACCAAAAGGGGCAATGTGCCTGAACCCACACAGAGCAGAGGTAGGACAGTCTTCTGTACCTCCTGGCAGATGGCTTGCCACTGGGCATCACTAAGGAACGGCATGGGGCAGTTGTGTGTCCCACAAGCAGTACCTAGCTACACTAAGAGGCATGGTTAGTGTCAATCATTCTTTGGTGAGGCATCTTCAAGCTTCCCATCAAAGGCGAGATTTTATATGTGACTTTAGGTCTTAAGTTCCTGCTGCAGGGAAGGGACCGCTTAGACTGTAGAACTGGAAGAGGGAACATTTTCAGACCACACAAGAAACTGGGCTAGAAAAGGGCTGAGGCAGGACACCCCCAGGGCAATTGGCTGGACTACCAGAAAGGATTTTCCTGACGGATCATGACTATGTAATAAAAGTTACTGAGAGGGATCAGGAAACCAAGGAAGTATTTTCGAGGTCATATAACTCATGCATTCACCAGAGACTGCTGTTCCTGGAACTGTCCATCATCGGCAGGGTCCATACAAGCCAACTGGAATATCTCCTGGGGAGAGAGTGGACTCATCGAAGGATATCCAGTCCGGCCACTCCTGAAAAACAATGTCCAATCCAGAGGTAATGAGGGACAGTCATGTCATGGCTGCCACTAGCAATTCCCACCCCAGCAGGGCAATACCTGTTAGCCTTGACTGGCTTTCGTAAGTCTGATAACTTTAAAAAAAAAAAAAAAAAAAAAAGCACTGGAAAAGACAGACTGGTGTTTTCGACCTGCATCCTGCCTTTGGAACCATTCATTATTCTGCTGGGGACTAGCATATCTGCAACAAATGACATCATTTGTCCCACTCAGCCATATGGAAGACCAACACTAGATTGTAAACCTGTTTCTGCTCAGTTTCCCCATGTGGTGGAAAAAATACAATAGTTTACACAGTGAACAGTTTGTTTCAATATTAAGCAGCCATGGTCTTTTTAAAACATTTCCCTACTCACAGTAAGAATATGGTCTTATTTTGCCCATATCCCCGGCCAAACTAAACAGTCCAATTCCGTTACCATTTATTGAAAGAGTACTCTGTACCATACGCTAAATCTGTTGGTTCATGAACTGAGAAGGATTTCAGATGTGGTGGTGAAAAAAGAGGACAGGGATAAAGTTTGCCCAGGGTTTAGAGGTCTCCAAGTGAAAAGAATGGAGAACTGGCACAGCATAAACCACTGTCTGGTACTTCCAGACACTCTTAACCTGATGGGATGCACTGGACTGGTTTGGAGAGCAAGGGGCAGCCAAGCTTTCTGGAGAATGTGGAGCCTGTTGCCAAATTATTGGCTGACTGCCACCAGTATGGTGATAGCCACCGTCTGACCTGCTCAAGAACAGAGTGAGCTTCCAGATTATGGAACTGGGGTCAGTGGCTGGGCAGCAGCTCTCTTGGTGGTGGAGTTAGTTAGGAGGGAAGAGATGGGATACCATCTCTTTTAAGTCTATTGCTGATGACTCTGCATCCAATGGAAAACTCAGGGCATGAGCAAGGATTGTCAATTACTTAAAAACATCCATAGGTATGGTTTTTATATTAAAGGGAAAGATCTGAATAGCAGAGAATCACCTAATCTGTCCCCTTCTGACAGTGAGAGCTTTTGCTGAGTTTTCACAGCTGCTAGAGAGTGACCTGATATTTAAATGACCTTCCTAAATGTCTGTCATCTTTCTCACTGTGGCATCGCCTGAGAACCACTGGGAACAACATGAGCACAGCTAGTATAAGAATGGGTTCTCAGCTCTGCGCTACGGCTCACACCTGTCCTCTCAGCACTAGGGAGGCCAAAGTGGGAGGACAGCTTGAGCTCAGGAGCTTAAGACCAACCTGGGCAACAGAGTGAGATCATGTCTCAGAAAGAAAGAAATGAGTTCCTTTTTGTCCTACAGGCAGTAATTACAGAATCCTTAACAGAGGGAGATGATCCTTGGAAACACTTATCTGTCTCACAGAGTTGAATAAGTGGAACCCAGAGTAATCTCCTACTTTGAAAACTTTATCAAGCTGGGGGATAAAGTCCAGAATTCTGAACACTGCCTCCCTCACGATCCCTACCTCACTAGCCGCCTCTTGTACCACTTTCCTATTTGCTCCCTGCACTCCAGACACGCCAGCTGTTTTTAGTTCATGGGATATGCTAGGCTTGTTTCTGCCTCAAGATTTTAATAGAGGCTACTCCAAGAGTGTAGAAGACTTATCAGAACTATAATTAAATAACTGAAAATGCAACTTTTCTTCTATCTAATAATCCTCTGTTTAATATCTGGTTTTCCATCAGATTTGAGGGAGTGACCCTATCTGTTATGTCCACCACTGTACCCCTAGATCAACCTCTACTGAGCAATGCATGGCTCCAGAAACACAGATGGTTCTGAGGAACCAGGCTGCTATTCCACCAGTGTCCCATTTTAGGAATGTATTAACATGCACCCAAAGGCTTCACCCAGAATCCTTTGCTTCCTCCTTCCCCTTTAGTCCGTGTAGCAAATCAATCACCAAATCCTGTCTGGTCTATCTACTAAATATCTCAAGTCTGACCATCTGTCTCCATCTCTAACCCACTCATCCAAGCTACCATCACTGATAATGTACACAACTGCAGTAACCTACAAAATGGCGTTCTTGCCTCTAGAACTGCTCCCCTCCAATCCATTTAGTCTCTACTGAATTTAAAAAAGCACACAACTGATCACATCATTCTGATGCGTAAAACCTCACCATCCTAAGACAACATGCAACGTCTATCCTGCTTATAATGCCTCCAAAATACTAGCCCCTGTGTATCTCTCCAAATCCACAACATAACACCTCCCCTGAGCTCTCCATGCCCCAGCCATCATGACAGCCTTTAGGTTCCTTAAACTCACCATATTTTCTCTTACCACTCTTGAAGAGCTTGTCTTCAAGTCTCACTCAAATGTTACTTCCTCAGGAAGGCCTCTCTAAACCCTCAAACTGGGTGAGCTGTTTCCACGACATCACAACAGCCCGCCCCTCAGCACGGTTTGCCTGTATTGCTCTTGTAATTTCTTCTTCCAGATTTGTCTCGGTGGGGACTTGTTCTCTGCTGTAGCCTCAGTGCCTGAGCCAGCTCTGGGGCCATATTGGCTCTTAATAGATATTGGTAAAAATCAATGAGTAAATGGATCAATAAATATATGGGGAAAAAAGCCGAAGTGATCCTATAGTGGGGGTTAATTTGCATAGCAAATTGCTGTAGATAAAACAGAGATTGCAATTAAGGGGTTGGTATCCCTCATTTCTAAGCCAAGGACTGGCCAAAAAAAAGTGTAAACCCTTCCAGTGGAGCAGTCCCACTGTTCCGATCATACTTCCTTCCCTTCCTCTTACAAAGACAGAAAATAAACACTGACTTGTTTTCTGTGGACAGGAGAATTCACATCCTGCACTTCATCACATCAAATTGTAAACAAACAACACCAATGGCTTTGGCCTTGGTCTGACTCTGGTCCTTTTCTTCTCTTCCAAAGGTGTTGGACTTTATCTCTGAAAACAGTGCTTTTCAAAAACAGATCTCCAGCACCACAGGCAGAAAGCAATCAATGATCTGGGCAATTCCAAATGGCTCCAACAGAGGTCTCATTCTCAAGCCCTGAGTATCACTCCCCTGATAATTAAGTTATGCAATTTAGTGATTTCTGGTTTATAAGAACTGGGACTTTGTTAAACCCAATCACAAAAGCTCACTTACATCGAGTAAAGACTCATGTTCTTTGGATACTCACTAAATGCTTGCTGATGATCAAAATATAGTAAGATACATATGCTATACAGTAGATAAATTGAGGCTAAGGCTTATCACTCAGAAGGATAAGAAAATTCCTTAATTTGGATTTTATTTCCACTTCTATTACAGAAAAAGGTCCCTTTCTGAATAAAGGCCCCTTTTGTTCATTAAAGAAAACATGGTATAGTGAAAACACTCTAGGGTCAGAAATAACTGACTTAAATTCCAATTCCATATTCTACTAGCCGTATGACTTTAGGCAACGTAGTTAACCTCACTTAGTCTCCAGTTTCTTCATGTGTAAGGTGAGATTAATATATACCTCCAGGGTATAGTAGGCTGCTGGAGTGGGAATCAAGTGAGATCCTGCAAATAGTGTCTCTAGAAGTGTCAACCTCAGGGAAAGCAGTAACTGCTGGTTCTCTTCCCCTCTTACACTCAGCCAGCATGACACCCGTGAGGGAGGCTCTATCTTCCAGCGGGACACTAGATCCATGGGGAAGCGATAACCAAGAATTAGATAGGAGATGATGATTCTTCACAACAGAACTACAACTAAGACCCAAGTGGATTAAAAGACAAGTCAAACTCCCTTCTTCTACTGTTGATTCACAATGATCGGTGTCTGAAGCTAACCACAGTGCTAAGCATGCTTAGTCTGTTTTTCTTACTCCTGCTGAAAATCATTTTAAAATATCCAACTTCAGATAAAGGATCACTCAAGCTCAGAGTATTCTTTCTTAGGCCCTTCTGAGCAGTGAGTTTTGGGGTCTGCACAATGGCATGGGTGACGGATGGCAAGCAGCCATGCCAGAGACGTTTTGGTGCTACTCACAGGCCTGAAACGGGGTCCTGCTGGAGGTAAGGCAGGGCTTTGGCATTAGCAATAATCTCCTGAGGCAGAGATGAGGGCTCCATGCGCTGGAACATGGGGGCATTTTTCTGGGTTAAAAAAGAAAAAGGGAAGGAGAAGAAAATTCCAGTGACTACGGAGTTTGCTATGGGGAAAATAGTTTACATGGATAATACAGGCATATAACTTACTCTTTGTGTGACTACTTTAAACTTCGATCCACTGGGTTTCTAATTCCACATCACTAGCAAGTTCTTGGGTCTGCACCCATTACTGCTGCTTCTAAGTCCCTGCAGGGCACTATGCCCCAGGAATGCACAGGCCTATCCCCTCCTGGAACTCCTCACGGCCCACCCGCTTAGCATGCTGGCATTGACCTTCACCTGTTCCTCCAGCTGCTGCCTCTGCTTCTTCACCTTACTCTGCTTATAGTAGTCCATGATCATCATTGCTGCATAGATTTTGCCCACAGTCAGGTCAGAGGCTAAAAACACAAATGTGGCATGACAGTGAAGAGGGGGAAGATGAAGGGAGAGATGAGGAACCTCTAAGACTTGTTACCCACTCTGCAACAGGTGTGCACTGTCAGTTACCCATTCAACCAACCTATGGTGAGGGCCCCCATGGTGCCAGGCTCTAAGGATACAGAGTGCATAGGTCCTCGATCTGTCCTCAGGGGGCTTGCATGCCCACCTAGTGATGGTTATGATACGGAGGATAGGCAATACATGAGTAAGCATCACACCTACCATCCTAAATCTCTACAGCTAAGTGACAATATCCTTTCCCCCAGGAGGCTTTGCTGAGCAGTATTATGTAGAGGGAGAGAGCTATACACCCAGGAAGTCTCATCCACAACCACTGTGACCTATCTTAAAGAACATGTTTTCAATTAATAATGACCAAAGGGACTTAAGGATAAAAGGGCAAACTTCCCTTATCTCTTCGATCGCTCTTGGTTTCCCCAGAAGATGTGGCCTTCACATGCTGGGCCCACAGTGACAAGGATATCCAGGAGAAGACCCGAACCTTTGGGCATGGGCACAAGCAGATCCAGCATCTTCTGGGATAGGTGGGGCCAGATGGCTAGGGTCTCCTTTTGTAGCTCCGAGTCTAGCTGCTGCCTGTCTGCACCACCTAGAAGAAGATCCATTACTAGCAAATAGATCAGAACAGACCCAGAAATAACAAGGACTGAAGGAAGAGGTGGGGGTAGGAGCTGAATGAGCAGGGGACCTCATATTCTAAGAGGAGATCTTGGCATTTAGTGATGGTGGGTCTCGCAATACCAGGTCTTTCTGCTGAAGAAGCAGAACACATTTTGGCTCCCGTTTTCAGTGACTCAGAGATATCCTGCCAAGAGATCTGAGGCCCTGAGACTAACAGCAGCTTCCTCATTCATTCTGAAAGCCTCCCAGGTGCTCAGTATACCAGAGGAGAAAATTAAAATAGCCGCAAGTACATTCCTCAGCCTTATCCATACATCAATCCTTCCAGCAACCCAAACTCCATAGTCTGAGTGACCTCATTTTACAAGGATTTAGATCGGGCAAGAACAGAAAGGCCAAAGGTCCAACTGGAAGTAGTGGTAAACCTGTTCTCTCCTAAATCAGTGATTAGAAATCAAGAGGAATAAAATACTACCATGGCCTCTATGGCAGCACCTTCTGCTACAGACGCCTCTCAAGACTTCACAGAAAATAAGCCATACGTGGAAAAGGAGGATAAAATTAACCTTTGGTCAATAAATATTTCTAGAATACATATTATAAGCCAGACACTAAAGAACATACACTTTTAACTCTGAAAGCAGCCCCAGAGATGATCAAACCATTCTCTGTACCAGAAGGAAATGGCAAATATTAGTTACTGAGTCAGATACTTGATGTTCAGATGACTGCATTGTTGTGTCCTTAGCCGGATGGATGATAGTTCAAATATCTCCGTCCTGTGCCACCTGCATGAGTTGTTCCAGAATTCCTCCTTCCCACCTCCCTTCCGAAGCTTACCTTTGGCAATTTTAATGTCCAGAGCTGTCCGGATCAGAGCCATAAGCGTGGAGGTGAAGTGGACTGTCATGTCCTCAGCTACTGGCATGTTCATCAGGACCAGCCTCTGTGTGGAAGAGAAAAAAGAAAGAGCAGGCAAAAAAAAAAAAAAAAAAAAAGACACCTCAGTGAGAAAGGAAGAAAAGACCAGAGGTCAAATGCACAGACAAAAAAGAAGGGCAAGGATCCCCATCCCCTACCCCAGTCCTCCTCTCCCTGCTTCTCACTTAAGGCTCATTTGATGCGGGTTTTTTTTTTCCCCCACTGAGGGAATGATGCCAAATTCCAAAGGGAAGGGACTTCCCTAATCATTCTGTAGGGCTCCCCTATGGAGTCCTAAGAATGTCTTTGAAGGAGATGGGAAGTGATATCTAAAAGAAGAGGCTCAAGGAGAGGAGTCAGCTCTGGGAGGTGGCTCCATTCCCTGTTCAAGGCTGCTCCATATTTCCACTTGTCCCATGAGTACCCCCAGAAACTCACACGGAAATATAGTGAGAAATGAGATTTTGCTTTGCTTATCTGACTTGAAAGATGCATCCTGGTGCCCCCTTTTTGAGTCTTTAATAGATGAAATTTGCCAGCACATGACTGAACATGCATAAGTTCAACTTATCTAAAGGGTGAGGTGGAGCAGGATGGATAAAGGGGAGAGTGCAAACAGGCTCTGGGGTAGGAGGATGGGGACAGCAGAGAACAGAACAAGAGAAGGGTGGCTCAGGCAGGAGCAGAGTGGGCAGGCCTTGTTCCCCTCACCCAAAGAAAGGATCACAGTGAAATGGCCAAATCCACTTTCCAGAGAGTATCTTGCTTTTGGAGTTCTTTAACTTTTCCTCCAATCCCTGCTCCCCTTCTCCCACCAAGCTGCATCCCGGAAGTACAAATTCAAGGCCACATTCCACCACCTGGTACTTTTGGATGTGGCCATCATGAGCAAAAAGGATGCCAGCCCCTAAGCTGTGTAGGAGGAGCCATGTACTGGGGGAATGAGGGTGCCTAACAGCCATGTTCCAGTGAGATGCTCTCTGCAGCCATACAACCTGAGGTAGCAGCAGGAGAAGGTCCTCTGGCAGAACCACCAGCCTGGCAGGGAGGGAAGTACCTCTTCCCAAAGAAGGGTGTCTAGCGTTCCACTGTGGCATCCTGCCTAAAGCTGATGCCACAGGGTGTCTTAGAGTGGAAAGCCAGTTTGTTTGGATTTGAGTTCCATCTCTCTCCCACTTTTTTAAACTTCTAGAGAAGTGGAAGCATTACTATGATGTGTTCCCAGGTGAATAAAAGCTCCCGAGTTCTGGGTCCGTATAAACAGCAGAAGGGGAACTGACTGTAACTATTACTATTGGGTGGCAAAACCGCTCATGACCAAAAGCTATGAGCACCCTGATGGCAAGTGACTCCCAGTGCACAATCATCTCAAAGTGGCAAGCCACGGGGGAATCCACCCATAACTCCGGGCCAGGCCCCATAACTATGTCATGCCTGTAAGGCCAATTTAATGCTGAATACAATTTATGCCCATTATTTCCCTTCCTTTCGAGTATTTCCAAGAGAACTGGGTAGCTGGGCTAATGGGATGATAGAGCCGCATTCCTTAGTTTATCACAGGATGGAGGACACGTTCCTCTTTTCTTCTTATACCTAGAAGGAACCTGTGCCATTCTTCTTATGTCATGGGTGAAAACATTTGTTAAGAGTTTTCCTGTCTCCTAAAAATTTCTTGTTTAAAGGAATTTTCTTTTCCCCTAACAATTCCATGTTTAAAGGAATTTCGGTGTGATTTCCTTAATTAATCTGATTGAAGATACTTCTTTGCACTGATATATGAGCACTGATAGCTGCTTTGCTGTAGGCTTCCTTCTTGCCCATCTATGCCATCCCACAGGCCACCACTCTGCCTCCTCTAAAAGGAAACATACCACTTAGCACACTGCTTGTCAGGTCACTCACTCACAAGAAGCCACACAGTTGTAGAAACACAAAATATCACACAAAAAATCATGGTGAATAGTATTGAAAACCATTCCTTGAATCATCTCATGGGAACCTTCAGCCTCCTGGGAACCTTCCTGACTCCTGAGTCTCATCATGCCTTTCCTTTTTAGTGCCCTCCTCCGCCTCCCCAGCCTGGCTTCCTCCCCATGTTCTGGCCTCCCCACAACTAGATCCCATTTCCTGTTGGTCTCTAGCCCAGAACAAAGGAAGGGGTGGTCTACCTTATATGCCACTTTGGAGGGACATCTCTTGCCGAGGCCTAGCGGAGGTGACATGAGAGTCAGCATTTCATACATCTCAGTGTAATGGATGCGGCCACTGCTCATGGAGGGTGGTGAGTTGGGATGGGGTGGGTTAGCGGGGCAGGGGGGCGGCAGGGAAAGGAGAAGGATGCAGACAGGTAGGAGAACAGGCATTCCCAGAGAGCAAAAACAAACAAAATACAGAAAACAGGAGAAGAAAAACAAAACAAAATGGACAAACGGGAAAAGAATAGGAAACCTGTTAATCAAGGCAAATCGTAGACATGACTCCATCCTGGTGCTGTTTATATCACGCCCCACACAGACCCGGGAACACTGGTGGCAACCTTCGGTCCCTCCGACTCTCCTCGGGAACGGTCACAGGGACTCATTTTCTCCTCGATTAGTATTCCCCTGACTTCCCTGTTCACTTCATCCCTCCCCAGTACAACACAGCTTATTTTCAATTCCCAGGGCTGTGTGTGAGCGGTATAAACCAGATAGACGGTGCTCCAGCCGTGGGTTGGAGTTTCTGACCCCGGCTGGGGCGCTGGCCTGGAAGTCAGGCTGTTCTCCTCTGAACCCACAGGCGGAACGCCGTGTATCCCCCCTCTGTGGTGTGTGTGCAGCAGGAGGCGGCGTCTTGCGCTGGAGGTGGTGGGCTGTGCTTGCTGCTCAGAGTTGACCCCGTTGCTTCCACCTGGCTCTGTGGACAAGACTGCTCTTTATTCCCCAGCATGTGCCAGGTCGATGGCATGCTGGGGACAGAAAAAACAAAACCAGGAGGAGGAAGAGCATCTTGCATGCCATGCTGCCCTCCCCAGCTCTCCCACATGCGGCTGCGGGTTTCACCAGGGTGGAGTTTAAAGAGTCTCAGCAGAGGGAGCTGTCCAGCCTCCTGAGGATGGAATCACTGTGTCACCATCCCAGGCCGGCTCTATCCCATCGTCCAGACTGGCATCCTTCCTGAGCCTAGGTCTTCTTCCAGCTGCCTGGGCAGTGCTATGCCCCAGGGAACCTATGCCTGGGTTTCTTACCTAGCAGGCTTGGCCTTAGACAGGGGCTTAGGAGAGCCACTGGGATATGGAGTTCCCAGGGTATGGCGGAGTTGAACAGGGAGGTCTGCTCACTCCTGAACAATATCCTCAGTCTTACAAGAAGTGACTTGGAAATTATGACAGTGCCCTCAGATCCCTCACAGAAACCCATGGCAGGTCTAAGGCAGGGACTCTGCTGAGTAGCGCTTCATTCACTGTGATCTTCCCAGACCCTCTGAGCGATTACTACCTTCTTCACACAGCACCAAATCCACGCCTCTCTTATACACTCTCACCTCTTGCCCTAATTCTTTGTTTCTCACCCCTTCTATCCTATAGCTTTCATAGTCATTCTGACCAGACCATCCAGGAGCTGGGAGGGTGAGATCACCAGGACCACACTCCATACGTTACACAGGGGATGATGCTGCTGCTTTGCTTAAATGAGGCTTCTCTGTCTCCAGTGAAAAGAAGCCAGAACTCTTTGCCAGATTAAAAACATTTCTGCATTCTATAGAGAAAGGAGAGGTTCCTCTGGTTAACTGTGCAGACTAAGGTAGACCTGTGTGTGTGTGTGTGTGTGTGTGTGTGTGTGTGTGTGTGTGTGTACATATACATACAAACACATACATGAGTGTGTGCATCTGAAGAAGAAAGGGATCACATTGGTCTTCATATGAAGTTCTTTACTCTTCTGCCTTTTCCCCAAAATATACCCTTCTGCTTACATAACAGCTGCTGGTTCTGGAAGGGTTTGGACCTCTTTAAACTCAAAGGAAAGCAACATGAAGGTTCCCTCATGTGGCGCAGTGGTGGTGGAGCAGAGGACAGAGAGGAGGGGTTAGATGTTGCATCCCACGGCAGGTCATGGCTGGGGACTGGGAGGCAAACCTTGCAAGCCACCCTGTAGGGGCAGTTCTCTCCCAGGCCCAGAGGAGGCGAGATCACCCGCACTAATTTGTACATATCCTTATACGGGATCCTGCCGCTGTAAAGGAAGCACAGGTGGGTTAATAGGACACTCGGAGAAGGGTGGGAAAGAAATGACAGCTTAGCCATGAAGAGGATGGCTGAAAGAGGTCAGAGCAGCTTCTTTCCTTGGGCCTGGAAAAGCCAGACCAGGAGAGACTGAAAACAGTAAGCACCAGAGAACCATTACCTTGCCAAACTGCACTGCTGCAATTTTCTAAGGAAATCGGAGCCCAGCCAATGCCAAAGGGAACTGCCTACTGACCAAGAGCACCCCATGATACCTATCTGGCCCATACCTGGCCAGATGCAGACACAGCCCTGGCTCTAGCTAGGCTTCTAGCAACAAAGCCTGCCAATTCACAAAAGACTCGGACCGCTGTCCAGGGCAGACGCCAGGCTGCCTTGAAGTGGACTGCAGAGCTGTTTGCTTTCCACAGACACTGATTACAGTCAGTTACTCAGACCCGCTTGTCAGGGGCAGTGAGAAGTCAGCGGCTTTCTGCAGTCTGGAAGAGACAAATTTCCCATTAGGCTAATTAGCAAGGAGCACAGTTGGCATGAGGGAAATCACAAAGGGCTTTGCTTCTCTTTGTGACAGATTTTTCTGCGTTCAGCTTGGGCAAGTCTTCTCTACTCGGTAGGAGCCTGCTGAGGTCTGTGTTCAGGGAACAGCCAGGAAGGAAGCCATGGACACTGCCCCCCAGTCCCCTTCTTACCACCCAGCCCCCTTCCTGCCACCCAGCCCACAGCAGCTTGGATGGAGCCAGCCAGAATTCTAGGAACCACATGACCTATCTTACCAACCCTTTTCCCAGGAGCCCCCTAGGAAGTTCTGGACTCCTATGGAAGGGATGGAATTAACGATGATGAATTTTCAGTGGCCACAGCATCTTCTCTGTCAGGGGCCAGAAAAAGAAGCTACACCCAGGGATTTGCAGGTCTGTATACGCCCTGACACAGACCAGGGTTTCCACTGGAAATGATAAACACAGCATCTTCACCTCTGTGCATTCAGTCCTTGCTGGCAGCCACGTGGAGGCTGCTGCTGCAGTCCAGCTTCACTCTTGCTGGGCTCTTTGAGATTTCGTGGTTAATTCCTCCTGTTCTTCCAGAGAGCAGCTCATCAGTACCTCCAAGTCTCTCAACTCTTGAGAGGACGTAATTTAGCCAGGTGTTCTTCCATTTTGCCTTAGTGAGATTGGGAAGCAGCTGGGTTGGGAGTGGCTATAGACTCATGTTTTTTGCAACTGGTATCAATCCTCCTTTTGAAGATGTTGGCTCACGTGACTTTTGTTAGTCTTCCTTGCCCATCTTATAAAGAAAGCCAACCAAACTCTAACTAGAATGAGTTACACTGTGAACTTCAAAGCACACAGAAGAGATTCTTTGTCTTTTTGTTCTTTCCCAGTCCACATGTCTGAGTCTCATGATTCATCCTCATGGAACCATTTCTTCCCAGCAACTGGAATGAGTAGGGTGGAACATGCTTTATACACATTGCCTTTGGATCCCAAGATAAGTGAAACCACAGGAAGCTGGGGTTTCTGGGAGCTAAGGATACCTGAGTGAGCCCAGATGAACAATGGACTCTTTTGCTCACAGCTGGTTTCTCCTCTTGAGTGAGTAAAGAAGTCCCTTCTTAGGCTCCCAGTCCCATAGATATCCATGGTTACAGGGGCTGATTTTCCAGACATTCCAGGTAGCATTCCTGTGTGGTTATCACCCATTGTAATAACAGTTACACACAAGATTTAATGTCATCCTCACAACCACCTTGCAACGTATGTAGGTATCACGGTTGCCATTTTACAGGTAAAGAAGCCCAGAGTGGCTACATGACTTGTCCAAGGCCATGGAGCTGAAGACACGCAGTCCTGGCTGCACCCCCTCTAACACACTGCCCATCGCTTTCTAAGAGCTATTTACTAGAGAGTAAGACCAAAAAGGAAAAACTGTTGCTCAATCATTGTAATAGGAATGGATTTAGATAACTGTACCCTGTCATTAATTGCTGAAGGAAAGAATTCAGATTCACCCTTCAAGTCTGTAAAACAGTAACTCAAGTTCAACAGCCTCACCAGAGGATAGATTTTTGGGAGAAGTCTCTGATTATGAAGGGGGTTCCAGGTGGAAGCAACTTGGTCCACGCCTGTGAAGGATAACATTTCTTGTAGTATTTTTCAGAGGGGGACCAGAATGGATAGAAGATTGGTGAGTTAAGACCCAAAAGCTAAAATGACCTGGAACTGAACAGATCCTTTGGAGTCAGCATTCATAGAACTCTCACCTTGTCCTCAATCATGAGGGCCAAAATGCTGCCTTTATACTCTAAAGCAGGGATTAGCAAACGTTTTTGGCAGTAAATTTTTTAACATTATAGGTTGGCGCAAAAGTAATTGCAAAAACCGCAATTACTTTTGCACCAACCTAACATTTCTATAGTAAATACTTTAAAATTTGAGGGCCATACTATCTCTGTCACAATCACTCACCTCTTCCTTGCAGTATGTAAGCAGCCAGAGACAATACATAAATGAATGGTTGAGCTGTGTTCCAATAAAACTTTATTTGCAAAAACAGACGGGGCTGAATTTCACCCATGGGATATAGTTTGCCAATCCTTGCTCTAGAGCCTAGAAGGCACACCATCACCTCACAACTACTAAACAGCAAAAGTGACAGTAAAGAGGTTATCTTCTCCAGTTCCTACCATTTAATTTAGTTCCATGTAGTAAAAGTCCACAAATGTTTAAGGGAGCAGTTGGAAGAAAAACTTGTTTGGTTTTTTTAAAAAGAATAATTTGAGAGTTATATCCAACTGTATGTGTGAGAGGAATGAGAAAGAGAAAACACTCATATTCACTGATCATGGCGGCCAGATGTCCAGCTGGCCAAAAACCCTTAACCCCCCTGGTAACAAAGAAGTCCCCTAATCATTGGCAGAAAAAGGAAAGATTATTAGAAACTCCTCTTGGGATTGAACTCAAATAATCTAAGGTAAGGACTGAGTGATGAGACCAGCCCAGAAAGGGAAGAGCCTGTCACAGAAGGAAAGAGAGGGGAAAGAAGGAGACAGAAGACTTTGGTGATCAGCTTGATACCAGAGCCTCTTCCATGGGCCACAATCAAGAGGAATCTCCTTTCCTTCTGTAACGGGCAGGAATTTAGGTGGCTCCAATTCCAACCTCTTCCCTGGGAACTCCAGAGACCTTTGCTCTGGGCCCTGCTGGAGTGGCCAAGGGGCCTACGCACCATGCTGCTCGGTCATATTCTGCCCAGACACGGACGAACTCGTCCAAGTGGTGAGGCCCCAGGATGGAGGAGTCCCGAGTCAGGTACTCAAAGTTGTCCATGATGACGGCCACGAACAGGTTGAGCATCTGAAGAGCAAGGGGAAGAACAGGGGTTAGGGGAAACCCAAAGCAGAGCCCAGGAAGCAGAAAAACAGGCTTTAGGGTGAAGAAAAGAATTCAAAAGTTTGTAGGGCACCACTGATCTTGCTGAATGCAACACGTTTTCATTATCTGTACCATGCATTTCATTGTGTGGGCATTCTTTACATTTCTATGCCACTTCATATTTGCAGAGTACCCCAGTCACTTTTATCATTTATTTGTTACTGTGGCAGCAGAGGGAACAGCAGCAACTACAACATTCTTGAGGGCTAGAGGAAGTCAAGGCCAGATGCCAACCTTCCCTCCCCAGCCTCCTCCTCCATTCTTGCTCCACAAAAGCAGCCCAAAGAACAACTGTTAACATGTCTTCGAGCCGACAGCATGGCCTACTGCTGTGATGACTTTAAGCTGCTGTTGGCTTTTAAGCACCTTCTAAGTCCCTACTCTCCCACTTAATTTGTTTAGCCAGCCTTTACTGTGCACCTACTATGTTCCAGAGATTCGGGTGCCAGAGATGTGAGATAAGAAAGTTCTTGTCCAGAGGTATATTCCCATGCCTAGCACAAGGCTTACAGCACAGCAGGGCTTCACTAGATGTGGTTACGTGAATGCTCTTCAAGACTTATTTGGTACTTAGGAGAGGCTGTGATGTAATGGAAACATACAAATGTTAAGAGCCATGAAAGAAGCATGTGCAGGTTGCAGTGGGGACAGAAAGGCGTATGAAGGCAACTTCTGGCTGAAGAAAAAATGTATAAGAGTGTGGATGCTTGAGTACTGTTCACCAGATAGACATGGGCATGGAGGAAGGTGTTTTAGCAAAGGAGCCAGCCCAGAGGTATCCAGGGATAGGGAATAGCCAGGCATCTGCAAGGAGGGTGGAGCAGCTGGGCCCGAGTACCAGAGCACAGAAGCATCTCAAACTGAGCTAAAGCGTCTAGACCAGGACCGGTGAACTGGTCAGGTAGGAAATATTTTAGGCTCTGCAGGCTGTGCGGTCTCTGCCGTAACTATTCAGTTTTGCTGTTGTAGCACCAGACAGACCATTTGTATACAAATGAACACAGCTGTGTTCTGGTAAAGCTTTGTTTATGGACACATGTAATTTCCACATGTCATGAAGCATCATTCATCTTTTGTTTTCTTTCCTCAACCATTTAAGAATATAAAAGCCATTATTTCACAGGCCATACAGAAACAGGTGGGAAACCTGATTTGTCCCATGGGCTATAGTTTGCCAGCCGTGGATCTAGACCATTCTGTAGGCAACAGAAACTACTCAAGGGTGGGAACCCAAGGGAGGGTGTTGCGGGACTCCTGCATCTACCAGGGGCAAGATGACAGCACAGACTGGAGTAGAGAGTTAACGAAGGTGGAACCAACAGGGCTTGATGGCCACAGTCAACAGCACTGTCTCTTTGTTTCCTGGCTGCCCCACACACCCATTCACTGTATTTCTGGTCCAGGTTCTTGCCTGTTCCCAGTTAGTGAGATTCAATGGGATGCCCTCCTGTGACCCAGGCCTCAACTAGTCATTAAATCCCATTTCCCTGGGCACAGTGGTCGGTGATCCCATCAAAACCGATAATATGGTATTGAACCTTCTGGGCAAATGAGTTGTTTTTCCTGTTGCTCTTAAATGTATGAAAATGTGAGGTCTAGAGCTGCCACCACGGCCATCTTGAGACATGATATTTGTACTCACAGGGGTGGAGCAGGGTGGAGGCAGAGATCTGTAAATAGAGAGAAACCTGGACCTGATGATATCATCTGAGCCCCATATCAAGCCTGCTCTGCCCCAGGACTCCTCATTTACAGGAGCCTGTAAAATCTCACTTTACTTAACCTGGACTTGGCTGGGCTTATTGTCTCTTACAAGCGAAAGGGTCCTGCCTGATAGATACCAACTGGCAGAAGAACAGGAGTCTCCATTGTGGACCCCCAGGTAAAGCGGCCAGGTGCACAGAGGTGCCAAATATGCAGACAGGGTGTACAGGATAAGGAGACAGTGTGGAGGAAGGACACGGTTGGAGTCTCTCTACAATATGGAGAGACTGCTGGTCACACCTAACAACCAGACTCCTCTCTTCCTTCCTTTCTCCTGCTGCCTAGAGTATAAATGGATGGCTGGAGGTCTAGGTGTCTTCTCTTCCATGAGGATGAGGGACACACCAGAGGTGACACAGCAGAAAGCAGGAGTAGGTCTGGGGCCCCAACACCCCGGTGGAGCCACCGTGACCAGACTGCCTGCCTTCCTCCAGGCTTCACGGATGTGGAAGGGAAATCAGCATTCCTCCTGGTTAAGCTGCTGTTATGTGGATATTTCTGTCTCATGCAGGTGAATCTAATTCCAGCATGGGCCTATCATTCTGTCTCTGAGGTTGGAGCCACAGTGAATTGGCTCAACCACTGCCTGGGTTACAAAGGGTTTTCCATGTATCCACACATTTCTTTTGTACTCTTTTCAGGGTACCTGTTATTAATGTGAACAAAAACTATTAGCATTGCTACTGCTTTTCATTTGTATAGTCATTAAGAGTGTAGTGTGTGGAGTCACACCTATTACTTGTTTTATGCTTGCTCCAACTCTCTGTGAGGCAGGTTTAGTTACCATCACCCATCAAGGACAGAATTCTTTGGATTCATGTTTGTATTCTTAGCTTCCAGCATGAGGCCTGGGACACATGGTGGGGGTATCAGTAAATCTCTGTGGAGTGAATGGTTTGAGTTGAGAAGCTGTGTGACTTGTCCAAGGTCACAAAGTCAGTCTCATATGGAGCCGAGACCTAAAAGCGGATCATCTCATCCTGAATATAGCCTCATTAAAAATAACATTAATGTGAATTATGCAGCACCCTCTGTCTCAAAATTCCAAAAGTACCTTTATGGTCTTTAATTAATTTCCAGTTATATCTTTGGTTTCTTTTAAATATTTATTATGAAACACTTAAACCATGTAAGATAAAACTGAGATGTCCACATGCCCTTCTGTCTGTTCCATTTCACCCTAGCAGTGAGCACCGACTCCTGGAAGCCGGAAGCTGTGAGCCAGTTTCACCCCTTGACTACTGGTGACTGAGGGATGGGCCTTGCTGAGCGTGAACCTCATGATGGCCACTCAGTAAAAATGTGCTGAAGATGTGAATCAATGGAAAACTCCCATGATAGCATTATTCTAAATTTCGGGGTTTTTTTCTTTATACATTATACTTCCATATTGATACAGTTGTGTATTCTTTTTACCGAAAAACCTTTCACATACATAAGAAGGAAGTGTATTAAAACATGTGGGTCAGTTCATTGTGTATATAACGCTCCTATTATTAAGTCATTTTTTTCTCCTATTTTATAGAGGCTATAAAAGGGAAAGTGTCTTGGCCAAGGCCAGCAGTGGAACAAAGCCAAGACCACTGCATGGGCTGCCCATGTCTCACGCTAGCTCACTCCCTGCCACACTGACCTACAGGCAACACTTCACAGTCTCTCTGTGGCCCACCCCCCGCTCACTGGCGACCTGGATATGTGGGAAGTTTCAGTCCCCTTGGGGTCACTTGAAAGAGGTAGTAAGGCCTGGACCTAAGACAATTAATGCACTTTTCAACGCGTGGCCAGAAAGTGACCACTTTTCAGTGGCATCGCTGTTTTAGTTTTAGGTTTTTGTACAGCCAGTGGTATTAGCAGTGAAGCTGGGCTGCAGAATTTCAGAGTGACCAGAAACACTAAACTGACCCTTTGTTCATTCATTTATGCTGTTTATCATTCCTTGTCTGATATGCAGGCCAGAAGTTTCTGGATGTGGGTGTGCTGAGTCGTGCTTTCTCCAAAAGAGACTTAAGAGGCACCTAGGGCTTCTCACCAATTATAGGTGGGTGCGCCACCTATCCTACTCAATATTTACTGACACCCAAAGCAATCAAGCAATCATATCTTTTCTCATCCATCAAGCTGGTCCATAATCATCAAATGTAACAACATTACAAGTTAAGAGAGAACCACATTTATTCCATTATCATCATTCTACTCTTATCAATGCTATAACCTTACATTTTTCAACGTACCTTTTCTCAAGCAGTTAAAGAGAAGATATTCATAGCCCTGCTTACAAGATAAAGCACCTGAGGCATGACAAAGAAAGGATTTACTCTGAGTGTCCACTGGTTCAACATGAAGCTCAATGCACTGAAATATGCTCACCTTTCCTTTCCACAACAATCTTTCCCTAGAAGCAGCAAAGACTTTTCTCAACCATTGGAAGTCACCCACCCAGGAGTCTGACAGGCACTCTAGTCTCCAAGAGTCCTCCACCGGAGGCTCTAGCTCTTAACATGGGCATGAGTGTGAGTGTGCATGGTGGGGCAGTGGAGAGAGGGGAGGAGGAGGGGAGGAAAGCACGAACATACACTAAAGCAAACATCTCCTATTTATCAGAAGGGTTGGGAGTAGGAAGGGATGGGCCACATCTCAAGGCAAGAGCACACCATTGCTCACCAAGAAGGAGCAGAAGAAGATGAAGGAGACAAAGTACACGTAGGCCAGATCGGTGCCACAGCGCTCGTTCTCGTTCTGCCCTGATGGTGCGGTGGTGTCTGGCTCACAGCCCTTCTCCCCGAGGCAGGACAGCATGATCTCCTGCCAGGCCTCACCTGTGGCGCTCCTGAGCCCGAGAGACATCGTGGTTAGCAGGAGCGGGTCTGCAGATCCTCTCACATCCTTGGTCCTCCTTCCCAACTCCCCCATCCCTTCTCTTGGCCTGGGCCCAACAGGCTCCCTTGTTACCCAGTTGGCCCTCTCTAGTGCTCTCCATGCAGAGATAAAGAGTGCCACTGAGGTCTCTTTTGGGTTCTGCTACCCCATCCACTGCCTCTCCATCTTCTGTGGGGTCTCTGCTACTAGTCATGGGATACTCTAAGACCCCACATAAACCTGGCTATCCGAGGTTTCTGCTCTTAAGTGGAATTTGGTCTGCAGACACTGTCCTCACATCCCCCCTCCCAAACCCTTGCAGGCCATGGTGAAGTTATAATTTGCAAATTAACTGCTGAGCCAAAGTAGTTAATTGATGCAATTTTCTCCCACCCAAGTATTTACCAGACCCAACCCTGCTTAGCTTCCAAGATCAGACAAGATCAGGCACATTCATGGTAGTATGGCTGTAGACAAGACAAACCTTTCTAATGTTGTAGGGGCAGTTTGGCAAAGGCACTGCCCATTCCCCCTTCTACTGACAGGAGCAAAGGAAGCAGAATAAAGATGCAAGGGGGAATGAGAGGAAGAGGCAGACCACCTCTCTCTCCCTCCATCAGGAGAACTCCAGCTACAACAGTTACGCATCCAGGTACCTGAACAGCAGCATTAGGGACCCAAAGAAACTCCGGAAGTTGTTGTGCCGGTTGATGTGACTCTCCTCATCTAATTTTATGTTTCCAAATACCTTAAGGAGAGAAACAACAGAAAACAATGAGCATTACCGAGCTGTGTGATGTGTCCAGCACATGGGGGTTGGTGAAGCCACGTGCATGGCTTTCTGATAACCTACCCCTGGAGCAGACAACTCAGACCCAGAGAGCTGCCAGACACTGTGCTCTTGCGCTGACCCATAAGAATAATTATCCTCCACTGCTCCAGTGCCACAAGGGGGACCCAAGCAGCAAGGTCCGAGCATAACGTAGATTGCAAGCTCTTTTGAAGTCATTCTGCCTGTACATAGTTCCTCCAGCTCTAATCTGGTCTTTTTATCTCCATGGTACCTGTCACCATGGTACTTAGTCTGTCAAAGACAGTATCTCACAGCAGGACTGCAGGGAAGGAGTTACCCCTTTCTTCCTGTCTCAGGTGGTCATGATGGGAGCATTTGAATTTGCAAGAAGACATCAATTATGATTTGGGCAGATGCTACCCTGGAATTTACAAGCAGTTCAGGTCAGAGAGGGCGTCTCTATCTTCCTTAGATGTGTTTCTATCCAGAAAGTCACATCTTAGAAGGTCTGTATGTCATTAATGTAGAATCCATGACAATGAACACACATATATCGATGTGCATGTGTCTACACATGTCCACATGTATTACTCAACAGACCCAAGTCCCATCTAAAAGTGAACATTTATGCAGGAGCTGAAGCAAAGTCCAGTCCAATAGGATGGAGAAAGTTGGACCAACCAGACACTTTGAAAAGGAAAACAGAAAATGGCTTTGGGCAGATTCTGGGTGACAGAGTGATGTTTACTGATCTGCTGCTGGCAACTGAGCTTAGAATGTGATCACTGTGAATATTCCAAAGAGGGAACACTCAGAGATATTTATCCACAGAGACTGAATAATGATGAACTCTCAGACACAGTGCTGTCTGGGGCCGAAGTCAACCCCTCCAGTCTCCAGATGAAAAGGAGGCTTTCACACATACACTCTCCTTCCCAGCCACATTTCAGGTATCAGGACCTGTTCTCACAAGTCAATGCTGGTACTATCGATGGCTTACTGGGTTACTTTTCCAGCCATTTAAGACAATTTTCAGCCTGCAGTGAACATGCTTCAGTTTATCCAATGTATGCTAAATGGAACACATTTTCCCCCTCACAGTTTTTACAATGTGCAATTGAGGAACAATCTCTGCCCCCAGCTATTTTGCTCAAGTAACTCCCACTGACACCTGCTCTGGAAATTTGTTCTCAACGCTGTTTTTCAAAACCCAAATACTACTTGTCTCTCAGGGAGAATGGAGGTGGCAATCGAGGCAGCAGCAGAGAAGAATGGAAAGAGGAGAAGGCAGAGGGCCTCAAAGAGACAAATAGTAGCATTTAAAAAATCCCACCCAAGCAATCAAATCTAGTTAACTCTTGATCCCCCAGGAGGGCACTGACATTTATCCTTGCCCTGTTCACATTTCTGGCCCTCTCCTTTCTTTTTACCCTCTTGATTTGGAATTCATGATTTATCCCCTGAGTCATCACAGACATACAACTTACAGTGTCTTTTTTTTTCCCTTATGACACTCCTGGAGCTATCATGAGTTGTATTCAGTATGATTTTCTCAAACACCTCATCCAATCACGAATTAATTGGAGAACGCACTGTGATTTTGCACAAAGTATGTGCGTAATAGTCCAAGAAACCAAAGCTATTTTGAATCTAAGATAATTTAAGTCAAGCTGGGCGTGGTGGCTCACACCTGTAATCCCAGCACTTTGGGAGGCTGAGGTGAGAACACTGCTTGAGCCCAAGAGTTCAAGACCAGCCTGGGTAACACAGTGAGGCCTTATCTCTAAAAAGAAAAAAAACAACAAAAAAAGATAATTTAAGTCAAAAACGTGTATTGTGAAGGGGGTCTTAAAATTTTTTCAACTTTTCACTTACTCCTTGTCACTAACTTAAATGTCCATCAATAGGGTATGAAAGAGAAAGAAGGGATGCTGAGGCCCCATAGAAAAATCTCACTGGTATAGATTTAAATCCATTTCACTTGGAATCACGGAATGTTAGCACTAGAAGAGACTGGTGAAGGTCTCTAACCAACACCTCCACTGAATTAATGAGGGAGTTATGGTGAAAAGAGATACAGTGATTCACCAAGTTCACACAGTTGTTCAGTGAAGGAGCTGAGGCTGACAATCCTGCTTCCTAACACCATGTAGCCACAGGGCTCTGTCTCATCCCCAGCAAGTTACTCCTTCTTTCTAACTTCTGATTCTTCTACAAAGGTCCCATTTTCCAAGGAGCCTTTGAAAGTTTGGAATAATAATGGTTTTTCTCATAGATACACCCTGTTACTATTTATATCTTTCCAAAAGCTTGTCCCTTGCCCTTTTATTTGTATGAATCCCTCAGTTTTGTTGTGACTATATTAGATACAGTGTCTCTAACAACAAATCAGGTGTCTGCTCCGTGTTTGATGCTAGGTGTCATCATGGATCACGATGGGGATGGCCAGCTTAAAGCAAGTCAGAGCAGAAATGCCATTCATGCCTCTGTGGAATGCACATAGTGCTCTGATCTTTTGGAAAGAAATCTAAAAGGAATAAGATATTAGACTGTACAGTTACTGTGAAGACTGCAGTTTCATAACTGAACAGCTCCTACCTCCAATGAGAGGGTAAAAAAACAAAAACAAAAACAAAAACAAAACTTGTGTTTCCTTGTCTGGTGGGAAGAGAGACGCTACAGAGTTAAGAACATGGCTAGGGAGCAGACAGGGCTGAGCTTACAACTCACCTCTTTCACTTATTGTCTGAGAGCTCGAGCATTTTATAAGTTACTTAACTGTGCTAAGCATCAATGGAGACAATGAAACACATATAAACGTTTTCACATTACTCAGAAACATCAGGCAAATATCTTGCCTGTGCATGCTCGCCCTCTCTTCCTCTCATTCTCTCCCTTTTTCTCCGCCTTCACTCTCTCTCTCTCTCTCTGCATACATTTGGTACAGTGTCTAGTACACGAAGGAATTTAAATAATGGTGAATAGCATTATCACCATTACCAGAATCAACAGTATTCATACCGGATCAGTATTCGAGATGGTGTTATTCTAGTTTATTTTGTTTGAAGATGAAAAGGGGTAAGAACTATTTTGAGCATGGGCAAAAGGAACTTAATTATATCCAGACAAGAAGAATTATAATGTTCCCAACACAAGTAAGAGATAAACGTTTGAAGTGATGGATACCCCAAATACCCTGATTCGATCATTACGCATCGTATATAAGCATCAAAATATCGCATGCACCCCAAAAATATCTACAACTATTACATATCAATAAAAAAATAAATTTTGAAAAAACAATTTCATTTAAATCAAGCTTTCATTTGGCTCTTCAAGAATATTTTAATTCTGGAATCAAATATATTGGAGTTAGACAGGACTTCATGGAAGTTACCAAGCAAATCTGAAACTTCAGCAGGAATTCTGTTTCCAACACTGTCAATATCATCATTAAATTCCTACTGAAATGTCCTCAGTGAAGGAGAACTCACTACTTCTCAACCAAGTCTCACACATTTTGACACTTGACATTCTACTGTATTTTTAGAGAACAAAATTACCCAGTAATAAAGAATGAAACCCAGAAGTACAGGCAAGAGGGAAGAGTGAAAGGAAGAGATGTTTCAGAAAGGCTCTGGAAAGGGCTGCAGATACAGCACGGCTGGGACACCCCAGCAGCAGCTCCAGGTGGCAACACAGTTGGGAAGGCAGCCGGCAGGCACTGCCTGACTGCAGGAGGCTGTCACATAGCTGAAGTTCTGTGCTGGGATCCAGTCACAGTATCTCCAAGTCAGAAAGTCAGCCCTCCGGAGACAAGCAGAAAGCCTGTGTCTCCAACCAGATAGGTTCATGGAATGTGCTGCTGGTTATTTACAGTAGGAGTTCACTCACCACAAACAACCATCATCTTTGAAAGAGCCTTCGGCTTCTTCTGCTTAGCAGGTCTCTGGCTACCTGCATAAATACCTGGGGTGGGAACCTGATCTGCTTCTTAAATTATGAAACTGGGCAAAGTGTGGTAAAACAAGGGAACTGTCCAGCAAGTTGCATGGCCTCATTAGCTGGAACGTGGCCCTTGAATCTCCCTAGGAATGAGCAGGCTGCCAGGAACTCTATGAGTTGTTCGCAACGATGTGTCTTAGGGCATAAATCTCAGCCAGTCAAGACTGTGTAAGCAGAAGACTCTATGAGACTATATATGGAGATTTGGTGTCACCACATACAGGAAGAACTAACATCTAACCTCCTTTTAGGCCAAGTCAAAATACCAGAGATCCTGAGAAGCAGATCCACATGAGCTCCCCTCCTCAGTCTCTTGGGGGATCTTTTTGGCTAAGCACAATGGTGTCGTCTTTGCTTTAGTTCTATGGCTGTCACCACAGAGGCCCAGCTACTTATGGTTTAGCACCATGATCTGAAAACCTGAGATGGAGCCCCTGTACCAGACTTCCCTGAATACTTAGGCAAGCTAAATGGGGAGCCACTGCACATGTGAAATTCCCAGGGTCACAATGGACAAGACCTCGGGGGAGCACCCTTAGGCAAGAAGGGGTTGAAAGCATCTTCAGGTCTTGCATGCCCAGGTTGCTAAGCCAGAGATTATCTGGGTAACAGCTGTCCCCCACCAGGCCCTTGTTTTACCAGCTCACCTGCATCCCAATGATGGCATAAATGAAGAAAAGCATGGCAATTAAAAGGCAGACGTAAGGGAGGGCCTGGAAGAAAAGCAGAGATAAGATGTTAATCAAAGAAAGGCAGCACCCAAGCTCCACAAACTGCATTCACCAGCAGTACAGATCCACCAGGAGGCTAATGCAAACAGAAGCCTGGGACTCCCTCTTCCCTGGGGCTGTTCCATTTTGAGGTGCAATACTCTCTCAGGTATCCTTGTCCTCTGACAGACAGGTAAACAGCTGGCCAAAGAGAGGTTTACAATTTACCTCTATCAGGAAGATTCACTCACCCATAAGTATAGCCCATATCTAGAAGGAGAGCTGGGAAAACTTCCTGGGCTTGGGGTTCCTCCCACTTGCTATGCAGAAAATGAATAACCTAGCCATTGTAATGCAAATTAAACACTAGGAACCTAGCTTTGGCTTCCAAATCCCGCTTTATTACCCCCTCCCACTCCCATACCCAACGTGGCACCCATAATGAAAAATCTGGAATCAAAGTGAAATGACTGGGGTCTCACTTGTTTGTAAGTTCCTAGAAGGCTCATTCATCTTCTGATGAAACATTATTTCCCAGTGTTTAAGCCTCCTGATGTTTTATTATGTTTCATGCAAAAGCCTGTTAAGTTAGCCACCCAAAAACCCTGCCATGAAGCCATGTGGCACAAAATTCCATACTGTGCATGCTTATTCCTGCTTTGCGATAACATTTTAATTGTAGAGGTCAGGGTCAAGGTAAGGAGATGTGAGGCAGAGAACTGCTTGGTGCTGGAGGAGGATGCGGACAGAGGCAGTTTGGATCTGGGGTCAGAGTGGGACACTGCAATTTTGTAGTGATCTCAGTGCTGCCAGAGAAGTCCTTCTTCTTGGCAGACAGTGCTACAAGGAGTCTCCACCCTGTCTTGATTGTGCACACCACGAATCCCAAGAGATCAATTGAGGCTTTCAGACCACATGAGCAGGGCAGAGCTCTTCAACAGCGCTAACAAAATGAGGAGCCCTGTGAGACTGTTTACAACTTGAATAGAGGCTAAAATTAAAATGCAGCTGAAAGCGGGTGGGAGAATTCCCTCTCCGAGGAAGTGTTGATTCCTAGGCTCTGTGATGAGGGATGGCTGCCCTCTGACGGGCAATGTGGACCTCCTCTACAGAAGGCCGGAAGGAAAGAGACAGGGCTTCTTGCACCTGCAGTGCTGCTGCCTTCCATCTTTGCCTTCCACCCTTGTTCTGCCCTCTCCACTCCAGTCCCTAGTTATCTCTTCCTACTCCTAACTTAGGGAGAAAAGCAAAGAGTCATTCTGTTTTCCTTTCTTGTCACGTTATAATTTCTAACACAAAATAAGGGGAAAGAGGGAAGAACTCTAGAGCAGGGGTCAGAGGTAGCAAACTGGATGCTATTTAGGGGAGGGTGGGGAAGGTAGAGGCAATGGAGATGCTGTTCATATTGTGTGGCTCTCCGCTTTGTATTTGCAGGGGTTGCCTTTGCTAATCTTTCAAAAATCTAACTTCTATGCTGTGTCCCAGAACTGCTCTGAAAAGGAAACATCTATCTACAATGCAGTGTCACCTCGAGGCAGATTCACCTGTCTTCCCTGTTCTCTGTGGTATTTGCTGGAATAAGCCAACCATTTGGCCATCAATTTTTGACAGCCTTTTTTTCTTTGCACTCAATAGTATATGGTTTCTCAGAGACGTGGTGATTGTGATAATATGACAGGATGACACATATTTCTTAAGAGACTCAGTAACAACTGAAGTCTGTTGGGCAATCCTCTGGAAAAAAAAAAGGGGGGGTTTTAAAGCATCTTGTGTTTCCAATTCTAAATCCAAAATCAACTGAGACTCAGAAAATTCTTGCTAAGGTTTTAGATTTCTCCTCTGTTTCTAACTTTAGAAAAATAGTTTTCATTGAGGTGAGGTCTCCGTGGGAGTCATTATGCCAAACAATTGCTCTGGATAGGATAAAAATGTCAAGGTTGCTCCTAGGAGCCAGAACACCCTTAACATTGATCTCACATCTCAAACTCCCAGGTCCTCGATGAAGAAGTAAATCAGTAATGATGGATGTGAGCAGAAATCCTTTTCCAAGTGATGAGAAACCATTAATTCAATTCCTTGCCTTCTTGAGCTTAATTTTTAATTAAACCATATAAATAACTAATATAAGGCAATTTGGTGAATTTCTCATCTTTGAGTGACTTAATACCATCAAATTTATTTTTAAACACATTCATTGAAAAACTCATTTTAATAAGAACAGGCATTTGAACAACACTTAGGTCTTTTCCCCAAAGCTTAAAAACAACTAATTTATGACATTTGCTAGAGTCCAAAGATACTTAAGTATGCTTAGGAAACTTTTACTGGAAGTCTGGGTCTCAGTTGTCAATTTTTTACTTATATTTATTATATATACACCTCTTTACAGCCCCCTGAGACTGTTCAAAAGAAACACATCCTATTAACCTACACAGATGTTTCTATTTATTTGTAGGACACAGAGGTGACCATCAGTATACCCTATGTTCAGTGGCTCAGGAAATAAATATGATAAAGACAAAGGTAGGGCTAAGTTTGAATCATCTGTCTATGAAACGCAACTCAATGAGTACTTTGAAAAACTGTCATGTGAAATAAAATCACCATAAGTCCCTGAAAATGCAGACGACATCTGACTACGGATGACGGGCTATTAAATGGATGGGGTTACTCAGGACCATCTGGAATCTCTAGGGACGAGGCACACCTTGTAAACATGTCCCCTGCCTCAGCAGACAGAGAGGACGTCTGAGTCACAAAGTCTAGGTGTTTTTCTGAAATGAGATGCTATCCAGCAGACATAAACTGACCCCAGGCAAGCCAAGCTGTGCTGTAAGTAAGAGGAACGGTATCTACCAAATGCTTCCAACAAACACGCATTCTACTAGCTTCAGCTTCCCAGAGGGGAAGGCACTCAGGTAATGATGCCAGTGGTGCCTGGCTATGCTGTCTGACATGACAACCCTGAGAGGATTTGCTGGTACCTCTTACCTTAAAGGACTGCACAAAGGTCCACAGCAAAATGCGTATGGTATAGCCCTGACGCAGGAGCTTTATGAGGCGGGCAGCTCGGAAGAGCTTCAGAAAACTCATATTGAAGCCACTGGTGTTCACCAGCTGGTGGATCAAAAGGAAACATATAATTAGGAACATTACGGTCATTTAGGAAAACCTAAGCACGAGTATTTGTGTATTTATCCCTCATTCCGATAAATGGGACACAGTCTCTGTCTTTGCTAACCCCACTTCCAGCCGATGGGCTGGCCAGTGAGGCCCATCTCCTAAGCCTTCCCATGCCTGCTCTCTATCCCCAGGTGGAAGGGTAAAGGAGGTACCTGAGAAGGGTACCCTGCACACAAAACCAGCCTCTCTAGTCTTCTACTGAGAGAAAGGGCCTGAAGTCTGCACTTAGATGCCAAAAACAGCAGATCTAGGAATCCCTCTAGCACATGTTGGCCTCTAATATTCAAAGTGAGTTACCACGAGCTCTCCAAGTCGTCTTCAGAAGGGACAAATTTACGGAAACAAATCAGGTCTATAAACTTTGAGGGCAAAGATACTGTGCCTCCTCTGAGAGTCTAGTGGAATTTAAACACACTAGCTCTCTTCTGACACCATCTATTCCACCTACCCTATTAGATGTCTGCTACCCAAGTCATGCAAATCAACAAAGCCTTCAGGAGAGCCAGTGCCACTCCCAAGTTTACATTCCCTGGCTAAAGCTGAGCAGCAGCGAGGGAGTACATTCCCAACACTTAGGGGGTACCCATGTGCTGTGGTGGGTTAAAAATGGACTGCATGTACAGAGGAGTTTTTAAAATGCTGCTCCAGGACCAAGCTTACAGACATGGATCGTATAAGCCATTCACCTTGCTGTCTGTCAGGATAATTTCTGTGATACTGCCAATCACGGTGATGAAGTCAAAGATATTCCAGGTGTCTCGGAAATAGTTCTGCCGAATTGAATTCAGTCATAGGAACATCAGAAAAAGGAAAGAAAAAAAAAAAGGACAAATGACATCTTCCATTATATAACTTTGTTTGTCACTTGGAAATAAAACTTGTCAATTCATGCATAAGTTCACTCTTACTTTGGCTTCAGTTTCCCATTTGTAACCAGAGATGCCATTTCTCCTTTACTAATCTGGGAATTTCTCATTTGGAAAGCAGTTCCATCACTATTTGAAGACTTTATTTTTGAAACTGTCACCAAAAGCTCATATGTAAAAAAAAGAGGTTTTTTTTTTTCCAATTTTTATTTTTAACAAATATTTATGTATTTATTTAAAAATCTCTTTATGGAGGCACAATTGACAAAAAGCTATCCATATTTAATGTATATATCTTGAGTTTGGGATACATTTGTACCTGTGAAACCACTGCCATGGTCCTACAGCTATAACTTTTAAATTATTTATATTGTATCAAGTGCCCTATAAAATACAGTCTGACTTACAACTGTCAACAAAGGTGACCCAAGTCATAAGTGACTAAAGGTTACAGATGTGCTGAAAATCTCCTTCTAACTCCATTGAGCCTTTTCAAACCAACTACTGATTGGTAATAGGATGAACAGACTTCATCTTTCCCCTCCTTCTCTGCTGTTACAGCTTCTGAGGAGATGTAGCTAAGTACAAGGAAGCAGTAATAAAATGAGTGGGCTGAAGGTGACATAAAGAGCCTGGAAAATCCACCAACCAGATAACACTCCATTTCACAGAAGAGGGAAGACTATGCATCCATCTCCTAGGCTCAGATGAACACAGACCTTAGACTATTCTCCTTTAAAAACAAACATACAAACAAACAGGACACGCACATCTCAAAAAAATTCACTTGCTTGCCCCTGCGACATTTAAGGGCGGTCTGTAACACAGAAAGCAGAGATTAAAATCAACAGACTGCAGAAATCCAGAGAAGACAAAGAAAGTACAAGGAGGAGAAAATTTCAAACATCTGTAATTGAGATCTTCAGCAAGACCACAGGACAATGGATTATTTTATTCTATCCTTGGAATAAAAAACAAGAGACTCTCAGAGCAGTGCAGAAGTACACCCCTTCCCAGCCTCAAAACTAGCATCACTGCATTCCTACGACATGAGCCAGATGCTAGACCAGGGCTTTGGCCATCTTTCAACTGATTTATTCATCTCACGGAACCTAGAGGCAGGGAGTGACAAGTACCCCAGGTTTGTAGAGTCCTGAATGGAAGAGTTGGCAAGAGGAGTGAGGGGAAAATATTCAATGAAGAGAGGAAAGGAGTGTAGGAAGACAGGAGTTACATTTAATGAGCATCCACTGAGAACCTTATGAATGTCATTTAATTGGATACCTACAACAAAGCAGCTAAGGTGGCTACTGTTATCCTTATTTTATGCATGAGAAAACGAGGCTGAGAGAGGGCTTATTCCAAAGCCACATGTACCTAGGGGGCATGTGGAGAAACTGAAGCACACAGTTTCATAAACTCACTTTCCGTTAGAATATTTAGTCTATCGGTGGTAGAGCTAAACTAAGTCTCCGAACCCCTCAATTCTCAGGGCTCTCCTATTGTCCAACCTGGGGTGAACTTCCTAATTCTTGGTTTTAATTCTTCTTAAATCTTGGTGCATGGATCTAGGTCTCAGAGAACCAGAAGCTCTGGATTCCAGGGAAGGATGCTTTACGATACAGAAGAGCATGCTGTGGTACAGGCTAGCACACAGTGGTATGTGGCACACACTAGTATAGTGTAATGTAGACTAATAGATTATTGTGAGCTTTGAAGTCAGATAGAACAGGGTCTGAATCCTGGCTCTACCTCTTACTAACCTTGGCCAAACTATTCAATCTTTCTGAGCTCCGGCACATCCATAAACGAAAATAAGAATGCTTATCTACAATATGTAAAGCATTTGGTTCTTAATAGGCAACCAATGTATGTTACATCCTTCCCTCTTTTTCTCTTCCCTTTTTATTCCCATTCTGCCTTGCAGTTCTATTGCCTTTCACTGTGTAATCTTTAAGAATATAGACAATTTTTCTGCATTTCAATTTCCTCATTTAAAATAACAATAATAATGGCAATTATGACAGTGACGTCTGCCTTGGCTATTTCAGAGTCATTGAGAAGGTCTAATGAAATAGTATATATTAGGATAGTCTGACAGCTTAGAGTGCGTTAACAATGTAAAGACTTACCGGAATTAGTGGTACCTTTTATGGTGTGAAAATGCCTCTAGACCATGAATGAAAACATGGGCGTAGGGTGGGAAGGAGGCAGGCTTCGAGGGCTGAATTTAGTTAAGGCTGTGAGTATATATTCAGCACTCACCATAATTAGACATATAATGGGACTTAAGTCACAGACAATGTCAACACCACACACAAGTAATCAACACGCATAGAAAAACTTTCCCTGCTGTGGTGCTGGCTTCTCCCTCTCTCTCAGCTCCTCTTGTCAGGGCTAGACTGTCTTATAAAGGCATCTTTGTTGGTGGTAGTTTCTTCTACTTTTTTACTTCCCCAAGTCTCAAAACACTCAAAAGAGAGTCAGGCAAACACAATGCAGCCACCTGCAATTGGTTCCCTTAAACTCTCCACCCAAAATGATCAAATTAATAGTTTTTCAAAGAACCCCTGGGAGGCCAAAGGCAGCCCTCGCAGTCACCACTCACAATTATCCAAGTCAGCCCAGAGTCCCTGCTAAAGCTGCTAGCAGACAAACACTGATTCAGATAACGAGCAAAGTTCTCCTTCTTGCCGAGAAAGCCGTATACACACGTAATTAGAAATGATAGCTCACACCCTAAAAGTGCGAAACAGCTGTCACATGGGCTTGCATCCCAGTGAACTCGCTGCACACACTGAAGCAAGGTGGAGGGAGGGTGGCAGAGGGGATTATCTCGTTTACAGGACACTGAAGCAAAGGGCTAGGTTTTCTTGACACTCTTGAGAACAGATGCAAGAATTTTCCAAACAATTATTAATAGTAGTTGAGGAGAAGAAAAAAGAAGGCTCATGCCAGAAAAATTCATCATCCCCAAACCCCCTCCAACTTAATTCCAGGATCCTTCCCCTTGCACCCCACAAACACACACACACACATGCACACACACACTTAAAGGTCGTTAGTCTTTATAGGCATAAGTAATAATTATTGTGGCACACATCTTTGTTTTCTAGCCTATGCACACACAAAGGTAAAGACTGCATCTTAAACACCTTACATACATCTTCCGGATCTCTGTGCCTCATACCTTGGCCTTAAACAGTGCTCAGAAAAATGTTTGTTTAATGGCTGAATAATTACTTTTCCCATCTTCTCTCTATAATTCTTAGTCAAGTTAAGAAATGCAGTCCTTCCTTACAATGCTGGTCCAAGAATCTCTTACAGTCCCTCTGGCAGAAATTACTCTTCATGTTACAATGGCAGAAGGACTAATAGGTAAAATGTATTATTTGCTATGTTTGAGGCTAAGAGGGATAGGTACTTTCCCATTTGTGTTATAAAACTATTACAACTTTTACTGGTAAATAAGCAGTCAAAGTTTATTAGTCCAAGCTTTGGCTGGCTCCTTCATCTACACATAAATTGCAGTTCTGGTAAAATCCAGTGATGGCCACCTCTGGACTGCTGACAGAAATTTCACAGCACGAGCGCTGATGGCTCCATGAGCATGAACCTGGGACGTGGTTTCCTTTGCCCTTTCTCCCAACTTGCTCACACATCGTCTTGTCTCTACGGTAGTTTATTTAGCTGACAAAATGAGCCCACATCTAGATGGGTGATTTTTGGAATAGCAGTAACCACCTCCCTTTCAACACAGGCTGAGAAGGCACCCAACAGAAAGAGAAAGCCCGGTGCTGGGAAGGATTCAGCAACGTACCAAAAAGCCAAAAGCGATGACCTTCAGGACGCATTCCAGGGAAAACACCATGGTGAAGGCAATATTCAGGTACTTCAGCGCCAGCTCATAGGTACAAGGAGCAGAGTAATACTGCCAGGAAGAGAAAAGGAGAGAGGAAGAATCACAGCCTTAAGGTAAGAGGGGGAATGCACGTCACCGAGGCTGGCCATCTCTCATTCCTGCCCTGTGGGACACTCTGGTGTGTGGTGCAGGAAGAGAGATGGACTTCGAGGCTGGAGAGGAGAACTACATATTCTATGCAACACAACAAAGGAAACACAGGCCCACACCCCACCTAGATGACTTAACAGCAAAACAGCCCGTCTTCCTAGAGATGAGGGTGGGCAGGGAAGAAATGTAGAAATGTTTTCTTTTCTTTTTTTATTTTTTTGAGATGGAGTCTTGCTCTTGTCACCCAGGCTAGAGTGCAGTGGTGTGATCTCAGCTCACTGCAACCTCTGCCTCCCGGGTTCAAGCAATTCTCCTGCTGCAGCCTCCCGAGTAGCTGGGATGACAGATGCATGCCACCACACCAGGCTAAATTTTGTATTTTTAGTAGAGATGGGGTTTCACCATGTTGGTCAGGCTGGTCTCAAACTCCTGACCTCGTGATCCGCCTACCTCAGCCTCCCAAAGTGCTGGGATTACAAGCGTGAGCCACCGCGCCCGGCCATAACATTTTCTAGAGTGAGTTACTGGAGTTAGTCATTTAGTATTAAATAGGATGAGCCTCTCCGAATACTCCAAGGCTCCTTTAGACCCCATGATGGCGATCTCTGTCTCCTGACTTTTCCACACTTGTCTGAAGCTGCCTCCCATTCCCATCTCAGGTCTCGCGAGCCCCTGGATGGCTACTATAGGCTTCACTGCATTTTGGTCAGTGGACTCCCAAATCCCCAGAGATTGGGCTGTTGAACAAAACAAAATCACAAAAGGATTCCATGATGGAAAAGTAGGTAAAGCAGTGACAGGCTAGGACGTCGGGGTGTCTTCCCAGTTGCCCTAGGAAGGAAATAGTGCTGGGGCTCAGCCGGGGCTCGTGCGTCTCGTCTCACCTTCATCATCAGCACGACGGTGTTCAAAGCGATCATGGCCATAATGGTGTACTCGAAGGACGGGGACACCACAAAGTGCCACACGCGGTACTGGAAGGTGTGCCTGTTCTGCGGCATGTAGCGGGTGAGAGGTTTGGCACTGATGGCGAAGTCGATGCACGCCCTCTGCGAGAAAGCCACGGTTATTAGTGCAGGTTCAAATCTCTTAGCCCTTGCACTGTGGCAGGCTGTGTTCCATGCCCAGAAGTGGAGGACGGTGAGTGAGAAAGAGGGCAGGGCTGGGCAAGTAAAGATGGCAACTGGGGTCACCTGGACAAAACTATAGACATGGCATCGCCTTAAAGAAGTACACAGAACTGGAGGTGTTTCACATGGAGTAAAGGCTTCATGGTTATAGTCCTTTACACAGCATGCGGCTGAGCTATTTCGGCAGGAAGCCTTCCTTGATGCACTAGGTCAGAAGTAAAGATCTACCTACCTAGGTATTTCTATGGCACTTTATGTCATCGTTCTCTTATAGTCCCTAACAGTTTCTAGTTCAGTTCTATCACTAAAAAAAAAAAAAAAAAAAAAAGAAAAATTTAAAAAGCTCTGAAACCTTACCATGTGCCAGAACTATGCCCGTTGCTAGAAAAGTTGCGATAAGACACATTCCCTGCCCTTACAACGAATACGCCCAAGGAAGGTCACAGTCAGAGAAGCAGGTATTTGATGTTATTATTGTGACACACTTCTCTGTTTTCTAGACTATGCAAACACAAAGGTAAAGACCGCCTCCTAAACATCTTACGTATCTTCCAGATATCCGCGCCTCATACCTGGGCCTTAAACAGTGCTCGGAAAAAATGTTTATTTAATGGCTGAATAATTACTTTTCCCCTCTTCTCTCTATAATTCTTAAGAAAATGCAGTCTTCCTTCCTTACATTGCGGGCCCAGGAATCCTTCCTGGAGCCCCTGCAGCCCCCCACTTTAGACCAATTGTTATTACCTCGTTCTTCTCCAGGCTGCACTCCTCCATCATCTTATCCCCTTGCTCCTGGAAGGTGATGATGATGAGAGCCACAAAGATATTGACAAAGAAGAAAGGGAAGACCACGAAGTAGACCACATAAAAGATCGACATCTCCATGCGGTTGCTGCGGCTTGGGCCTCGGTCTTCCTCTGTCACATCTACGGAGTGCTGCAGAACTCTGTGGGGACAGAATGAGGGGCACAGATGGTGGATGACGGTCTTGGCTTTGTTAGGAAATGTGGCACCTATTATAATTGTTCATCTGACTTCTTTGACTCTGCAGATCCTCCATTAACTTTTTTGAGTCCAAACCCAAGTTGTCATATCCTGCTGCCAACAATCTGCTTCTCTTTCTAGCCTCTGTTCCATCATGCACTCAACTCCTCAGCAACAGAGGGACATCATTTTATCGTTTAGGTTGTCATGTTCAATACAAAGAGACTCCTAGATTTCCATTTAACATTTTGCTGCCAACTAGAACCTGCTGCCACCAGAAAGGCGTGTCTTAATCATTGCTAAGTCTCTGAAAAATTAGCTTTCAGCTGTGGGCAGCATAAGACCTGCATTCTGTGGTCTTCATGAGGACAGGAAGTGTCTTTGGGTTTTGCCAACTCATTCTTAACCCTCAGTCCCCAGGCTCTCAAGTGCGGGGACTTCCTGGAGGATAAATCTGTCTGTAACAGCTCTCAGGGACCCTCCTTATGGGTAGAGGGCTGTTCAAAACTCATTTGTTCCACGGAAGTCAGATGGCTCCACTCAACTCCTCAATTATTGGCTACAACATTAAGAGTTTCAAATATTTCCCAGATGTTGTCATCCCCTTCTCCATTTGTGCCTGGAGGGTTTTCATTCTTCCTCTTTTCTGCCTGTCTCACCTTCTCAAAACGCCTTACTTTCCCTGATATAATAACCAAGGGTGAGCCTTGTTCATCTTGAGTCAGCTTCTCAAGGCAACCACGGAGTCCTATCACAGTCACAAATGAGCATGCAAACAATCACTCACTGAGGCCATCCTTCCCCTGTGGAGACGGTGAAGAGGGTCAGCAGGGCCCAGATAATGTTGTCATAGTGGAATTCGTGGCGCTTCCATTCCCGGCCCTTCACCTCCATCTTATTTTTCTCATGATCTACATAGTTGCCTCTAAAACCAGAGCAGAAATGAAAGAGGGCCTTCTTACTATGGCTCACGGAAGAGTCAGCACATTCTACAGATCGCAATAACGTGGGGTAATAATGACCATCATACATGTGTAAGGCAAAAGGAGTTTTATTAAAGGCAGGTATTTCTGCCATGGAGCAAAAACGGGATCTGATGCCCAAGAGATACGGGATTAAATCCTAACCTTTTTAGTAGTGGCTTTGTAACCTGGAGCAACTTGCTTAAACATTCTGAGTCTTAGCTACCATTTGTGTAATATGCAAATAAAACTCACTTCAATAGCTCGCTATAGGGGTTTAAAATGAAAACCAGATGTAAAATGTCATGGTATGAGACATTTTACACTCAGGTTTTCATGTCTGCCACAAAAGAGGTGCTCAATAAAAAGTTTATGGATTCCCTGCTTTGTCTTTTTGCTAAAAGAAGAGTGGAGATGGGCCGGATAGAAAGGAAGGAGGGTGGACCTGTGGGGGCGGAGTTGGCTCATCAGGACATGCTTCAGCAAAATCAAGCCGGATGTGCTGGCGGCTGGTGGTACTTACATGCACTCCTTCTCTGTGTCCTTGGAACTGTCTGTGCAATAAAAGAACTTTCCCTTGAAGAGCTGAACTGCGATGACAGCAAAGATGAACATGAAGAGCTTGTAGACAATGAGTATGTTGAAGACATTCTTCAAGGAGGTCACCACGCAGTCGAAGACAGCCTGTGGACAGAGCAAAGAGCCCTGCTGCGTGAACCCGTGATGGCCTCCACCCTTGCCTAGAGCTGAGCTGGCCACACCACCACCACCCAGCCCCGCTAAGAAGGAGAGAGCTCCCTGCTAACAGGTGAGGGGATGCTCATGAGATTAAGGTCTGGCTTCTAAGCTGGTTATGGCTGCAAGGTCCTCCCACCTGGGATGGGAGCACATGCTCTGAATCTGAACGCAGACCCAAAGCAGTAGAAACCAGATGCTATCAAGCAAGGAATGAGGTCCTCTGTGAGATCCTGGGACGGGTACTCCGCTTAGTGTGAAGCACAGAAGTGTACAGCTGAAAAGGATCTTTGAGATTATTTAGCCCAATTTAGTCTTTAAATAGCTTGTGCTTTATTCGGTGACATTCTTGGAGTTGATTTATATATGAATTACGTGTTGTTTTCTCCTTACCTTTCTAAAAGGATCGGTAATAGTACGCTATCATCTTTGTTCATTTCACTAATACGCAAGTTTATACATTTATGATTATTTCAGAACTTCATGTAAATGTTCTCTAGTGAAGGTGCTGCATTTGGGATGAAGACCAACAGGAGTAATGTGGGAAAGACCCATATACAACTTCTTTTAGAGACGGGGAGGCTGGGCAGATAGAACCAGAGACTTAGACTTTGGTTAAAAGGCCACAGACCTCCAGAGACCTTCACTCCAGGCCCTAAGCTTTGAGGAGTTTCATGGGAATTCAACACGTTGTGGGTCATTTTTAGGTTATTTTCTAGGTTTTAGGTTTAGCTCACAGGACAGTCTAGGCCCACGGTGGTGCCACATTTGTGCAGCTGCTGCTTTGCAGCACTGGGTGAAGCACTGCTGGTTTCATTAGTTCAACACTGCGGGGAATGCGAGTGACATGCAGCCCTGTGTAGTCATCAGAGCCACCTATGTCTCCCTCAGGTTATGGAGCTGCAGAGCGAGGAGCTAGCCTTCATAATTTAACCGAATTAAGTAAGGTTGCAGGGTGCTTTCTCTAGCCTATTAACTCATCTCATCAAGCCTGTCTGCACTCTCCCTGAGGCCCACTGAACCCTCCCCTGCAGGAGCACTGACAACACTGATCAGCATCAGGGTCCCAGGGAGCCTGGCCACACTCTGTGGGGTGTGAGGCAGAACCCAGTGAGTATTTATGGGTGGGTGCCGAACTGGGCTGTCGTCAGGCAGGAAGGTGGTAAGAAACAGGTGACACTGTGAGAAGGGCCTCCTCCAGCGGGGAAGGCAGGTAGCCTCGAAGGAGAGCAGTCAGCTAGGCCACTTCCTTGGGAGCGTGGGTGTCTCTCTCTGGGAGCCCATGTGGTGGGCCAGGGCCCTGGGCTCTGAGGTAGCCACGTTTCAGTCAGATCGGGGCCTCTCAGAAGTGACTTTTCTTCTGTTTCATAAACCTAGTTAGTGATTGGGTATGGTGGTTCACAGCTGTAATCCCAGAACTTTGGGAAGCCAAGTAGGGCAGATCACCTGAGGTCGGGAGCTCGAGATCAGCCTGACCAACATGGAGAAACCCCATCTCTACTTTAAAAAAAAAAAAAATTAGCTGGGTGTGGCGGTGCATGCCTGTAATCCCAGCTACTAGGGAGGCTGAGGCAGGAGAATCACTTGAACGGGGAGGCGGAGGTTGTGGTGAGCCGAGATCGCGCCATTGCACTCCGGCCTGGGCAACAAAAGCAAAACTCCGTCTCAAAAACAAACAAAAAACCCTAGTTAGTTTTGCCCCCTTTCTGCAGAGTCAAATGGCTGAAAGGGGAAGCAGTACTATGAGGCCTGAAGGGGGTGGGGGTAGGGGTGGGCAAAGAGTATCCGAGGTGATGAGAATCCAATAGGAAGTGGGAACTGGGAAGCAAGAGAGAGTCCAGTGCACAAGACCCTCCCCCAGCTGTGTCCTCCGTGGCTGGCTTGGGAGAGCAGCCCCAGGCATTCCAGAGGAACTGTTGAGTTTTCTAACAGAGACCACTCATGTCAGTTCATTTTATCCACACCACGGATGTGTGAGTTACAAAGTGTCCCCATTTCCCATGTGAAAGAAAGTCAAAGAATAATTTGCCCTGGGTCATACAGCTCCTAAGTCCCAGAGCTGAGCCTGGCACTTAAGTGGGTTCCTTTTAATGTTGACAGGGGTTCTCAAACTACACTGATATGCTAAGAGTCACTTGGGAAGCCGGTTTAGGAGGCACATTCCAAGCCCCTCCTACAGGGAGTCTAGCTCTGTTGTGTTTCGGTGGCCAGCAAACTGGATTTTAAGAAGTACCCAGGTGATCCTGATGCAGGTGGCCTATGGCGCACACCTTGAGCAGGGCTGCATGATTCCATGTGATGTGCAGTGAGGGAATTGCATCTGCTTGCTGGGAAGTATTCTGGTGTAGCCCCTGAAGATGGGGCTTCGCTGGCTGTGTAGCCTGAGCAGCAGAAAGACTTTGTGGCTGGAAACCAGGAGCTCTGGTCCTCTCCCTGGCAGTGGCTTGCTTTCATTCACAGGAATTCAGGGAAAAAGAACTTTCCTTCCATGGAGCCTCAGCTTCCATTAACAGCAAGGCATGTGGGGTAGGGGAGGCAGGTTTAACAGGCTAGCAGACTTGTGTGATAAGGCACAGGAAGCCTTCCTGAGAGGCAGAAAGGCTTGTGGAAGGTAGGGCCCCAGGGGAGGTGAGCAGGGAGAGTATTAGACAAGGAGAAATCTGGGTAAGACTTCTAGTAAAGGTCCTGGCAATAGAAAGAACTTAATTCATGTCAGCTTACTTCCCCATTTCTTCTCTGCCTCTGCCAAAAGTGGACTGCACGACCTTGGACAAGTTACTGAACTATCTGTGCCTCAAAATTATGAAAGGAAGGGCTAGAAGAGCTTCTCCTACTCCAGAGTTATGAGAAGAGGAAATGTCCCTGCATACTTGGCCTTAAGTAATATGCAGACCACAACACACACAGGGGCCCCCGTTGCTTCCATTCTGGTGTTCTGGGTCTGCGTTGGGGACACAGGAGGCCCCAGGACAAAGCCACACAGGGTTCCCTCTTGGATGACATGTCACACGGGAGAGTAGATACCACCTAGGTCTGGACTAAAGAGGCAAAGCTTTCTTACAGATTTCTTGGGATGTTGGTAATTTTCCTTTGAAACTAAAGAGGAAAAGAAATATTCCCAGAACAAATTCTCCAAAAGCAGGCCAGCCATGGCTAAAGAGAGATGACCGGAGGAGGGGATTTGATGGGAATGAACTCTGTAAACACTACCTTGAGCTTGGGCAAGCGCTTGATGGTTTTCAGTGGCCTTAGAACCCGGAGCACCCGCAGAGACTTGATGGTCTTGATGTCCCGTCCTTTGTTGGTTCTGCAGGGGAGAGCCCCCAGGGAATCAGATGGAATCGGGGTGGGGGGGAGGGAGAAATAAAAGTGACATTCAAACTATGGCATTAGTAAAAACAGGCTAAAAGGGAAGAGATATATGGGAGAGATGTCGGCAAGAAGCCAGAAACTGAGTCAGATTTGACTCCAGGGACATCCTACAAAAAATGCTTCAGGAATATTCTCAAATCACTTCCCAGTGTGCACGCATAAACACACATCCACATGCATAAACACCCACACATGCACGTACCCACTCTATATACACACACGGAGGAATATACAGGCACACAGAGGCCTCCATGCACATATGTTAATCAACACTTCCTTCCCTAACCGCCAGTCTAATGCTGCCAATTACCACACCCGCACAATGAAGATGGAAGATGCGTCAGTCAACTGGGCAACAGGAGCAGCAGCCCACCTCAGATCCCCACTGTGCCTAATCCAGTGCTTGCCCAACAACAAGGTTTTCAAGTGATATTTGCTGAATTGATGAACCCACAGTTGAGAGCAAGTCTCATCAGGGCACGTGACTTAATGTAGGTTTGTCACCACTGCACAGTTCATTAGTGCAGGAGACAGCCAGCTGAGGCAGGGTGGTGGCAGACATGACACCCTCGCTGGTCCACATGTTCCAGAGAAAGCATCTTATGCAGGCTTCTAGCCAGGACCTTGGCTCACACCCCAGTACCTCTGTGCGGCTGGCTCTTCCCGCAGGCCCTTCCAGTGCAGACAGTGTGCACGTAGCACAGTCTGCAGAGACTCACGCGGCTGGAGGAGGCCCAACTGCAGGCCCAGCTGCCTTTATCCCAGCCCTACAGCCAATGACCCTCCCTACTCAGCCACTTAGAAAGGTTACTCCCAATAGAGAAAATATGTTTCTCTTGTTACTTTTAGGAATGAAATGAATAAATCAACTTCCATTTCTCTTTCTTACCTGTTCATCCCCTGAAATCTTTGCATTCAATTCAAATAATTGTCATTTATAAAACACACAAAAGTTGTAAAACAAGACTGCAAACAGTGGAGTCAGGCTCACCCTCTTTCCTCGTGTTGACCCAGATGACTGTTACACCAACAGTCTGAGGAAATGGGGCCCACAACATCAGGTGGGAACTGCAAGGGCTTCTGCCTGCTTTTCCCCTCTACCTTCCTGCCATACCTACCCCACCCCCAACAGGGAGATGCAAGTCCCTCTACTCTTTCACAGAAAGCAAGATCAAAAGATATTTAATCAAAGTGGAGGAATGCTGACTTTGCTCAAAATGTTTATTTTAAGACTCTTTTAATGATTATAGGCCACGACCTACAAGTTACTTTTATTCAATCCTAGATCTGAATAGAAATAATCCAAAATCATTGCACTGACACGGTCTTTAGCATCCAGGGGCTTTGGTGTATTTTATAAATTATTTCACTGGATTAGGCTCATCTGTCTACATATCAAAAAGAGGCAACATATGAGCCTAATACATATCCAAACCCGTAAGAATAATGGCTTCTCAAGGAGGCTTGGTGACTCCTAATTTTGATCTCTTGGATTTAAGTAAGAACTGACCACGTTTTCCCCAATGCGTAAGCCCCTCCCTCCCAAGCATACTTTCTCACTCCTCCAACTCATTCCTTCTATCTTTTACTTCAAAGATAATTGAACATATTTACCCCAAAGCGTTCCTGTGGAGGATCCAATCAGAGAGCAGTAGAAAATCAAAATAAACAAACAAAAAAATGGGGTTGGGGTAGAGAGAAGGCAGTCAGAACACTTCAGGGAGAAAAGAGAACCTTACAATGACAGGGAATCAGAGAAGCACCGGCCCAGGGGACCCCGCCCACAGCCTTGGCACTTAAGAGTGTCCACACCTTTGTAAAAGGAAGGGCCAGCACACCATTTGCTCCATGGCCACCGTCCCAACCTGCAGGGGCAAAGGCCCTTTGCCAGCACAAGTGACAATGCCACATAGACTTTTGGGTATTGTGCGTTATTCCATGGGGCCTGGTTTAACAGGGGGCAGGCGTTTACTTTCATTTCCTACGTAGTCTTCAGACAAATTCTGTTTCTAGTGAATTTATACAAAACCAGGCTGGAGGAACTATGCCTGCTCAGGGCCAGAAACTCTCTCACACACTGGCATGGTTGTGCTTATGAAGGGTTTCATCTGAAGAGGGACATGCAACCACTCAGAGAGGGACATACTGATGTCTCTCAGGAGCTCAGAGGAGCAACGCCAGGAAACCAACTTGAAACAAGGTGCGGGAGGCATTTGTCTGTCAACATCATGAAGTCACACCAAAGCTTGCCTTTTGATAAATTAAATGACCACCTGTCCATTGTGAGCATACCGTGCAACTTGAAGATGAAAAACCATCCCAGTTCTACGGGCGAGGCACTTAAAATAAGTCAGGACATAAATATCTTTAAGATAGAAATAATGACAACTAACTTCTAAATTTTTTGAATATTTATTCTTTATTCTGGGCCAGGCTCTGTGCTAAGCAATTTTAGTGCAAACCTTTATTTAAACCTCCTAACTTTAGCACGTAGGAATCACTATCCCCATTTCACAGAGGAGATTCAGAGAGGTTGAGTGAGAGCCTGACATCAGTTGACAGAGCTGGGACATGAACCCAAGCACATGCGATGCTCAGAGCTCTTGTTCTTAACCACTAAAGCTCCGTACCAACAGGTTTTAGTTCAAGGTTCTGTCAAACAGCGCACAGAATTTCTGAGCTGGAAGAGATCCCTGAAATCCACTCAGCTGCAAAGGAAACAGGCTGCAGGAGGAAGTACCTTACCTAAGATCATTCACTGAGTAAGTTTAGAACCATAGGTCAACCTGCATCTCATGATTCCCCATCCTGGCCTGCTGCTAAGAAGTGCCCATAATTCAGGTTTTGGTTCTTAGCTGCAAATTGTGATGAAGATTACTTTTTTTGTTTTTTGGTTTTTTTTGGCCAAGGTATCACAAACCTATGTTCCACTACCGTATGTCACAAGCAAAGAGTTCTAATGGTCAATTTATTCAACCAATGATCCCATACTCAAAATTATTAATTTTCACTATAAATGCCAAATAAATGGTGATTTGGGAATTAGACCCAAGACCTTATAAACCTTAAATCCTTAATGTGATAACCTCCAAATGTTCAGAGGACAGAAATATCTTCCCCAGCATCTTCTCACATATAAGACAGGGCATGTGGTAGGTCAGCCAAACACACCTTTATTCATTCATATACCAAGCATCTGTGGAGTCCTTAATATATGTCAGGAACTTTTCTGCATACTGGATATATAGTTGTGAACACATGAGGTTGCCAACCTTTTGAAACTTACCTAGTCTAGGAGGGAAGACAGACCTCAAGTAAACAAGCACACAAATAAAAGTATAACTGCAAGCTGCCATTGGAAAAATGAAATCATTCAATTAAAAAATTTACCAAAATAACTACAGAGGTTTCCCTTTCCCCAGGCTACATTTGTCTTAAGGAAGAACTAAGGGATAATCTGTCATATCTCCAAGACGGGGGAATAGGGTAGGAGATCAATATATGAGCAGGTGATCTAGGAGCACACCCCCCAGGCTTCTGCCTTCTGCTTAGCTAAAGTCCTCATCTCGGAGACCTTTCTATCCTGCAGCATCTGAAAAGGTTCTCAGAGGTCATGCTCATAGACACCCATCTTCTGCGTGAGGACATAATATTTTCTGCTCCTCCCACACACCTGGATAAAGGATATAATTTGCTCTCTTCAATTTATTTCCCCCCAGAATTCTAGTAAAATATCACGGTATAATTCATTGTAGGGTATTATGCCACATACACTGCATAATGCATGGCATAATACAAAGTCACCACTGTCCCTTGTTTTGGAAAACAGGGTTTCTTAATGATATACTCTAATCTTAACAGCTGAGCGTGGCTGCCAAACCACTGGGGGGCTATTTGTCCCATCCTAACTCCCACAGATCTGAGCCAGGGATAGCAATCAGACACAGGCCAAAAGTAAAATAAAAAATTAGTCATTGCTCTACACATCTTTCATCAGGTTTCTTACTGCAGAGGCACCACTGAAAAGCTATGAATTTGAATAGCTGCAGAAAAATATGCTTTCCTCCTCAGTTTTGTTAACATGGGCAAGATTTGTTAACTGATTTAAAAATTGCCATTTGAAATGAAAAGAGTACTGAATAACAAAGCCCCAGAGTCAAGAAAAGCCTCAAAATATAGTCACCGTTAATTACAATATAATTTACACTAGGCCAAAGCACTGCTCCTAAATCCACACATGCAAGAGTTACTTAAGCCATTATCAAAGCCAACAAGATTGCAAGGAAGACGTTTCACCGAACTACAAGGAGGAGCTCTTCAAGTACCTTAACTGAGGCACATTGTTTTGGAAATAATTCACGTGCATTTTACAAATCATTTAAATGTAATTGTTCAATAACACTTTGCTACTCTCTGCTACTAAATTATAAACAGAGTTTTTTTTTTTTATACTGCCTAATTTCTATCTGGTTCAAAAATTGATTCTAATGTTAAAATCTGAGGACAATTCCACACGCTAGGATGCACTGGCCCCACTTTAATTGGGACTCAGTTGGCCACCCATTTTACCATTTATTTTCTATTTATTTGGTAAGTTCCTGGCTGCTCTGCAGGAAAAATAAATGACACATTTTTCTCTTGTTTCATCAGCAAAAGATGAGAATTTTCTAGCTCAGTGGTCAAGCTGCTTTCCAGATCTTTTATGTGTAATCACTCAGCATTCAGTGTAATCTTGCTCTTCACCTTCCAGGTCCCCTCTTCTCAAACAACATGCTCTCAAGTTGATTTCTGCCAGGAACTGACTCTCCTCCCATGGGGGCAGACCAAGGACATCAGGTTCTAAAGAACACTTTTGCCCTCCCCCATGAGCCAAGGAGGAATAGCTCAGGGATCTGAAGGAATCTCTTGCCTCAGGGAATGGCCAGGCTTGCAGGAGGGAAAGGTAGAAGGAGGGGTCATACTGTGAGGAGCCTCCAGTGTCTCACTGTGTCTGGACTATTATTTGGTAGGCAATAATAACTACCATTTATTATACAATTACTAAGCACTTGGCACTATATCCGACACTAAATTCATTTCACCTTATTTAATGCTCATAAGACCAAAATATTATTTTGAATCCCCATTTACAAATGAAAAAGCAGAGGTTCAAAGTTAAGGCAGCTAATAATTAATACTGCTGGGATTGAGACCTAAATGTGCCTGACTCTGAAACCTATGCTCTTATTTGAGATGTTACAGTGCCTTTCGAATGGGAACCACTGGAGGGTTTTAACCAAAGAAGGAATCAGTAAAAGGACCAGTGCTTCCTGAGCTCAAATACTGAGCTATCATACTCCCTGTAATCAGTTTAGGGTCTATGAGCGTTCCTAGGAAAACAAGTTACAGACGAAACATCAAGATGGGTAAGTTCAGGGATGGCCTCCTCCGTCTGCCCATAGGTCTTGTATGTTCACCAGGTAGAGAGAGAAGGATCTGCAGACTGAGGAGAGATCAATGCCAAGCCACTGCTCTTAGCTTGCAGGGGTTAATCGCTTGGAGCTAACTAGAACATGATGTGTAGAAGGGAGCTTAGCCTAATGGAGACGACATGGAACTTCAAGTCAGAACACCAAGGCTGCTCAAGAACTGGCTTTGCTACATACTAGTCAAATGAGTCAGACTAGTCAAACCTCAGGCAATCCACTTCTCAGCTCTAAAACAGGACTGTTCAGTGATAAATAAAATAAAGAGTGTGAAAGCGCTCTAAAAATTCTAAAGACCGGTGGGGAAGTTTCCCCTTTTGCACTGGCAGTGCCTGTCTCTCTAGGGCCTGCAGATAAGGATATGTCCATCTGCTTCTGCAAAAATATTAAATGTAGCACTTTGACCTTGTCACTGCTTAGAGGATGCCATTTGGGGTTTAGTTTTCCTTGTGGTCCATGCCTCAGCATCTCTTGGGGTCACCCTCGAGCCCTCAATCCATTGTTACTCTGCCACCTTTCTTTGCCGTGTGACCAGAGCACTAGCTCTATGCTAAATGTTTGGTGCACAATCCTTTCCCTCTTGCACATAGACCTCAATGAGCTCCTCAAACATACTCCTGAGGGCCTTTTGCAAGCCTCCTTTGCCATACACAGCACCATACTCCAACTGGCACGTGTTTTTGTCTAAACACTGAGAAGCAGCAGGAGACAGTAGAGCATCTGTCTTCTAGCAGTTGTATTATTCAATCTGGTGACCAGTGGCCTTTGTTGTCTCTCTTTTTTATTCTAAACATACCCGAAGACACCTCATCTGCTGATCTTTCTAAGAAGGCCTTGGAGCCGGCAGAAGTCCAGCCAATACGCCTGTCCCACTGAAGACTAATTTGAAATGCTAGGCTGTGTCCCCGTGCATGTGGATTAGGCAGGTGGCAGGCATGATCTGTGTTGATGGTCCCCAAATCCATGATGAAGTCTTCTAACCTGAATTACTCTAAAATCTACTTTTAAATCTGGAGGGCGCTATGAGGATTTTCCACTAATCCAGCAGTTGTGGGCTCTTCCCATGGTTGAGAAGGCTCACAGGGTGCTTTCTGCATCTGGGCCTGGTTGCTTGTTGGTTAACATGTGGATGGGGCCGTGCTCCATGATTGGATCATTTCATTTTGCTTGGGTCTGTGGCCACAGGCTGAGATCCCCTTTACAAGCAACCATCTCCCAATTTTGTGCTGTCGATAAAACATGCTAGGGTGTTCACACCCGTTGCCTCCATAAGATAAAGATCTCAAAGTGAATATTCTATAGGCAGCTCCTTGGCAGCACCAATGTCACATGCGACAGACAACATATTTTCCAGTGTTCACTAAAAAGTATGCATGCTGGGGCTTAATGCCACGAGTGGGTAGCCTGGGGACATATCTCCTTTCAGACACTCCCTCGTGTGGCTCCCCGCCGTCTCTCCTTACTCCCTCCCAGGCTCCATGATATAGTAGTAGGCACCTCAAAAGTCCATGGGCTTTGATCATCTTTAATGTCCTTGTCTGGGCACAGTCAGATGCAGTCATTCTTGAAGTGACGTTTAAACTGGACTCTCAGGGAACAACATCCTCCTATCTGCTTACAGTTGGAAATTTCCAATTCCTTTGCGGCTGGCCTCCTAAATCCACAGTTAATGGGCTACCTGACGGCTAAATTTAATTTTAATCCTTCATTCTTTTCCACAGAACAGGGGAACTGGATGGCCTGTCTGGCTCAGTGGTAAATGGGTCTTTTTTGCATGAAGCAGGACTCTGTCCACTTTTTTTGCCTACACGATTAATGTGCAGTCACTGGTTCCTTTGGGAGACTTCCCTTTCAGTTCAAGAAGAGGGAAGTCCTGTCAAGAGAGAAGTTCCAGGGGCAATGCTGGAGGTTTGAGGGAACTGCCTTAGACACAGGCAGGTAGCGAAGAATAGGGGAAAAAGACAGCCAGGTTTAGCGTGAAATTTTTGCCTCTTGTTCCTATGCTGTGCTGAGCATGAGTGTGTATGAGCGTTTTGGTGCTGAGTAGCCACTTCTTTCTGACATGTGCACACAACCCTCCCATCTCAGCCTCCTGACTCGCTGCAGTTACAGGCAGGAGCGACCACACTCAGCTCCCAGAGGAACGTATTCTGTGGCTCTTTAGAGTTCTTCCAAATCCAAAATTGTCCATGCCTGTGTGTATAACTCTGCTGCTGCAGCTAGTGCTGAATGCATTCAATGGACCTTATCCATGTCAGGGACTAGGGCAGAGTGTCAAGTGTCAGGAAAGTGACAGACTTCAATGAAAAGAATGGAATAAAAGCTAATGTGGGAACTCCAGTTCCTTCTGGCATCAAGAGGCAGATTGACTCATATTTTTCGTTTCTGGCTAAGGACTGAATAATGGGAGGCCAAGTGCAGCTGTAAGCCAAATCTCCTGGGTGCCAGGGAGTTCTGACCTCACCCCGTGCCCTGCTACAACGGCAAATAGCAACAGGAAGCTTTGGCGTCAGCCACCAGAGAGCCTGTGTGACTGACTGATGCACAGGCCATGGTAGGTTCCGAGGCAGGGGAGGAGATGGGAGAAGAATTGCTAGTTATTTTTCTGTTAAACCATTTGTGCTGACCAGCAATTAAAAGCTGTGAGTTTACTACTTAGAATCCAATCCAGGAGAGCTCATCTGCTAATGTGAATTGATCTAGTCAAGTAACATGTTGTAGAACAGTGGAAGTGGAGAGGGTGAGGGACCTGGGTTGGAGTGCAGGTGTCACACACTACAGACACACATGCACAGGTGTGCTGGTCCTTTCCTGCATTTCTCTAGAGATGCTGTCCCTGCCATCTGTCTCCCCAAGTCGCTTCACTAAACATGAAAGGCATGAAACATGAGGGTTCTGCGAGGTTCATGAAAGCAATCTGTGTAGTGGTTGTGGGACCTCATGACCTCCCTACAAGGCAGCTGACTTTGGTTGTTGGGGGGTATCCCCCAAAGCAGGGGAATGTGCCTCATGTGCAGATCCCCAGAAATGCCAAGGCTGTAACCATCCCTGCCTTCCCACCGGAGGGCCAAGAAGCAGCAAGATGGTAACAGGGTGTTCAGAAACTGGGCAAAGCAGTTTCTGGTCCTTTCGCATAAAATCACACAAAAGAATCCCTCTTCTTCCGAAAGAAAAAGAAAAAAGAGGAAGGTTTCATAGATCCAGCCACTCACCAGACTTTTCTTGAAACCTCAAAGTAGAAAAGGCACAGCTCTGGACATTTATAGTCAGCAAACACTCTGTCTCCATGTGGCCCAGAAAGTGGGTGTTGTGAGGGCAGTAGAATGAGGAAGCCCTGAACCCAGCATTTGCCAAAACTCTGCCCACCTCCCTGCAGGAGTGCTGGGCTGAAGGAAGGAGACCCGGGCGTTCTGATAAATGCCTTATAATGTAAAAGTGAATTGGAAAGAACAGAAAAGTTGCAATGTGGGTATCTTTCCATTTATTTTCTTATCCATGGCTCTGCCCACACTTAAACCCAAGAAGAAAAACAAATAAATGAATAAATCCACTTCCCTTCCTCCTCAAAAGTCAATAAAGTTCCCCAACGGAATTTGTCAGGTTTACATTATAAATGTTCCCTTTACTTGATGTATGCAGCTGTGGAGAACGGGCTTCTCTTCAGCCACTACATAAACAACACATATGCTCGTAGAAAACATACATGGTGGCAGGCACGCGCCTCAGCAGGAGGGCTCAGGGGACACCGCAGCTTTCACTGAGAATTCAGCCGGAGGTCATTCCCCCCGCTTAGTGGGGGGGGCTTTGCTCCTGGGAGCTGGGCCAGGATCGGAGAAGGCTCTGGCTGGGTGGTGGAAGGAATGCCATGTCAGTCCTGGTTTCTGAGGAGCCACAGAAAGAGGCTACCATGGCAACCACCATCAACAGCTCAAGTTTATTAAGCAATAGGCTTCACAGAAGCCTCGCTGGTAAGTTGAGGTTCAATTTCAAGAAGGAGAGAGAGACTAGGACAGGAACAAGGTTATTTGAACGGTGGACATTATGGGGCAACCATATGGGATATGACAATGAGAGCTGTAAACACGAGGAGAGAGATGCTTGGCAAGCCTGCAGATGACCCCACGTTTGGCTTTGTGCTGGCCTGAGCCCCAGACTGTGAGGGACGAAGGCTCCGTGACTTCATCTCCCTCTCTGCCCCAGGCCAGGCCCTGTCTCTGCTGGCAGGTGGGACTCTGGCTAACTCCACCAAAGGGATGCGAGAGCTGAATTCTCTGGTGCCATTAATGAGGAAAGGAACAAGGCAGTTAGAAAGCATGGGTGCATGAGCGAGAGACAGCATTAGCTGGACCCTGCTTGGCAAACACGATGAAGGCCAGGGGAGGAGGAGTGGGAGCCTGCTCCCTGAACAGAGAAAGGGGAGAGGAAATGGGCACGGCAAGCTTGGAAAGTTGAAGGCAAACGAGAGAATAGATGGAAAAGGGTGAGCAAGGACCATCTACGTTTCGGAGAAAACGAAGAGTGTTCAAGAAGTGACATGACTAAACGCAAGTGATGGATCATAACTCTCAATCCATCACATAAGTGTGGACCCCAGAACCAGGGGGATCCTGGGGGCCCCTGCACTGTACCTGGTCTGAGGACCAACAGAGAGGCTTCGGCTCCGGGGGTGTTAAGGCTTCCCCTGCCACCAGCACCAAAGCCACCACCGCCACGTTTCAAAGGGCACAAAGGAAAAACAAGACAGATGACAGCTCTACTGTACATCATCACTGCTCTGGGTCTGGGGAGCGATGTCTGGACTGTGGACAAGGGGCAGGCATACAGGAGCTTCCTCTAAAACACACCTCTTCCCACACTGGCACCAACATGCCAGCCTGGTTACCAGGCACACAGGTATAGGCGAGTGGGGCATGTGTGTATAAAACAACTAGGCCTTGGACCAGCCTGCACACATCATCTATCGGCACACACTGTGCATCAATACAGACTTGCTCCTATATTTGGATTTCATGATGTGATAGGAGAATGGAAGGATGAGGAGGGGAATTAACATTTACTGATCATCCACACTACATCAGGCCCCGTGCTAAGCACTTTACATTGTTTTACCTACGTTTCAGAGATGAGAACTCAGGTTAGGAGGGCTAATATTTTGCTGTGGCTCAAGGACACAAAGCTGGAAAGTAGAGGGGCTGGGATTGAAACAAGGGCCCGTGTGGTTCCACAGCCCGGCCTTTCCTGCCAATCCGTCCTGTTACACCAGCAGGCTCTGTTCTGTTCTTCCTAAAGATATGGTGGGTTCTTTCTGATATGCTTCTCTCTCCTGTCCTTTATACTTCAAAGAGACACACATGATTTTTAGTGAGATCAAATAAGAAGAACGATATGGTGAATAATCTATGCAAATGAATTGACAAAATGAAAAGGGAACTTGACCTTTTAAAAACCCAAAGATAATATTTATCTCTAACAAAAAACTGGGTCTCCTTAGGGCAAAGGCAGATTTTAATCCATCTTTCCAAGAAGTGGGCAGGGGAGCTGGAAGTCCTTTGATGGAGCCAGAGCTGCCTCTCCTTTCATTGCACAATGAGAATCCAGACAGGGCCCAGATGCTTGACAAAATACCCCATGCTTCTGTAAAATTTCCTCAAGAACAGTCCAGCCACATCTGACAGAAAACTTTCTTTTTGTGGGTGGCAGGGGTGACTGCACACAATGGAATTAGCATGTGCACAAGGGGACAAGGGACACTGGAGTTACCTTGATCGCCAGCCCAGTTCAGGGTCACAGACTATGCTCAATGTGGTTCTCTTTTGAAGGGTCTCTCACGGCTGGGGAGGCAGCGGACATAGTCCGCTTCCAGGTTCTGGGAGATCCTACAAACCTAGCATAGCCGGGGACCTTGTACCTCTCCTTAAGACAGAGAGCTCTCCACTATCTCCACCCCAACCAGGCCACTTGAGAAATATCCCATAAGTCTCACCAAGAAAAGATAAGACATAGGAGCTGACAGTGCTTGGGGAAAAGCGCTGTCAGCCTCCCTGTCTGTCTAAACATTTGGGAGGGCAAATCATTCCAAGCGTGATCTCTTTCTAAACACTTGGAAGGGCAAACCTTTGGAGGAAAAACCACTTGGAAGGGCAAATGTATTAAGATATTGTGATCCTTTTCCAGCTGCCATCAATGACAGCAGCTCCAAAAGCTGTCCTGCCATGCCACATGGTGTAGCTGGCCTTGCATAGACTGAAGATGACGCTTCCACTTGTACTGACTTAGGAGATGGCTCTGAGAAGTCTGTTGTGCCTCCTGGAAGAGGCTGAAGCTGCTCAGGATGAACAAAGTACAGACAGGACCCCGAGGCTGGCATTCATCCCACTGGAGCGCTCTACACATGTGGCTAGGACCTGAGAGCATCCCATTTCCTAGTTACACCCAGGAGGGCTGGAAGAGCCCTTTCCTTGGTGAGATTTCACAGGAAATGTCAGAATGTGATTGAAAACAGGCCACAGCTGGATCCATGTGTGTGGGAAAAAGAAATCCCCCAAATGTGATGAAGGTGATTTAGTTCATTACACCCCTAAAGATGGGGTGGGTAATGGTTTAAGACTGTTTTCCTAGGCATGTTATCAAGGAAAGTTTGGAAGGCCTTTCCTTTTGGAGATTAAACTTATTATTAGGTTCCTGCAAAAGGTTTCTTGCATCCCTGAAGAGCTCTTGTTTATGCCTGCCATGAGCAGAAAACTTCACCACGCCTAGGATGCCGTGATCCTCAACTTTGCTCTACTCTACCTTCTGCATCTTTCCTTCAAGCTGCTTCCTTAACTGACACATTCAAGAAAGAAGGGGCCCATGAGATGTTCCTGGGTCCACTGCTGAGTGCACAGAAGCACTGTCTACACTGTGAGCATCTGCCCATGCTTCTGTCTCCAGAAAAGGAATTCCCAGGGCCCCAGACTTCTTCCTCCTGACACTTCCTATTCCTGTTTCCCCCATTCTGCCTCTCAGGTTACATGAACTGGAGCTGCAAGGCCCTCAGGAACTCTGCTGAGGGTGCCTGGGGAGCAGATTCCCAGAGGGGCATTCTTTGGCATCACCCTGCATGTTGCATTTCTGGAAAGGGCTTCAAATCAGCTGGAGTCTCCAGGAAGAGGGGAGGGATGGGAATCACACAAGAAAAGAGTCACTTACGCCAGAGCAAAGGCCACCAATGCGCCAACTACCACCACAAAGTCCAGTATGTTCCACAGGTCTCGGAAGTAGGACCCGTCCTGCAGGATCAAGCCTTGATCTATCATCTGCAGAAGAAGGATGTGGACAGCCACAATGAGCCCGGAAGGTGCGGGCAATACCTGCCCTGAGCTCTGTTCATCACAGCAATGCCTCCACTGCCACCATCTCCATAACCAGCCCTACGCTGGAGCCTGGAGCACGAGAAGGTGGAGCCAGCAGGCTGTCTCCACATAACTGAGTCCCGAGGCCCCCGTCTCATAGTCACTCAGGGTTCACTAGGCCCCTTGGCTGTCATGGAACCTTGCCACATTCCTCCTTTCATTTGTGGCTCAGAATGCTGGGCACTGCCATATGCATAGATGGGTAAAATCCCGGATGGATGAGGCTGGCAACAAGACAGGCTGTGGGGTGTTAGGGTGGCTGGGACTAGGTGAAGCCCAGGAAGACCCATCTCTACCTAGCCCTCTGCCTGGGCACTCAGCCAGGACAAGCACTGGGGCGAGGACTGCAGACCCAAGCCTGTCTGCACACCCGTTGCTTGCCCCCCACTTGGGCCAGGTCCACAGCCCTGCACCAGTACAAACATATCCATGCTGCCATGTCTAGCTGAGGCAGATTTCCTCAGCATTCTGAGGCCAGAGCAGGAGCAGCAGAAGCCCTACTGAGGACTGCCATTGGCTAGAGGGTGGTAACACTGAGGAAGAGCTCTAGCCTAAGGAGCAGACAGGTGACCCATCCAAACCCAAGAGCCCAGTTTTTTTCTAGAAGCTTTTACCTTTATAACCATCTCAAAGGTGAACACGCCCGTGAACACATAGTCAAAATACCTCAGGACCTGAAAGACACGTATGGTGGAGGGGAATGACCACGTGTGGCCAGCAGGCTACACGCACTCATGCACGCCCACCCTGGCCCTCACCCACTGTGCCCTAGAATAAAGGCTTGGAATCAGAACTGCTAGCTGGATTGAGAAAGAAATGCAGGGGGGAGGGACGCAGGCCCTGCTGGAGCCGGATGACCCAGTGGCCACTCCTTGGCTGCTTTCTCTCTTTGGCCAGAACTTAGGTTTTTGGGTCTAAATTGCCCACAAACCTGTCCCTCAGTTCTGGCTCAGGACCTGGAATCCTTGTCAGCTCCTGTCCTCCTTGTGACCCTCATATCTCCTGACATATTCCCAAGGGACCCCCAGGAGATGCCTTGGCCCCTGTGGTGGAGCTATGACCCACATCCAAACCCACGGGTGGCTACCGACCCCCGCAGAGCCCTGGCCGGTTCAGGGCAGAGCCTCACAGCATGTTGGGCTGGGAAGGGGCTTGTCTGGGAATGGTTCATTCCCAGACAATTTCCAATCCTTATTCATTCCTAGCAACCTTGCTCCCATCTCAGTTCACCTCCAGTGCTGGGAGAGGGTGGGCACCAGGGCACTACGGAGGCTGGCACATGGCCCCTGTGCACCCACTTTGTTGCGCTCCGAGTTTGTCAGGACGGGGTCCTCTGCTGCCAGGGCGATGCTGCTGGCCGCGATCACCAGGAGGATGCACATCTCGAAGTAGCGCAGGTTCACGATGTAGTGGCAGGCTCTCCGGATGCTGCGGGCGGTGGAGCACGGCTGAACTGACCCGCTCCCCGACTGCTCCCCACCGCACCCATGCCCTTATTCCTCACTCCCCACATACACACATCGGCCCCGTCCAGACAGCCAGGCCCTCGCCAAAGGAAGCCGCCAGGGAGAGCAATTTAATTTCTCAGGCACCACCCTTGATTTAAAGCCCCAGTGGGGGAAGATAATCAGATTGGTTAGAGGCTGCAGCACGCAAGCCAAAATGCATTATCTGCAGGCACGTCTGAGCCATGGGGGGCAGCCAGCATCAGCCTACCAACTCAGGGCAGCTGCACAGCACCCTCTGCTGTATCTCCATATCTACGCTCCCACTGTAAGGAAACTGGGACATCCCAAGGAAATTACAAAGGACCAAGAAACATAAAAATAGATCTTGATTCTAAGATTCCTGATGAAAGCAGTAACGGGTTTTCATGAGCCCCATGTTACTCTGGTTAAAGTAACCGTATTCTACATTCTGCGTTCTACCCAGGGATGGCTCACTAACCCAGGAGGCTGCTCCCTTCCCAGAGCCCTGCTGGAATGCTCCTCCCAAATTCCATCTTTCCTGAATCTAATCTTCCAGACTCCTCTCTGCCACCCCCACCTCATGCCCTTGCGTCTCCTCTGAGTGGCATGCTCAGAGCAGTCCATTTCAAAACTGCACATGTAGAGCACTGTGACCAAAACTCTCAACTCCAACAGGTGATCTGGTGCTCTAGGCTCCACATTCTTGGCTCTATCCACTTCTGGAACATTTGGTGACACAATCTCAAGTAGATTTCCTTCCACACTCCATGCTACCTACTGACCGAAGACTAGGTGAAGAGTTCCTTTCTGATGATATTTCTCATGCTCTCCTGTCTGACATTACTCTTCCAGCTACAGACACAGAGCTCAGAGGCTGTCTAACTTACCAACCCACCTCACCCAGTGGGCACCGTAGATGCTCGATGTCTGGCCACACTCCACCAGGAAGGCTTGAGATGACTGGACCCTCATCCTTCCTCTCCCCTTCGCCCTTCCCTGCCTCACATCTGGCCGTTTACCCTAGCACCAAAGAGGGAGCAATGCGAGGGTGGCTTACGGGTTGGTGGTGCTGAAGATGAACATTGAGCTGTGGGGCACCATGGCTTTGCCTGTCTCACGTTTCTCCTTCTTCTGCTTCTTGTTCTCCACCTCCTCCTCATCCTCTCTGATCTCTGCCTCCTTCAAGGGACTGGCTTCCCCATCCGTCTTGTTGCTAACTGCAAGAGGAACACGTTGAAATCTTCAGAAACCGTGCTGCGTGTGAAAATGGCACCCTTTGCGTTTAGCTGGGGATGAAAGGAGAGGAGGAGAAAGGGCTCCAGGGACGCCCCAACAAGGTGCCCTGCACGTGCTGCAGGTATTTACTACCAGACATTGAGTTCAACGCTTATTTTTACCCTCTTCAAATGTTACAAGAAATAACCTTTTATGTCATATAAATGACTATGATCACGTGTCCCCTTTTAGGGTTGAACTTTTAGAGTCTGATAAACAGTATGGTGTTTCTGTTATAAAGTTTACAAGGTTAAACTCTGCACTCTTTGTACATACGCACTTATTGAATTTCCCCATCAATCTGTCCTGAGTGGCATGTATTATTACTCCCATGATACAGAGGAGAAAACTAAAGTTCAGGCAATTTAAGTACATTTCCTAAGGCCATACAGCTAGTATGGGTTCCCAGTTCAAAATCCTGTATCCTTTCAATGAATCACCCTGCAGTGGAAGATTTCAAGAAATCATGACTCTGTTTGCAGCGGCCTTTCTGGCTATGCTTTTTTTTTTTTTTTTGGCCATGATTAATGTAGAAATGAGAATGCAATATTCATGTGAGTATAGGTCCACTACTGCATTCCAGGATCGGGAGGATGAAGGAGCCAGAGGTCGAGTGTAGCTCTCAGCTGTTGCTCTGTTTCCATACTCAAGACACAGTGTGGGTTAAGCTGGCAGGGGGCTGAAGCTATCACAGTAGGGAAAGGGCCCCAGTCAGGCTCGCCCACTGCTCCCTGCTCACTGAATGACTCCACCCTGGAACCCTGTGCCAGCAGCAGACCCCTGTGGTCCTGGCCCATGCCGGGGTCTCCTAAAGAGTAAGTCATAGGAAGTATCCAAAAGCCTTGCTATCACTTGCTTTTACTTATGACCAAAGACTAGCTCTGGAATGAGAACAGAGGGAGAGTGAAGCTTTCTTCACGTTCTTTCGCATAAAAGAAGGCCCCAAACACTTCTTATTAAATCAAAAAAGCAAACAAACACCAAAAGAGCTGTGAGTCTGGGATCTGAGACAGGCCCAAGTCAACCAAAGCACACGCTGGACGTGGGAGACTGCACTTTTTGGAGCAGGGGCGGGTTGACTGCAGAGGATATGAGGAAATGGAGAGGGAGCCGTGGAAGAAAGAAAAACAGGGAGAGGAGAAGACTGTCATGTGAAAGAGAAAAATACGGAAACAGAAGGAGGAAAACAGCGAAGCTGGAAACCTGTGGTCACAGTTCAGTGATATGGGGCAGCAGGTGGGATTAAGACAGGGAGGGTGTGAGGCCAAAGGGATGGGACATGAAGTCAGGGAAGGATAGGGTGTGGGATTAATGCAGGCACGAGGTGTGGGGTCAGGGCACGATGGGGTATGGGATTAATGCAGGCATGAGGTGTGGGGTCAGGGCAGGGATGCGGTGTGGGATTAATGCAGGCACGAGGTGTGGGGTCAGGGCAGGGATGGGGTGTG